>NW_018742244.1:2596790-3196790 GCF_001683475.1 Chenopodium quinoa
GGCAGCATGTCTGGCACGCTCAACATCACCATGAATTTTACATGCTCTCAGAAAGGTCGACCAGATAACATCATCTACTTCATATGACATGGTATTTATCATGTTCTCAGCTTCTGTTAGCCTTCCAGCTCTGCATAAGAGGTCAACCATGCAGCCATAATGTTCTTTACAGGGACTTATCTGAAACTTCTGGCTCATAGAATTAAAATAGGAATAACCCAGATCCACAAGTCCTGCATGGCTACAAGCAGAAAGAACTCCAATGTATGTCACAGCATCTGGCCTCAAACCAGCTAGCAGCATTTTATCAAACAAATCTAAAGCTTCTAGACTGTCACCATGTTCAGCAAATCCATTTACCATGGAAGTCCACGACACAACATCATCCTTGCTCGTTCCATTGTATATCTCTGAGGCGTCCTTTATGCTTCCACATTTGGAATACATAGTAATCAGCGCACTTTGTATCAAAGATGTATGTTTTAATCCAACTTTCAATACATGAGCATGTACTTGTCTACCTTGCTCAAGTATTGCCATACTACCAGACACGCTCAACATACTAGCAAAAGCAAATTCTGTAGGTTTTGGCCCTTCCCTTCTCATCCATGAGAAATAATCAAACGCTTCCTTGCCATATCCAGCTTGAGAATATCCTGTAATTATGCTGCTCCATGAAACAATATCTTTGCTAGTCATACAATCAAAAACCAAAGATGCTGATTTTAACTGACCACATCTCGAATACAATGTCATGACTGAATTTGCAACCGATAGAGCATTTAAGGAACCAGCTCTCATGACATGAGCATGTAATTGTTCACCCCAATTAATTCTACCAAGATGGGCACAAGCAGTAATAACTGCAGCAAATGTGTATTCATTAGGCCTCACCTCGGAATCTCTCAATCGCTTAAACTGTTGAACAGCAATCTCTTCTTTACCCATCTGAACATAGGAAGTAATGAGTGAAGTCCATCCAACCACATCAGGGATAGTCATTCTTCCAAACAAACACATACCATAATCCAACTTCCCACATTTATTGTACATTGTAGCAAGAGTATTCACCACATAAGAGCCTAAATCAAAACCCTTCTTTAATGCTTGTGTATGGATTTCCTTGCCATGTTCCAGATCACATATATCAGCACAAGCCTTCAATGCAATGGCAAAACTATATGCATCACAGTGCAAACCAGAGCGCCACATTTCAGAAAAATACAGCAACCCTTCCTTACAATAACCAGCCTTAACCAGTCCTGTTATAATAGCAGTCCATGAAACTACATTCTTCTCCGGCATCTGCTCGAAAACTAGACAACTCTCCGAAATGTAGCCAGACTTAGCATACATGTCCAAAAGTGAACTCCCCACAAACACAGAATTAACAAGACCATTCTTAACACAAGCACCATGCAACAATCTCCCATTAGTTAAACTATTATTAAGTCCACAAGCTTTCAGAGCCAAACTAAGTACAAAGGGGTCCACTCTAATACACGGGTCAACACACATTCTTGAAAACAAATTCAAACCCTCGTCATAGTTCGATGCATTGACATACCCAGATATCACATTGGTCCAAGAAACCACATCTCTTTGCGGCATTTCATCGAACAGTTTGCGTGCATCTTCCAAACGACCAGTTTTCACAAACTCTTTAATCTGAAAATTACATTCTAACACATCTGGGATCTTGTTTGACTGTATTAATGGATTAATTTGCGTTTTTATAAGTGGAGATTCGAGCAAATCAGCTGTAGAATTGGCTATTCTTGTGAAGTATCCCCTGAAATAGGTTCTTGGGAACATAATCATAGAACCCCCTTTGAAGACAGAGAAACTACAATCTCCGGCTCCGGACGGTGGCTCCGGCCGACTGACCGACGGCGGCTGAGATAGTGTGAAGGTAGAGAGTGAGACTGGACTTTTTATTGTTATGTTTCAAGCCCTGTCTTTTTATTGTTTCCTTTTCAAATTGATAGAGCTGGAAATCCATATTATACAAACCCGAATGAACTAGTGTGTGAATTAACCCGACTCGAACCGAACTCAAACAAAATATTATGTGACTGATGAATTTGACGAGTGTTTTGATTGAGGTTACATGACTAATTGAGGTTTGACTGATTAACCAAATATGAATTTTTATTGGTTAAACGCGAATATGAAAATAAGATAGTTGAGTTTGGTTGATTAAAGGTGAATATGAAAAAAAAATGTAGAATTTTAAGTAACGAAACTTTTATTTGGAGACGGATGGGATAATATGTATTTAAGTTAATATAACTTGAAAAATTGAATCAAATTCTATGTAATTCAAGTAAAACAGAAACAAAATAGGCTCGATCTGTACAACATGTTTGTATATACTTCGTACCATATAGTACACCGGACTACCAGAGTTGCATAGAAACAAATCCATCAATTTACAACCATCATGTAGTAGCTTGATATATAAGGAGGAAAGGAATCAAAATGTTCAGCTTACTTGCTGGAGCTAGATGTAGTGGAACTACCAACCCATTTAACCATAACAGAAATCGGGGAAGATGAATATGCCCGATGATTATTGTTTAACAGTTGTGCATAATCATCCTCCATGGCTGTAGGTCCTGGATCACTATTCTGAGCAACAATCTTAGCCTTCTCTTCTGCTTTCGACGCTTCACAAACTTCAACATTAGTATCATCAGCCATCTCTTCAGCCGGTGATGCTTTATCATCCACGAACCCAACATAATTTGCCATTTCTTCTGCCTGCAGTGCTTCATAATCAGCGCCTTCAATACTCTTGAGAACCTCTAAAACCTCGTCCATTGACGGCCTGAGTTCCTTGTCATGTTGCAGGCACTGGAACGCAAGCTCTGCCACCGATACAGTCATTCTCCTAACCTTGAAATCTAGTGCAAACCCAAGTTGTGGGTCCACTAACTCGTCAAATGCACAATGTTGAATCCTGTTCATTGCATAGTTGAACAAGTTTATCTCATGTTCAGGCCTATCCATGTCTATTGCAGGCAAAGAGGAAATGAGCTCAATGAGGACTACTCCAAAGCTGTAAACATCGCTTTTATCTGTCAGCTTATAACACTGGTGATACGCAGGGTCAAGATACCCAGGAGTCCCCTGTGGAGCAGTTGACACATGAGTTACATCGGTTGGAAAGAGTCTACAAAGCCCGAAATCAGCAACTTTGACACTGAAGTTGCAGTCAAGGAGAATGTTGTTAGTTTTGACATCACGGTGTATGATATCAGAAGCATGGAGGTAAGAGAGCGCAGTGGCTGTTTCTATTCCAATTCTCAGCCGAACAGGCCATGGAAGATATCCTGATTTTGTGTTTCTACCATACAGGTGATCAGCTACTGTGCCATTTTTCACATACTCGTAAACAAGTAGTAGTTCTCTGCAATGCTGGGAAGTGCAGCCATAAAGTGACACAAGGTTTTGGTGTCTCAAAAGGGTCAGTACTTGAATTTCGTTCATAAACTGCTCCAGCCTTTTGTAGCTCTTCTCATAAAGGCGTTTTACAGCAACTTCCCTCCCGTCTTTTAGTTTCCCTAAAATGCAAAACTTTTGATTAGTTGATTTGAGTTTGGAGATGTCTTATTTAGGATTGAAGAGATAAAAGGTCAAGCTTACCACAATAAACTATTCCAAAGCCACCACGGCCAAGTTCTTTAGATTGATCAAAATTAGCAGTGGCTTCTACAAGCTCATTGTAAGAGAAGAGTGATACACCAAAGTATATGCTTCCCTTTTCAAGTTCTGATGCACTACAGTCAAGGGAAGCGCTCTGGGTTACACATTTGAGCTTCTTACGGTGCCAGAAGCCTATAATTGCTATGAACACAAGCAAAGCTCCTCCAATGCCTGATATCAATCGAGGTCATGTGAGAACTAATTTGCAGGCCAGTTAAACTAAATTTTTAAAATGTAATGCTATTATTCAACAATAGGGACTTGGATAAATGAGAAAATTAAACTTACCCAGTCCCAGAATCAGTCCCAACTTTTCCTTTACTGTAAAGATAAAGAATTGTCAGTTTTTCAGCATGAATATGCTTATTGCTGTTAAAACAGTACTTATGGTTGAAGCCCCAATATTGGATTTTGTATTCTGTCACAACCTTTAATATTGATATAGCTCTATGCAAATTGGATACTATTTGCTATAATAATCACGAGACAACCAACAAAAATATAAGAAGAAAAGAAATAACTTCATGAAACTGCAAAATAAGTAGAACTCTACAACAAGAAGCTAAAATACCATGTTTCTTACGGTGGGAGATGTTTTGAGGACTACTTGGAGTTGGTTCAGAGCACACTAGTGGATGGGATTTGTCCCGACAATGGCACAAAAACTGATCTGAAGACAATTCCTCTGATGATCCGCATCTGCCACCAGACTTCTCACAGTTGGAACAGGCTATGAGGTTCACCAAGTATGTCGTATTAATTTGCACCTTCTCTAAGATATTCAGAAGTGAAGCTTTTGTGCTTCTGAGCTCATCTAACCCTCTCTTATCCACCAGAAACTTGACAGTGTTATTGCACGGACACAGCTTACCTATCCTACTTTTGTTTGATGATTCATCAAACCAATAAGCAAGACCTTTTGAACCATCGTCCTTGGAGCAGTAAAAAGACTTGCTGTGATAACTAGAGACATTGGCACAACCATAGGATAAACTTATATTCCAATAACTGCCGTCAGGCTTCAAAGTGGGAAGCAAGGCTATTGCACTTGTATCCCGCAAATAACAACGTTCAAGCAGGGTACTTTCAGAAAAAGTCATGGTGTGGGAAGATGGATCAATGCCAAGCACTCTTAATCCAATGTATGCGTTATGTAAAACGTTCATAGTAGAATACCTGTCATTGGCATTAGTCTCATTATGACAAGTGAGCTTGAAGTCCGGCATCCCACAGAAGATGGGCCTATCACCTCCCCAGAACGGATACCCTATATTTTTTATCTTCCCGCATGAGTATAGCTTAGAGCACGCGTCATAGCTTGTATTATCACCATTTGACAGTGGAATGGCTAAGAAAAAGCAGAAGGCTAGAAAGAAACAGGAAACCATATTTCTAATGGAAATGTGTTTCATGGACATAAAAATGGCAAATTCTAGTATACACTTTATATACAGAAATTCATGGCTTTATTTATCATGAAATGTTGCATGCTAGAATGTCATATATAGAATGGTAAATAGGAACTGAACGCAAAGAAAGGAACAAAACCATTCTCAGAGCCTCAGAGGAGTGGACAAGCTAGACTAGAACTAGGACTTGGTCTTTCAACTTGAAGCCAGACTACATAGGTGCCAAACTTATGTACCTAAAAATTCCTATTTTCACATTGTAGAATATATATAGGACGAGAATGATTACTTGTCAATTATGAAAACTAGCAGCAGAGAAGAAAAGGGTGGGACCAAACAGGTTCAAGTGGGAACAAATCTATAAAGCTGATAGCGTAGTCCAACCATCCCAAAATAATGGTCCGAGTTTTTTTTTAACTCTCATAATTAAAGATATGACATTCTACTAATAACAAAATATCCTACGCTCTTTATAATTCAATTTAATAAGGATATTGGTTTATAATTTAGTAAATGTGACAACTTTTTTTTTAATATTCTAACTATCCTTGAATAATAACCAGATCATCTAAGTACTACTATGCTCTACTAGTCACTCCCTTTGCATATGAAGTTATTACAGAATAGAAGTAATTGATCATACGATTTATATTAAAATTTTATATTGAGAAATAATAATGCATTGGTTTTTTAATATACAAATACTTCGTGCATTGATATCTTATGTGACAAATAATATAGAATAAACAGAGTATTATTATAGGATAGGAATATAGGAATATAGAAATATTATGTGCCTCAAGTTTCCTTAGATTTCCAGATACTTATTGACTATTAAAAGAACTACTATAGCCATTTTGTTCACGCCACTTCACCCCATAAATTAGTTCAACATGATTTTGATGTCTTTGAATTTTCCAACTAATCCATTATATGACATGTCAATGTGAGTTTCTAGTCTTTCTACTGTTTTTTCCTCATTTTGCTTTGGTCCCAAAATTGTAGTGTTTCTTCATAATTTAAGTTTTTGTTTGCTAAGAAAAAACAGACTTAATGAAATAATTTAATACACTATTCGACAGTGAAATTATTTCTACTTATATTAAACTCCCTCCGTTTTTAAATACTTGCTCCACTTTTCTTTTTCGGCCGTTTTTAGATATTTGCTTCATTCCTTATTTGGAAAGATTTTGCAATATTTAATTAATTTCTCTCACCTAATGGACCCAACTTAAATCATATTTTATTAATTTTATATTCTTTCTCCTCCAATTCTCTCCACTACTTTTACTTTATACAATTTTTTATTCTTTCACCCACCCCACTACCTTCATATTTTATTACTTTCTCTAATTTCTCCTAAAACTCCACGCATGGAGAAATAGAGCAAGTATTTAAAAACGGAAGGAGTTCTACATAAGAATATGTAGAAAGGCAAAAAAAAACTTTATTAGTTATATTATAAATGGTCAGAAAATCTTGCTCTAAGTCATCTTAGAAGTGGAAGACCCCTTCCAGCAATCAACACGGTAGTGAAATTGTGGGACAGTGTGGAAGTATCCAAAGTTTGGCAATACATGATTGATCAATCATTTTCGCGTACTGCGTCTACTGATGTAATTCATTCTATCTATCCCCCTAAAAGATAGGTATTAAGTTCTAAGGATCTTACCAAGTATGGCTAAATGACTCACATGTAAGCGATATAAGGCACTCAATAAACTATGAAAAGTAGTTAACTAGTTTACAGTTTTTTAACATCATCTTCTAATTTGAAATGACAAGGCAACTTACCAATCTGTCCTTCCACTCCCAAATTGTTTAGCAATCGTAACACTATTCCTTCTTTCCCACGATGTACATTCCTAAAATAAGTTGTTTGCATTTACTAGTTTCCTTCCATGACTCACAGCTCAAGATTATTCTAATAGTCCCAATGCATACAACTTAACACCTTCTGCTAATAGTCCCAATGCATACACACATATACGATGTCACTAAAATACAATGACTTTGAATATTGACAGTTGATAAACATAACATGTACACCAAGGGAATGTGTATTCACGCCCACAAGTGGAGGCCATGTACGAGTTATAGTCACACGCACTACCTTGGGTACGTTCTTTAGGTCCACCCAAGTGTATAATAGAATATGCATTATCATGGGATTAAATAATTATAACATAATCACCACCAAACCCAATCCTCGGTACAACATAAAGAACTATCAGCAGCCCAATTAGTTTAAATAATATAAGGATAATGTTATATGTAACCCTAAGGGCTATATATAAGCATTAAATTTACTCTTGGAAAATGTATAAAATTAGGAATTCATGACAAAAACACACGTAAATCAGTGTTATTAGTGTTTATATTTTGATGATTTCTTAACTTTTTACGATTTTAAATTGTAAACTTAATGCTTATATGTAGCCCTAAGGGCGATGTATAACATTTTCCATAATATAATTAGTACTATATCCTACTCTTAAATTCATAATGATAATCAAATTATCAAGAAATAAGCCGAAATCATTAACAACCCCTAACTTTTCTAATTATACCCTAATGAACCATCAACAGTTCAAATCAATCTATTATAAACCCATGAAAAAAAAAAAACAGATGGGGGTTTCAATTTCAGCATCACCATACCAAACAATCAAACATCATAAACACAATAACTAAACAATAATACAAGTAAAATACTGACAAATTACTTCAAAATCTTGGAAATACAAACCAACTAAAGCTACTGCATAAAATTATGAGAAATGGAATGATAAATTGTCTTTAATTGAAAACCCCATCATGAAAATTTACCCATGAATGGATGGAATGTTTACTTCGTCATCTTCAGAGACAGGCAGACAGTCATGGTGCCGCACTACCGCGTGTACCCTCAATCTCCTGCAACGTTGACAGCCATTGTAGGTTGCCATTTGCCAACGTAGGTGTTGGGGCTGTTGCTTGATGAACTGAAATGGACAAATGGTGGTCATTTGCCCGCTCTTTTATGTTTTGTTTTTAATTTTGTTTCGACAAAATTCCTCTACTGAACCAGCAGTCCAGCACCGGATAGGCCCATATGGTTAACTCTTATGGTTTAGTGATTTAGTCCACTGTCTCTAATTGTTTGACCTATGTTTATTTTTTATGAAAAAAATGGGTTTTTTTTAGAGTAAAAGTGGCGGTCCTTATCGACATCTAAGGTATGGGGCAATCTTCAAGGGGTATTCATAAATGAAAAACGGGGCAAATAAATAGGAACATAAGGAGTATCTATTATGATGGATTGCTGAGTATCAAAATATTTGCCTTGAAAATTTAAGGGTTTTATCTTGGGGTCATATAATGCTGTTTGGAATCATATATAATCATTATATGTTGTCATAAATGTTCATGGTAGGCTTGAGTTAATGAAATCGGTGCAAGTTCTAAACCGGTAAATTGGCCGTTTAAAGGCGAATTGGATGGTTCTACCCACCTAATTGGACTCTCGGAGAGTATTAGGGACCATGATAAACATTTCGGTAATTTTTATTCCGGGTGAAAAAAGTAAAAAAATTAAAAAATTGAAGGCACCTATTTGAGAAATTTTGGAGTATTCGGGGCCCGGTAAAAATCTTGAAATTCAAGGGAATACATCTCAGAGTCATATAATGTCGTTTGGAACCATATGTAATCATTATTTGTTTTCATAAATCGTGGTATGCTTGAGTTAATGAAATCGGTGCAAGTTGTAAATCGATAAATTGGCCGTTTAAAGGCAAAATGGATGGTCCAATTGGACTCCCGGAAAATATTAGGGACCATGGTAAACATTTCGGCAATTTTTATATCCGGCCGAAAAAAAAGTCAAAAAATCCCAAAATTGAAGGTATATCCACGCTTTTTGAGAAATTTTTGAGGTTTCGGGGTCTGTGTCGAAAGCCTTGAGATTTTAGAGAATACATCTTGGGGTCATATAATGCCGTTTGGAACCATATATGATCATTATATGTTGTCATAAATGTTCGTGGTAGGCTTGAGTTAATGAAAATCGGTGCAAAGTTGTAATTGGTAAATTGGTCGTTTAAAGGCAAATCGGATGGTTCCATCCACCCAATTGGACTCCGGAAGGGTATTAGGGATCATGGTAAACATTTCGGAAATTTTTATTTCCGGGCGAAAAAAGTCAAAAATTTCCAAAATAGAAGGCTAATATCCACGACTTTTTAGGAATTTCAAAGGTTTCGGCGCCCGATGTCGAAAAGCAATGAGATTTTAGGGGATGCATCTCGGTGTCATATAATACCGTTTGGAACCATATATGATCATTATATATTGTCATAAATGTTCGTGGTAGGTTTGAATTAATGAAATCAGTGCAAGTTGTAAACCAGTAAATTGGTCATTTAAAGGCAAATTGGATGGTTCCACCCAGCCAATTGAATTCCTGGAGGGTATTAGGGACCATGGTAAACATTTTGGCAAAAAAAATAATAAAAATTCCAAAATTGAAGGCCAATATCCATACTTTTTAAGAAATTTTGGAGGTTTCAGGTAGAGCTGTCAATTCGGGTAAACGGGTCGGGTTTAGGTTGGTAAGAGTGGGTCAGGTCAATTTGGATTAATTCCATAACCTATGCGGGTCGGGTTTGGGTTGGGTCATGCTTGAGTCGGGTCACGTCGGGTCATACTTCTTATCGGGTTTAGGTAATAATAAGGTCAAGTTATTTTCAAGTCGGGACATTCTCGGGTTCAAGTCATTAATTTGCGGGTTATTATCAGGTTAGGTCATTTCCAAGTCGGGTCGATCTCAGATTCAAGTCGGTTATGTTTAAGTTAATAATTTGCTGGTTACAATCAGATCGGGTGATTTCCAAGTGAGGTCATATTCAGGTTCAACTAATTATAAATAGATAATCATCACTTTATCAAGCTAATTATTTCCTTTGACTATAATATATATGGCAATACAATAGGGAACTATAGTCTATAATTTATGATGATAATTATCTCCTTTGACCATACGACAAATATATACTATATTTAACTCTTAAATTTGAGGATGATGCTCCTTTCTTTTGCTAGCCTGGACTGCCTTGGTCTCCCTAGACAAAATGCTTTGATCAACAATAATGAGGTGGTCTAAATTGCATTTAAGGTGATTTGAAATCGGGTCAGGAACAATTTGGGTTGAATTTAGGTCGGGTCAATAACAAGTCGTGTTGATTTTGAGTCGGGTTAGTAACAGACCGGGTTGAATATTTTGGTCGAATTAGTAATAGATCTGGTAAAATTCGGGTCGGGTCAATAACAAGTCGGGTTGAATATGGGTCAGGTTAATAACAAGTCGGGTTGATTTCGGGTCAGGTTTATAACAGGTTGGGTTAAATTCGAATTGGGTTAGGAACGGGTCGGGTAGGTTAGTAACAAGTCGAGTTAAATTCGGGTTTTGACGGGTTAAAACGGGTTTGGGTCAATTTTGGTTCAAGTCGGGTTCGGTTCAGGTCAATAATTTACGGGTTACATTCGGGTTGGGTCATCTCCAGGTCAGTTCATGTTCGGGTCTCACATACTCGGGTCAACTCGAGTCTAAGGTTGATTTCAGGTCAAGTTAGGTCGGGTTTGACTCACCATTTTTTCGAGTTCATATGGTTCGGTTAATAATCAGCTTGGAGTCAGTATTTCAGGTCGGGTCAACTTTTGGCAGCTATAATCCTTGCCACACATGAAACTTTGTTCTCTACATATATAACCCTTGTACTCGTATACTTCCTCCATTCTATTAATATTGCAACAATGGACTTTTTGAACTATTCATCACTTTTGTTTGACCATATAATATGAATTATATGTTAAGCAAAATATAGTCAAGTGGGATCTTGTTGGATTCGTATCATAAAATATTTCCACAATATCAACTTTTTATAATTTTTACTTTTACACAATTATACTTCGTAAATATTTAACATATAAAATGTGTTTTAGGATGCGTAATTTCCTCCTTATTGCAATATTAACAGAATGGAAGAAGTATCATTTAAAAAAATAAATAATACTCCTAGTTTCCAACACAAGATTCCAAGCATTTGAGGCAACGAAATCAGCTACATCTTCCACATTCTCATGATCAACACTTCCTCCTTTCAACTCTTACGTCCACCGTCCAAACCAACTGGCCCCACCAACCATCTTCATCCTACCGCTGTAAACCCCTCAGACCTCACTCACCAAACCTTCCCATTTCTCCCTCTTTCTCTCTCCTAAAACCCTTGTTAAACCTTGAACAACAATCAACCTCTACGACTTCTAAGTTCAAACCCCCACCATCTTCCTTCCCCCCCCCCCCCCAATTCCCCAAACCCCAGAAAAATTTAAGATCTTCAATCAAATTAAACCCTAACAATGGCGGATTCCCTTAAAACCAGCTTATCAAATAACCCTAAAGTTTGGATTTTGATCGGTATTGGTGTTGCAGGGATCGCAGTTGTTGTTTCTAGAGAGAGAATTAGGAGGAGAGAGAAGAAGTTTCTAGAAAGAGAGGATTTTGGCGCTTTTGTTGAGCGTTTTGAGCTTCTTCCTTCTCCTCAACCGCCGCCTCCTGCTGCTCCTCTGCCTCTTCATGGCCTCACCTTCGCCGTCAAGGACATGTTCGTCATTTCTCATTTTGCAATTTTTTTTTTTCTTGAAATGGGTTTGTTTTGAGGGGTGTGATTGTGTTTGTGATGGTGCAGATTTGAGATAAAGGGGCAAATAACGGGGTTTGGAAACCCAGATTGGAAGAAAACGCATGATGAAGGAGAGAAGACATCAATTGTGATTACTAACTTGTTGAAGAAGGGTGCTACTTGTGTGGGGTCCACTGTTTTGGATGAACTCTCATTTGGGTACTCTATCTATCTGATACTTCTGTCTTCATCTGAATTTTTGTTTCTTGGACTTTTTGTTTGGAAATTTGGGTTTAAATTGTTGTATTATGCTATGATCTGGTTGATGGATTTGTCATTTTTGGGGTTAATTTGCATACATTGTCTTGTATTTGAGAGTAGAATTTAACTGCGAGTTGGTTTAATTATCGAAATATTGAATACTATGCATAAGAGCAGACGAGCAGTGAATCATTGATCATACTTGGGGCATTGTAAGTCATTGTTGAACTGTATTTGTTTTAGTGAGAAGTGATTTGATACTTTCTTCGTTCCTAAATAATAGCCACATTTGATGAGGGGTGTAAGTAATGGAGTGAAAATAGCATGACTATCCATCATGCCTAATGGTGTCAGAGTTTTCAGTTAAGGGTAATGTGAGATCATTTAAAGTTTTACTTACTCTATTTGACTGTGTTCTGTTGTTTCTGTATAATTATAAATGTGGCTAATAATTTGTGACAGAGGAAGAATATTGGACTCTTGGGTCTTGTTAGGTTGCTTGGGTTTTTGGGTTCTATTCTAAATGCAGTATTGGCTTCACCGTGCAGTAGGTTCTAAATATCTGTGCATGTCATTGGTGGTAATTGGTTTGCAAAATTATTGGGTGAAACTCTTGCGTGGTTTAGATTCCTGGTCAGGTTAATGGTTTATTAATGAAATTAGTCAGTTGGACACTAATATTTGTATCCCAGTGAGCATTGTTCATAAATCATAATGTAGCTCTTCAAATGCCATCATTTGATTTGTTTCTGACTTTGGTACTTTTTTCTTACTGATGGGAAAAGTTTGTTGAGGTAAAGCAGTGTTTTCTTTTCAGGATTACTGGCGAAAATGTGCATTATGGAACTCCAATCAATCCGTCGACACCACACCATATTCCCGGGGGGTCTTCTAGTGGCTCAGCTGTAGCGGTTGCTGCAAAGCTGGTTGATTTTTCTCTTGGTACGTGGCCTTTTCAACTCATCATGTATTTATAAATCTATATTATGGAGTATATAATTGGAAAGATGGTTATGCCTTATAACTGAGGTGTCTTCTAAGTTTGAAAATATAGCTGTGAAAGAATTATGAAGGCATCTAATGGCAAATTTATAATTTGTTCTGCAACTACTTATTGATCTTTTCTTCTCTCTGGACATATATTATGCATTTTGAGCAGGTGTTGTCAGTCTTGTCACATTCATTGATCCGTATCTGTAGAGTCACATTTACTATGTGTGGGTGCCTTTGTGGTTTACCTAAATTCTCAGTAACTTTTGGTGTGGATTGTGGAGTCACTGGAGTATTATTGAGTTTTGTGAAGCATTTAATATGATCATATAATTTGCTTTTCACTAGAAACAGCTAATTGCCGGTTATTTTGAACTTGTGATCAATCAAGTAATTCAGCAAAGTAGTACTTTTTCTACTTCCTCCGTTTCTTTTTAGTTGCAACACTTTCCTATTTGGAAATTGTTAATTAATTGCAACACTTTCCATTTTTAACTTTTCTTTCTCTCTATCTCTCTCTTACCCACATGGGTCCCTCTTATTTTTCTTTCTTTCCCTCTCCTCTTCAAAAATTGCCTAGGAGACCGCGAAAATAAAAGTGTTGCAACTAAAAAACGGAGAAAGTATAATATTAAGTTGGATATCTTCTCAAGGATCTGACAAATCTAACGGTTCAGGTACTGATACAATTGGGTGTATAAGAATTCCAGCGTCACTGTGTGGTGTGTTTGGATTTCGCTCATCTCATGGGGCTGTATCTATGGATGGAGTCCTGCCAAATTCTCAAAGTCTAGATACTATCGGTAATGAACTACTCTGCACTAAATCAATTTACTATACCCCCTTGCCCCCTCCCTTCCTCCCTTTGTTTCAACAATCCTTATAGTGTAAATCTTGGCTAATGCTATTATTCAGGATGGTTTGCTAGGGATCCCTCTGTTTTACATCGCGTTGGACATGTTTTGCTCCAGTTAAAGACTGAGCCGAGGAGGTCAAGGCGCTTCGTAGTTGCAGATGATCTGTTTGAACTTTCAAAAGCTTCAAAGCCTAAGACATCACATTTTGTGAAGCAGATGACAGAAAAGCTATCTGGATGTAAGCCTCATTGTATGTTTTTTAAATAATGTTCGGAATGTTAGGAACTACACTGCGAATACAGCATTGCCAACCCTTTTTTTTTGTGTAATGGTGGTTTTCTCATCTCTTCTCTACTTAAAAGTAACACATACAATGATTTTTCTTCCTAAGGAACTGCATAGAAATACCTCTATATCTTCCTATAAACGTAGAAATTACAAGATCTTCTAATCTTACTAAATATGTAAACTATCATAACACATATAAATTAATTAGGAAAAAATGTAAATATATTTCCTACCAAAACTCCTGAACAAGTCATTGACTTCCTACCATCCTACATTTCTGCCAAGTACCTATGTATTCCAAGGTTTCTTATTTAATGTCAAATAGTAATATTGACATACATGTGTGAAAGTGTGGCTTGTAGTTGGGTTGCAACCTAACACATAAAGCTTTCTTCTTCTTCTGTACTGGGTTAAGTTTGAATGCCGTTGGTATAATGTATATGAGAATACTTGTGTGATGATTTGATGCATTGGTGGTACACTGGTTCCATGTCAAAATAAAAGGAGATTATTATTGTTATTATATTTTATTATTGTAATTATGGCTCTATTTCATTGACTGTGCAGACCAGAGCCCCAAGCATGTAAATATTGGCCAATTTATTGCCTCAAATGTTGCAAGTTTGAAAGCCTTTTGTGAAGAGTCTTCAATTGTACAAAGTGGAGTAGGAGCTCTCAAAGCTCTTTCATCGGTTATGGTTTTACTAAATAGGTATCATCTTGGAAAGCTCTTCTTTAATTTACTAATGTTTGGGAGTTGGGACAAAGGGAGTATAAATAAGCTTGAGGGCATGAAAATTCAGACCATTGAAGCCCTTGGCTCACCAGGGGAATTCTTAATGTAATATTCCCTTGTGTATGAGTGATACCTTCTTGGTGTTTTTTTTAATGAGTAACGAACATAAGAGTCTATACTAATACATACAAAAAAGAATTTAATTCCGTGCCTTTCATTTACTTTATTTGGTGAATACTCTCCTAGCACTGTTGAGCACCACTGATACTACTTGCTTTCTAAAATGAGAGGTTGGTGTAATTTAATGTGGTATAAAGAGTACTGAAAAGAAAAATAAAGACTTATTATGAAATTTATATGGATGGGATGGAGCGACCCTATGAAGCAAGTTGTATTTGATGGTTTCCAGATTTGTTTTACAGCAAAGGAGTTTATTTTGTGTAATGATATTGTCTTTTTTCCCCAATCTTTCATGGAGTATATGCTTAGGGTTATTAATTTTAGCTATTATAATTGCTCTTTCTTTTTAGTTTAACTTCTATAAATTGCTGAATTTAATTCTAGAGACTTTGCCTAATGTTAAAATATACTTCCTCCGTTTCTTTTTAGTTGACACGTTTCTTTAGTCACGTTTTCCATTTCACAAATTCAATCGTTAATATCTTTGATTATCAATAAGCAAAAATTATAAAAAGTTGATATTTTGAATATATACCGTGACGATTCTAAGAAGACCCTACATGACTATATTTTTCATTACTTATAAATCACAAAACACGGTCAAAGGGAAGTATGTTAATAGTGCTAAAGTCAAAACGTGTCAACTAATAAAAAACGGAGGTATTATATCTTTCTCTGTATCTTTCTTGCTTTTTTAGCCTGCAGAATACTGATGAAATGTACATTTAATAAACCAGATGAGTTCACTTCGCTTTAAAATCTTGGTCTGCTGAATTAAGCTTGATTTTCTTAGTGGTTCCCCTTATTCCTTGCATGTTTGGAAAATAAAGGTGATTTCATTTACACTAGATTCTTATGGTTTCTGTGGTGATTTGTTTCTCATGGCTTGTAGGTGTTGTATTTATGATGTGTTCTTGATTTTTGTATTTTGTTCTGACCTGCATTTAAAATGCCTATCAGATATGAGTTCAAAACAAATCACGGAGAATGGATCACATCAGTGAAACCAAAGTTGGGGGCTAATGTATCTGAACGTGTTCTTACAGCAATCGATTCAATGCCTGAGGATGTAAAAGGTTTGTATAAAGTCAGGGCCGAATTGCGTGCTGCGTTGCAGGACCTTCTAAAGGTATATTCAGCTGTTCATTAAGTTGTGTTGAATGTGACTTAAATGACCCATTTTCCAGGGCTATAAGGATGAACAATCCCTTTTCCCCTTATTCCTTGCATGTGTGAAAAATAATGGTGACTTAAATGATCCAGGTTCCAAGTCTATATACGGATGAATAGTCTTGTTTTCCCTTATTCCCTGTTTGCTTTTAAAATTATGATGTATGAGTTGTGTTGAATGCGACTTAAATGACCCATTTTCCAGGTCTGTATGAGGATGAACAGTCCTTTTATTCCTGCTTTTTCCATGTATCAAAACCCTGAAGATGTACTTAATCAAATGTAATTTTGTGCAGCTTGTTTTAGAGTACAGACTTTTTTTTTTTTTTTTGGAGGGGGGGGGGACTTCTTTTAGGTCTTCAGTAATGAGATATTGGGATGTTTTAGATCTTAGAAGTTCGAGAAGGTGCATGTTTGATCACTCCATGGTGTTGTAACACAATTTTAATGTTAGTGATTTTAAAGGAAAACAATTATGCTTGCTTATAAGGTATAAAGTATATTTTAGAGGAAGTAGCAGCATAGGTTTCTTCCTTATAGTCATCTTATATTGAGGCATCTTAATCTGAATTTTTGGATTTTCTTGTCCAGTTATTGGACATATCCTTGTGTGATTGGGTACTTAGGAGTAATGACTGCTTGATAGATAGTGTGCAAGCCCACATTAGTAATGAACATTTAGGTTGGACAATGACCATAACAGAGATTGTTTTCTTCAAGCTTCTGTGCTGATATTATGCTTCTTAATCTGGGGCAATTCTAATGATAATTTCAGTAGAAATTGGAAAATAAATATGCCATAGTGGATGTATGGATTGGAACATTCAAGGTTAAGCTGATTATTATGATTAGGAATAAGTTTGCATCCATTTTTAGGATTTCAATTTCAGTAATACTGTTTGTCTAAACTTATGTTCATGTTCTACCTGTGGTTCTGTTGGAGTTGAAGAAGTTGGACCATATCTTATTTGTTGGCTAGTGTATTATTCTACTCTGATTATGTGTGCTAGATCTGTCGGTGGTGTACCCTTAGATTTTTCTTTCTTTTTTCCTCTCTCATTCAGTGTGTGTGTGTGGGGGGGGGGTTTCTTGGTAAAGCTGTATCTATTGTGTTAAATCTTCTATTTTTTTTTTCTCAGGTAGATGGAATTCTTGTTCTTCCAACAATAATTGATCCTCCAATAAAACGCAACTCAAGAAAAGGTCTGTCTTCTGAGTTTAATGATCGAGCACTATTCTTATCCAGCATATCAAGCATGTCCGGGTGCTGTCAGGTATTGAACAATCAGGCTGAGTTTTGGGGGTTAATTTATGGGGATTTATCTGCTTATTCTTGTAGAAGTCACATGCTGTTCTGCTGCCAGGTTACTGTTCCACTGGGAGAGCATGATGGTCTTCCAACTTCTATTTCATTGATCGCATTTCATGGATCTGATAAGTTTCTGCTCGATACTGTGTTGGATTGCTATTCAACACTTAAAGAACAAGTGAGACTTGCATTCGAGTCCAAACCATTGCCAGATACCAATGGTCACTTGGATGCTTCTGAACTGCTGAAAGAGAAGGTAGTTTGTTGAAAATGCTGGTAATGTTAGGTTTGTGAAAGCTTACTAATTGTGTTCATACCAAAGCAAAGCAATGATTGATCCCTTTCCTTGCAACACTATTCCAGTGCTGGAATAGGTGTTTCTGATTGCAGAAGAGATTTTATTTGTTTGCTTATGCCTTATGAAATTGAAAAGGCTGGACCTTATAGTGAGAGCTTCCTGTGAATTACTGCTATCATCTGATTCAGGAATGTTGGTTTTGCTTGGTATCAGTAAAACATAGTAACATACTAACATACTTCCTCCGTTTCTTTTAGTTGCATCACTTTAAAATTTGTGGACTCCTAGGCAAATTTAGGAGATGAGAGGGATAGAGAGAAAGCAGAAAGACAAGACTGGACCTATGTGATAGGAGAGAGATAGAGAGAGAATATTGACAAAAAGGAAAGTGGTGCACCTAAATTGAAACTTCCCTTATTAGTAAGCGATGCATTAAAAAAAAACGGAAGAAATAAGTAAAAAAAATTTAGAGTGTTTGAGATTGTGTGAGAGGCCAAATGTACAGTACCTTGGATAAGGAAGATGCTACTTCCTTTATAATCAAACAAGGTTTGGACTTGAGTTTGGAGATGCCAGTCGCTCCATACTTACCATAAAACATTGTCCTCCTTTCCTTTTTTATTCCTTAACCGACACTATTGAAGTATTTGTGTGATGACTGTGATTCTTCATTAATTGGGTCTTTAGCTAGATACTAATCACGCTGAATTGTACTTGTATAAAACGTTCTTTTATGAATTGTGATTTATCACGTGCATCCTAATATTGAATACTTCTGGTCCCTGCCACCCAAAATAGCAGTACTATCTTTGCGTTTTCATTCCCCTTGGGCAATCACAATTCACTAAGAAAGCGATTTAGAATTCCTTGCTATCTGTCTATTGATTGGGCTGTGACTTCTTGAGGTTAGCAATGCTGTTGTCAGGTCATAAAAATCGTGAAATCTGTAAAGTTTAAGTTTCTAGCATATATCTTCCCTTGATATAAAGTTTAGTGCCGGTTGCTACAATGTTGAATAAAATTTTTTAGTAGTTGGGTGATTACTCATTAGAATAGCCAAACTTTGATTCATGAGAAACAATAATTAGCTCGTGATTGTTGGACTTCGTTGCTTTTTCTTTCTTATGTTGGAGCTTCTTTTTGATAATTTTCTAAATGTTTAGAGATATAAAAATTACTGTCTCACTGTCCAATCTTTCTCCAGGGTAATGCTGCATACAAGGGGAAACAATGGAATAAGGCTGTGAACTATTACACTGAAGCTGTAAAGCTGAATGGGACTAATGCAACGTACTATTGCAATCGAGCAGCTGCATACTTGGAGCTGGGATGGTAAATATTTTTTTTCTTCTTATTATTAGGTTTTCCTGACAATGTTGATTTCTTTATTACAATGATAGATTCATTTCAGCCTTCCCTTTGATGTACTGTGTTTTGTATATCCAATGTTTGAGAAACCAACTTCTGAGAGTTTCAAGAATATTAGGAAATCCACTGAATACCCCTCCCCCCCAAGAAAAAAAAAAATTTGTGATGTAATTAAATCAGTTTTCTGTTTGTGTAGCTTCCAGCAAGCCGAGGATGATTGCACCAAAGCTATATCACTAAGTAAAAAGGTGAGAAATCTTTCTCCCTAAATTACAAAACACTCGGATCAATAATTTGATCACAAGTGCTGTTTTTTTTTTTTTTTCTCATAATCTGCTTCTGCATTGTTTTGGTGCTGCATTTAGTGTTCTTAGATATATTAAAACATAAGGTATAAATAGTGTAAGAGCTTAACTTTCTTCAAAAAAAAAAAAAAAAAAAAAAAACGTATAAGAGCTTTACTTGTTGGAAAAATCTTTCGGTAAGGCAAGCCATCACATTATTGTAAATTGTTATCATTTGAAAGTGACTTTATCGTCATTTGTATTTTGGTTTTGTGGATAACTTTATTTATAAATTATGTTACAGAATGTGAAGGCATATTTGAGAAGAGGGACTGCTAGAGAGTCACTTCTTCGATATAAGGAAGCTGCTGAAGGTAGTGCTTGAATTCTTGTTCTACTTTTCAATCTATTAAATGCTGCTAATATATTCGTTTAATCTTAGTGAGTGGAGGGACTGGATCTCCTTCATGGAATGTTATTTTTCCTTTATGTACTTAACCGCCGACCTTCTTTATGATTCTTAATTACGTTGGGTGTAGCTGCCGTCCGTTATGACTTCCAAGCCTAAAACATTAGTACAAGTATAATTTCCTTCTTACTTTCCCCTCTTCAGTTACTTTTAGGGTGAATACCCTGTAACAATTTTGTTGGATTTTCTTGGGATAACCAATTGGGTAAATGCTACGTAGATCACGACAATTGTTTGATACTGCATCATCATCATAATTGTTGCTGTCATCGTCTATTGCTAATTAACGAGATTGATGTAATCATATGGCTCTAGTTAATCCTTATTCTTCCCAAATTCTTTAATCATTTGTTAAGTATTCCTCTAGTATCCTCTAAACCAATATTATATGAACACTGAACTTTAAACTTCACTGTTATACTTCGTATAACTTATTATAACTTTACTGATCAATGCTAAGTGTATATTCCTCTCTCACAATCATTGTTGTATTTACAGACTACAAGCATGCACATGTTCTTGAGCCGCATAACAAGGTCGCCAATCTTGGAGAGAAGCGGTTGAAGAAGCTCATGAGTTAAAAACAGGATTTCACTTGTCGATTTTTCTAATTCTACTTCCAGCGGAAGGCAAAACAATAATGAGAAATAAAGGCTAGTAAAAGAGGAAGAGCATGGCGTTTATACATTGAGATCGTAGATATATTTTCTTTTCTTTTAATCTGTGTATAGAAATTTTGGCACTGTGATGAATGATACAACATTCTTGCACAAGTTTTGCGGCGAAATATTAGTTTTGGAGAGGTAGGATACTTGTTTAGCTGCTTTCAAAATTAACGGACATACTCTTATCAGTCTTATGTACATGTTGATTCACTTGATTGAAGAAATGAAAATGTGTTCAGTGAATTGATTCATTTTCAAATGTGGCCAATCTTTTGTTCTAGTGGAAAGATATAAAAAGCTATAGAAGTGTCTGGTAACTTAATAATATTCCTTGTGAAAATACTCTTTCCTTGGTTGTAAACAAATGTAACAGCTGTTAATTTAAAGGCTAAATTTGGTTATTAATCCTTGATTCCTTATTATGTGGAATATTTTACCTCCTTAGTCCAATCTTAATAATCCTGATAATTATGATTAATCAAGTATCAACCTAATTAAAACTTTAGGCCATATGATTAGAACTTCTGGGTTCTAATTGGCTTAATTTTTATTGAAACAATGTTTAGCCCCACAATTATTAGATCCTTAAGCTTCACGGCATCAAGGGACTGGTGGTACCGGCTTACCTTCTCCCATGCTGGTCTCCGGTCCGTGTCGTCAGATCTTGGCGACGGAACCACCATGCATTGTTGGGTTCCTAAGTTGTACAAGCAATCTAAGCCAAACCTTCTGTTGGTTCATGGGTTTGGTGCCAATGCAATGTGGCAATATTCTGATACAATTGATCATTTCATCCCCAAATACAATGTAATAATTCTTAGCATCAACTCATTTCTTTATCATCATTGCTAAAATAAGTATGTATAATATGCATTCATTACATTAATTTTACAGGTATATGTACCAGACCTCATATTCTTTGGGAGGTCCTACACAACCCAAAAGGAAAGGTCAGAAAGTTTTCAAGCAAGGTGCTTGATGAAGCTAATGCACATACATGGAGTACAAAAGGTGAGCTTTGTAGGTATTAGCTATGGCGGTTTTGTAGGGTATAGCATGGCATGCCAATTTCCGGAGGTAGTAGAGAAGGCGGTGTTGTGTTGCACCGGGGTTTGTATTGAAGAGAAGGACTTGAAGGAGGGTTTGTTTAAAGTTCAAGACTTGGATGAAGCTGGCAAGATCTTAATGCCTCAAAATGCTGATAAGTTGAGGGAGTTGATGAGACTCTCCTTTGTTAAACCTCCCAAGGGAGTGCCAGATTGGCGCTTGACCGACTTCATAAATGTGAGTCCCCAAATCCGAGTTATGATACCTATGTCCACTTCCGCGTGTCACTTATTTTGTGGTTACCTGAATACCGGTTACTAATAGAAATCACTACCTTTTTACGCAACTTATATATATGAGTTAATAGACTGATTACAAGAATGATATACACTTAATATTTTGACATACAATACCAAGTAACAAGAACAATGTATGCTCATACAATAGGCACATTGTGTTTGTGATCGACCGGACCTTAATGACTTATGTAAATGTCTAAATGATTATGCAGGTTATGTGTAAAAATTATGTGAACGAGAAGAGAGAATTGATTGAAGAAATACTTAAGGATAGGCAACTCTCAAAATTGCCAAAGATCCGTCATGTAAGTGATAAACCGCTTTAATCTTTCTGCTTGCCATGCATGTATTGTGCATAACCCTTTTTATTTTTTATTTTAATGTATATGTTATGTAAAATGAAATATGCAAATGGATCACATATAATGATGAGGGGTACACTAAGGTATGAATGGTTTGGGCTATCAAGTAGGCCTCCCGAGGCCTTTTGGGAACTCCAGGAAATATCACAATACATAACTTTGTCAGTTTCGAAAATGTTTCCAGGAAGCTAAATTTGAAGTCAATAACACACAAGATCGGACCATTTTTGGAGACTTTGAGACATGATGTCGAAAACTCAAAGAATGATAGGGGATGCATTATTTTAGGGTCATACCAACATATAATGTTGATTGAAGCCAAATATGGCCAATATAGCAATATCCAATAACATAAAGGCCCATGGACTTGAGTAGACAATTCCAATCACAAAAATAGCCTCTCATGATTTTATGGGGTCCATGGAAAACACCTCAACCTCTTTCCTTTTCAAGCGGAAAAAGTAAAAACTTGACCAAAAGTGAAGGATAATCCACGTTTTCGGACAAATTAAGAAGAATGCAGAGTGTCCCCCCAGTGTCATACAAGTTAATTGGTTTGGAACTATAATAAGTCTACCATTACCAACAGGTTTATAAAGTTGATTGGTTTGGAACTACACTAGGTCTACCGCAATTACCTTGCTCCGTTCTCGCCTCATAACATGCCCCAAACCCAAAAAAACCAGCACCCCAGGAGTAACAATAATGTGTAGCAGTTCATTTCCATGAAATATTTTTAGAAAAAAAAAATGCCAAAATTAAGCTTAATACCCAAGTTTTGGATTCTAACAAAGTGTGTTTTTATCACATTTTCATAAGTTTTTGAGTTAGT
This sequence comes from Chenopodium quinoa, assembly GCF_001683475.1. Taxonomy (NCBI): domain Eukaryota; kingdom Viridiplantae; phylum Streptophyta; class Magnoliopsida; order Caryophyllales; family Amaranthaceae; genus Chenopodium; species Chenopodium quinoa. Next base: position 2,619,985 of record NW_018742244.1, read on the forward strand.
AATATGTTTAGCCTCAGTTGGGTGTTCATTAGGAGTAACAATAATGTAGTTCATTTCCATTAAATTTTCTGACCAATAAATTCAATATTGAATGCAGCCCACAATGATAGTATGGGGAGAGCAAGATCAAATTTTCCCTATAGAGTTAGGATATCGATTACAACGGTATGCTTCAATACTTCTTACTTAATGCTTGTTTTATGCCTAAGTTAAATGCAACATATTTAGTTTACCTCCGTATTACATAATCACTGGTTTTAAACCAATACAAGCGATTTTATCTTTATCGTTGAACCTTCAATGACTTGTGTTGTACTCCCTCTATTTTTAAATACTAAGCATTTGACATTTTTTGCTTGTTTGAACGCAATTGAATTTGTGTACATACAGGCACTTAGGAAGTAATGCTCAGCTAGTGGTGATCAAGGAAGCAGGGCATGCTGTGAACTTAGAGAAATCAAGGGAGTTTTTAAAGCATTTGAAAACATTTTTAAATGAATCTCATATGATCCTTCCTCAGGATCCTACCCTCGAACAATAGCAATAAAAATTGATAATCTTTGTACATAACAGTAGCTAGAGTTGAGCATCAGACTTTCCAAGTTACAAAGTCTTTGTATTCAACCTCCTTCACCTATTAACTTTTCAAGGTTAGATGTACATAATACTCCCTCTCTACCAATTGTTCGCCCCATAAATAAAAATTATTTTATTAAGTTTTGGTTGAGTGAAATTGATGAAAGAGAAAAGTGATGGGATCAAAGTAATGTTTGTAAAAATAAAGTAATGGTCCTATGTACATTTTTAATATGGAGCAATCTTTAAGGGACGGCTCAAAAAAGAAATTAGGTCAAACAAAACGGGACAAAAGGAGTATATGAAATTGTGAATTAGCTAAATATTCACAAGTAAATGTTCAAAAAAGTACAACATTTGTTCAATTGTATCCTGGTCTCAAGTGCAAGCCATAATTAACATATCACCCATACTAAATTACTAATATACATGCACTTCATTGAACTAAATTAATCATCCATTGATCTATAAGCATAATAAATATCGCAATTTACGTATACCACCTCGAAAATTAAACAAGATATTGGACCAAAGAGATTAAATTACCAACATACTCAAAGTATAATGTAAGATTATCACTGATTATGCTATATACAACTACACAAGAAGTCAAGAAATATTTAGACAATACAATTCTTCAATGCCAAACAAGAAACTTTATAAACATCAACGTTGTTAGACTTTGATTGAAAGCTACATACTACTTGTATATTGGAAGATTTGGAACCATACACACTAATACACGTAATTAAAAAATTCAACGGTTTAAACAACTAAACTAGTACATATCATAATTCCAGCTTTATTCATTATTATTTGTCCTCTATTTCAGATCACCCAATTCATCAGCGAACCTCTTTAATTTCCCTCCATTCTTCCTACCTTCATACAAATTTTACAACATAACCAAAGAAAAGGTAAGCAAATTAAGACATAAGGGTGGTTATGGAGAGCTCATCAACCCCTCTCATATTGCTTCGCAACCTCGTTGTGGCTCCGCTGTTTTTTTCAGCAGACAAATCTTTCATGTTTCTCTTCCATAAAACAAAACTTGTCCGAATCCTACGTTTTTTTGCCTTTATCTTCCTTTTCATCCTCAACCTTGTTTATTCTCTTCCTTTGAGTTATCTCCCCTTCTCCTCTAGGATTTTAGTTAAACACAGTAAATATGAGCAGCAGCTGGTAGATAGCAGCAGCAGCACTGCTACTGGCCGAGGTGGTGACACAGCCATTGCTCGGGCTATCTACCAGCTGCTCTCTCTTGTAAACAACATCCCCACTAGCTCAAGGAAGTATGAAGTTGTACGTTCCTTGGCGGAGAGGCTGATCAACGAGAATCTTAAGGAAGGGTCTGAAGCCCTAAGACAGGTCAACTGTCTTGTTCTATCTGAAGCATTTGACAAGACACTTTCCCAACTAGAAGCCACATTGTTGGACCAACAAAATAAGTTTTCCCTTGGTCTAGGTAAAGGTGACTTTGGGCTCGGTAGAGTTGTAAGGGCAGCCAAGGGATGGTATCAAGTGAGAGAGGACGATGATGAGCCTGCCATGGAAAAGATGGCAGCCGAGTTGTTATGGTTAGCCCATAAAATGGAGGAAAGTGGCGGCGGAGCGGTGGTGGTGGAGAAATGGGCTTGGGTTAGAAGGTTGGGATGGTTAGCTTTAACAACTGAGCCAAGGGTTCAAGCTTCATTGGTCAAGCTCACAGGTATGAATGAATTACTTGAGGAATATTTTTTCCCTAAATATGGTTCTCTTCCAAAGAATATCCTCTCTAATTGTTTCTTGGTTGAAATTTTGGTCCAAGTTTTATGTGGTTTACATTGATTGGTTTCAATTTTCTCGAGTTTGGTTTACTTTGCTAGACAATTAATGGTTTCAGTTTTCTTGAGTTTGGTTCAGTTTTCTAAACAAGATTAGATTAGCTCATTGTGGAATAGCACAACGAAGTTCTGCTCAAACAAACACAGAATAACATAATCTAACACACATTAATGACTAAAAGATTCATAATAGCATGGCAGAAAAGAGGAACTTTAGATAAACATTATTCCTACAATCGGTATTCCTCAAGACTTTTAAACTCTAAATTTCTGCAGCATTCTTGATCAAGCATGCCAAGGATATGGGTAAAGAGCAACAAACTGAAGGAGGCAAAACAGAGCAGCAAATGCAAACTAAAATGAAGATGTTAACTACATGGCTTCCTTTACTGTGTCAAGCCAGCAACGGGACTGATGCACCAACCCTTAGCACCAGTGAACGAGGAGAGATTGAGAGTGCACTGGAAGAAATAATAGACATGATCGAGGAAGAAGACAACCGGGAGAAAGTATTGTCTTTGTGGTTCCACCATTTCACTCAGTGTTCCTCCTCAGATTGGCCTAACCTCTATGGCTCCTACTTAAGGTGGTGTGACATATCTCGCAAGCTTTTGCTCACAGCAGAACAGATGAAAGTGCATTGATGTAAATTGTGATATAGAAACTCTACAGCAATGTGTACTTGGAGTCTAGGAGTATGTTAGATTGTTAGGCATTCAAAACACTAGCTTAATATTGTTTTTTCTAGTTCTTATATTAGATCTTCAAGTCAATTTTAACTCAGCTTATTAATCCAGAAGCAGTATTTTATTTCTTTGAAGACCATTCCAGCAGTTAAATCTAAAGGTAGTTGCAATTTTTCATGTTGTAACCCGGCAGAAAAAAGTGAAAAAGCATTACTGTTATTCAGTAAGAATAATGAATATATAATTAGTTGGTAACTTCAACATGATACAATGGACATGTGTCAATGGTTATGCACAATTAGAAAACAATCAAAGCATAATACAGAATGTTTCCAACAAGTAGAGGTTTCTTGTCACAAAGAATAGCAGAGAGCTTGTTCAAAGCTTACTTTCTCATTGCGGTGATCACAAGGTGAACATGGTATTTTCAACATCGAATATTTCAGAAGAAGACAGTTGTGGCTCCTGCAGACAAAACTGAAAAAATCAATAAATTTCAAAGTAGACTAGGGGGAACCATATATTTAAAATAAAATAAAATAAAAAATTAAATTAAATTAAATTAAAAAAAAAAAAAAAAAACAACGTTCAAATCAAGCCAAGAGTAGAGTTAACTCATATAGTGTCAAACTTCCAGCATTAATTATCATAAATCATATTCCCCCCATCATAAATCGTACTGTTGTGTGAGATCACAGTACATAGCTGATATTGAGATCTTCATAACATCAAACCTTTAATAGCAACATGAAACTGCTATATATCTACAACTGAATTACGCACTATCATGTAATTGGTTTGACAGAAATCCAAAATAATAGCACTACTAAACAATTATTATCTTTGAGTTATGGTGGAGTAAATTCAGATGTCTTACTAAATTGAGTTCCTTTGCTAATCTATTAAAATAAGTAAGCAGGATGATACATTTTCAATCTAAGGCCTGTTTTATAAGGGTAAAGTATCAAAAATGAAAAGAGGAATTCAAAAGAAACAAAAACCTACCTGTGATAATTCGCGGTGTAACAACTTATCAATAAGCTTTGAACTGATGCATCTTGATGCAAAGGTCTCCAGAATAGACTTACGCACAGAATATAAGAGTTCAGAGTACGTCAACTTTGGTTTATTAAGTATAGCTTGGATGAAACAATACGTCATGACACCACTCATGCCCTTTTTAGTAAAAGCCTGCATTCATAACCAAAAACTTGTAAATAGTAATAGAAAGGTAACATAAACTGAATTGAATCCGAGTTCAATATACAAACAGTTTAGGGTGGAAGCTGGACTGCGCGAGTCTCGAGAGACATCCATAGTAAGAAGCAATGTACAGAAAGAAAAGCTAAAGAAACAGTGCATTAAAGTGAAACTGACATATCATATAGTTTATATCATTTAAATATGATCCAACCTACCAATCATTACAAGAATTACCAGCACATCACAATGGTAATTCAGTAATCAGAAACATTATGAAAGAGAATTCGAATAAGTTGCTGCACAAATTTTCAACAAGAGCATCAAACTTGAATAGAAAAAAAAAAAAATAAAAAAAAATTGATCTGATCCTTACATTGCTGTCAGTAGCCATTTCATCATCACGACAGGCACTAAAACAGATGGCACGACCTCCCCTTGTACACTTCTTAGCTCCAGAAGGAGGTCTATTGTGCAACCACTTCCTCCTGTTAGATATTACACAACTTAATCATCAAATTACATTATTTCTATCTAAACCTTAGACAAGGATCAGCAATCAGCTGAAACCGTAAGTTATTTTGCAAATTGAATTTGCTCTCAAAGCATTTCCTTTACCCCAAGTTCAAATATGTGGTACAAACTCCAAAGCTGAGCACAAGTATATACACTACTGTATATGTGGTAAGCTTAACAAAAGCATCATCAGAGGTGGGACTTGGGAGTAGATGTTAAATTCTTACCCAGTCAGATCATACAAGTACTCAAGATCAAGGATAGTTCCGCTATGACAAGCATCAACGATCGCATGGAGTGTTACCCCCTTGATTAGAGGTTTAACTATCATGGTGTTGATATCATTGTCAAAGATCATTCCTTCAGTCTTGAAGTCAACAGGGCACAGTGTTTCATCAAATCCATCAAGCTCATCATTGTCAAAATCACGTTGACGCAAACCATGTCCAGAGAAATAAAATACCAGTGAATCCCCTGGTTTGCTTCCTTCAACAAGCCATCTCAAGCTTTCTTCCATGTTTGCTTTAGTAGGCACTCGATCAAGATCACTTTCCTCTAATATAATGGTAGCACCAATAATCAGTCAGTTATTCAATTAAAGCTATGCTTTTAACCAGAAAATCATAAGTAAGAACCCTCTAGGTCTGTAACTTCTTTTAATGTACCCCATATGCATTTTGTACAGGGAAAAAACATTATCACTGAATAAAACATCTAGAGCAATGCACATGCATGTTTCATAATATAATCCTTATTGTGGTGTATAAACAAGACAAGGGAAACCGAAAAATGAAATTGAATCAAAACATGGTGTTAAAGCTTTAAAACCAAATGTAAAAATCACATGAGTAGATACTATTACAATTATTTTTCATGCCCACAGATTTTGTCGTCACATCCTCTTCACATTTTCAGGTTGATACTCCCCTCCCCCCCCCCCCCCCCCCCCAAACAACCAATCTAGAATGAAAATGAAATTGAATAGCTTACCTGTTCCTTCAATCAAATATCTGGATATACTATGTTGTTAACTGATTCTTATAATATAGCATAAAACAAGGCAATATTCGGTTTCTATCTGAGAGTGTTTCCTGAAAGAGTAAGCCTTTCATGAACAATATTATGGCACAATAATTTCAAATTACCTGTAAGGACTCTAATTGAATTCTCAGGAAAATGGTATCGATTCAAAAGAAGCTGCTTTATATTGTAGACATCAGTGAGAGTTCCTCTCAGCTTGTATTTCTGCTTCTTGTAGCTCACGCCACAGATTAATGCTCGTTTCCCAATCCTTGCTGCAGAGATACCTCTAGGGCATGCATTTAATATTGTAAAAGAAGCTTTTGGCCATTGGCTTGCTAGAGCCTTATATTCAGATGGTCCTGAAGTGCTTCCAAGGTTGCCATTTCTATAAGTGCCAAGGTTCAGACTAGAACTTTTGATCTTTTGCAGCTGAGGATCTTTCCAAGTTCTGTTCTTCAGAATATTAGTATAGTTTGTGACTTCACATGTTTGTATAGGAATTACGGTATGGCATCTTGAGCAACAAACAATACCAGCCCTTTTGGTGGTAAAATGTTCTAGCCTACAATATCCACATTGGATTATGCTGTTCATTTTTAACTAGGTAGCACAATCAATGACTAATGATGGCCAAGATATGCCATATGCCATATGTCATATGATCTGAAGAACAAAAGTGAGGAACTATTATCGAATCTTAACTTCAACCCTAATCATAGCTTGGCATACCTCTGGCATTATGCTTTACTCGAAAATTTGGATAGCCATGTAATCAAAACATACATGATTAGATGTTATATCCCACTCTTTTCCTTGCTCATTTTACACATAACATGGAAAATGGCAGCAAAATTCGATTCGTTCCACCACCATACTTTTTGTTCTGCAGGTATTCTAACGAAGGAGCAGTACTTTATAAAGCCGCTCGAATCAGATGCTCCACTCTGTCTCTAGCCCATGGAGGTTTCCAGTTCTAAGGTCTTTGATACCCACTTATAGAAAGACCTGCAGCATAAAGAAACAATGCAATGTTTAAAAGAAGCCTAATCAAAGTAAAGAGGCATGTTATATTTTCCTGGCCCCCCAGATCTCACATGATACTTTCAAATAGTATAAAGAACCTTTTGGCACCAATCATGTGCAACATTGCACAAACAGAATGCAAGTAAATTATAATTATGCAAGCATTTACAGCAATTAATACAAAATTCTATTCCATCAAAATTCCACTGCACTGGCTATATACAGTGCAACAGCAATAGAAGGGAAGTTTTTGAACATTGGAACACAAGTTACCAGGCATAGTACATTTCCAAGATCTACTTTAAGTAAAACTGTCAACTACTGACAACAATCAACTTCAAAAATTGCCATCATCAGCTAATCATGATTCAAGCTCTGCCAACTTACTACACTCTCTCAACCATCCCCTCCCCCCCCCCCCCTCCCCGCCCCCACTTGCCCCTTCCTAGTTCCTAACCCGGGGGAAAAAATCAATTCTGACAACCTTACAATAGTTTTCTCATTGAACCATGAAACGTCTGCAGCCTATAAAGTATTCATTTACATAATAAAATCCAGTCAGAAGGACAATGAGCAGAAAGGGTAGAGCTACCACTAGCAGATTGCTACATTGTGAAACAAATATACATATAATAACCCAATACGATATGACCAGCCAGAAAAATGTCAGCATTAACAAGGTAAAATTGTTGCATAGCTATCACCAGATTCAATACACTGCTGTATTACAAATTACAACTACAACGCGCTTTACTAGCAGCATCTTTCAAGATCCAAATTGATCAAATGTACATAGCCTTACCCCTGGCCTAACCAGAATATGCATCACAGTACACAGAATATCAGTACAAATCAAAAGGGTAATATTTTTTAACTAAATCAAGACTACTTCTATATCATCAGCATAAATTAATCCTTAAATTACCTTCAAAATTTAAGACCCAAGTAAATTTTAGCTTAAAATTGGACCCGCAAATTGTAAATAAATCACTTTGAATTACAAAAATAGCAAATTCAAAGTTCACAGTTATTAAAAGCCTAAAATTTCAAAAATCAGAATCAAAGAATCAATAATTTCTTTTCTGACTTTTGGGTTTCAGAAAAAAATTGATTAATTTTCTTTTCAAACACATATAGTACGATTCTTCCTGCTAGCAACCATTAATTAAGAATCAAACTTTAGAAAAAAAGACCCATAATTACATCACTTTTCCCCCATATATTCATACACAGAAATAAAGTATGCTATGTAATTTGCTATTGTCAAAAAAAAAAAAAAAGAAAAAAAAAAGAAATAAAGTATGCTAAAATTAGTAAAATATATGAAATAAACATGTGAATTTTAATAAAAAATAGAGCATGAAAAAATCTACCTGACGGTGACCCAAGAGATGCGATGAAGTGAAATCATCAAAAGTTTTAATTCTGGGTTCGACATTGTCAATTTCAATTTCATCACATTGCAGTGGTTTGGAATATTTAGGGAAAATGAACAAACATAATTCGATGTAGATAAAAATTCGTCGGCAGCAGGATTTGAACCTGCGCGGGCAAAATCCAACAGATTTTAACCACTTGGATTTATATATCTCCGTTTCTAATTAAGTACAAGTCTACAACAAACCGTATTTTGTTAGACATAAAATATTTATTGGTTGCAAATAATAAGAAACAAAAATACTAAATATATTAGCATCGTTTTTTGTTTTCAGTATTCTAATAAAAAAACTATATTTACTTTTTTGTTGTTAGATTTTAAAATTATTATATTTTTAAATATTTCACTTGTTTTTAATTCATTATACTTCGTATGATATATCCAACCCGTAGTGTCTTGATTTGATTTTTTATACAATATTTTTAATTTTTTTTTAGGAAATTAGAGACACTATTGAATCAAAAGTTATACTCCGTAGTAAGTCATTTTAACCCGGGTTCGCAGACTAGGTAATATGGAAGAGCCATATAATCTTCCAATTGGATGCTACTCCTTCCATTTGTTAACAAGTGCCCTCTTGTATACATTTGCATCATTCATGTGCACAACTTTGACCAATGTTTATGCTTTATCCATAAGATTAAATATAATCATGGGTGTAATGTTTAGATTCCTCTTAAAGTATAATACCCAAATATCAAACTTTTAGATTCCTCTTAATACACACCAAACCCTTATGGGGTCTTCCTCGCCCCATGAAGGATTTAGGGCCTGTTCTAATTGACTGAAGTGAACTGAATATTTTACAAGAGAAGGAAATTAAGAACTGAACTTATTAGAACTGAACTCAAGTGAACTGAAAATTATACTACCTCCATTTCTTTTTAGTTGACACGTATTCCTTTTTAGGAAGTTTTTTTTAGTTGACATGTTTCCTTTTGGGGTAACTTTTTTACCTTGCATTTACAAGCTACCCCACTTGTTTTTTCATTCTCTCTCACTCTCTCTCATCTCCTTAATACTACCTCCGTTACAGGTTATGTCCAACGATTTGACATAAAGTAGAGAGGGAAAATGTCTAATCGTTGCACATAACCTGTTACGGAAATAGTATACTTCCTTCGTTCTTTTTTACTTGACCCGCTTTGACTTTTATACTATTTACCACCTCTCCTTTGATCGTCTTTTGTGAATGATAGGTAAGGAAAAATATATTCATATGATATCTTTTTTAATTCGTCTCAATAAGTACTATCGTAATATACAACTTTTATAATTTTTACTTATGAAGAATTAAAGTTATTGACTGCTAAAGTTTTTTATTGGCAAGCGTGATAAAAAAAAAACAGGTCAAGTAAAAAAGAACATAGGAAGTATGTGTCTAAATCAAACGTAACAACTAAATAGAAACCGAGAAAGTATGAAGAATACAGACCCTTATAATGGGACGAGTGGACGACTCCATAAAGACCCGCCTTAATTCATTTATTGGACGGATCCGACCCATTTATAATTGGGGTGTACCAGGGTTTTTTAATTGGGCTCCAACAGTCCAACCTACGGAGTATTAAATTGCTCTAATTGTCAATAAGAAAAAAAATCCTACTTCTCATCCTGCCTTTTTCTCTGTTCTCCATTGAAGCGCACTTGACGTTCTTCATTAAGGCGCCTTCTAATTACTTGTATTCCCCATTGAAGCAGCTTCTTAGGTAAGTTTCTGTTTCTTTTTGTAATTATCATATCAATTTCACAATCTAGGGTTTATCTTTGATTTAATTTAATTTAATTGTCTGTGTAATAATGTTAGGGTTTAACGAAAATCTTAACTATTGGTTCGAATTACTAAGATTATGATTATGAAAGATCAAATTCTGAACCTAATTGATAATTGAATCAAACATCCCTAAAATTATACGGAGTATGTTTTTTCGAGCTTTATTTGATAATTGAACCAAATTTGGATTCTTAAATTTTAGGATTAACTATGAAATTAGACGGGGATAGTATTCTTTGATTTTTTTCGTGTTTTCCAATGTTCATTGAATTAAAACAATGGCTATACAATGTAGTTTCTAGGAGCTCGTGCTCTGAACTGTAAATTTATCATCTAAAATAAGAGTCATCAGTATTCTTGCCAGACTAATTAGATTACGGAGTATCATGAATTTTGAACTTTTGGGTCAATAGTTGGATTTTGTATGTAATTGAATGCTCTCCTGCAGTAGTGGTACTAAGTACTAAGAACTTTCGTTTGTCGAATTGATTGATATGAGATTTTGATAAAGTTATTTATTCCGCTTTTTTTTTTGGTTCCTTAAGTGGTTGAAAATGATATCAAGAGTTGCTTTCTTGCAGTTATCAATATAATGGCTTCCTCGGATGAAGAGATAACTAGATTATACAGAATTCAGAGAACAATAATGCAAATGCTGAATGACAGAGGTTATATTGTGGCTGATCATGAGCTCAACATGTCAAAGCAGCAGTTCATTAGTAGATATGGTGAGTTTTTGAAGAGGGATGCTCTTTCTATCCAAAAAAGCAAGCGAAATGATAGCTCTGACCAGGTATACCTCGAGTTGTCCACTGATGATTTTTACATGACAAATATGTCTTGCATATCCAGACATTTCAGTTGACGATTTTATTCTGTTGCAGATATATGTTTTCTTCCCTGAGGAGCCTAAGGTTGGTGTTAAAACAATAAAGAATTACGCCAATATTATGAAAAATGAAAATGTTCCGAGAGCAATTCTGGTGGTCCAACAGAACCTGACTCCTTTTGCCAAGACTTGCATAAGTGAAATGTCTTCAAAATTCCACCTGGAGGTTTTTCAGGTTAATATAACCGTTTTGTTGGTTTAGTTCGTACTTGAATAATCTATAAAGGAAATGCATCTTTCTACTTTTTTCAATTTTATCGAGCTCTGTTGTCTGTACTGAAGTAGTCATGTGCTCACGTGTTGCTAATTTCATAGTGGTCAAGTCAGGACTATACACCATACTACACATTGTTGCTGACTGTTGAATGATAGCATAGATCATTGTTTACAATGTCTTATTTTGTCCTATCTGTGATGCTAAAAGGCCATAACATTTTAATTTATAGCTTGTAAGGATGTATCTTTTTATCTACCCATTCTGTGATTATCTGATGATCCTTATGTTGTTAGTTGTTACACTATGGAGACTAAGTTGCTAGTGGAGTTTTCTGTTGATATCATGTTTGGACTAAATATATGAAAACGGTTTGTCTGTATTTCGTAACATGTATGTTTCTGCTTCAGGAGGCAGAGATGTTGGTTAACATCAAGGAGCATGTTCTTGTTCCTGAGCATCAATTGCTAAATGATGAAGAAAAGAAGACCCTGCTCCAAAGGTACACCGTCAAGGAAACTCAGGTCAGTACATTTCATGCCAGTATTTTTTTTTTCTATTTTTATCTCCTGGGCTGCTGCTATGTTTCAAAACTGTGAACTTAAATCATGCATGAAATGCATGTGAGTAAAGCATTCACAAATTTTAACCCTGTGTGATATATATTGCATAATTCTTTATTGTTTTAGTCCTAAAGTATATATGTTGGCGTAATTCTTGATTCTTTATATAATTACAGCATGACAATAAAAATGCGTAAATCTAGATTGATAATTGGAATTTTAGATTGAGAGTGACAATTTTGGGCTGAGGAATCGAAACTTTTTACAGGCCTTCAACTTCAAGATTTGTAAATTTAACAACCATGAAGCTCAATACATGGACTTACTTGTATCACAATTTCATATTTCGATATGAATATATATGTAAAACTGTAAAAGAGTTCATCTTGAGGACCCATGAACTGGTTGGTCTCACTTAGTAAAAGATAACTGGAATTTTATATTGCTAGTATTTATGTTTTTTACGAAGCCTGCATTTCTGAAACAATATTAGTGTTTCAATATACCTCATATTGTTTTCCTTCTCCCTATTGTTTTTATAAAGCCTTGCTTGCTTGGGCACCTTTGTTCAGTTATGAAGTAGCTTCTGATTTTATTCTTTTCCTTGTGTTTTGGCTCCTGAGTTCAGCTACCAAGAATTCAGATGAATGATCCAGTTGCTAGATACTATGGACTTAAGCGTGGACAAGTTGTGAAGATTATTCGCCCTAGTGAAACAGCCGGAAGATATGTCACATATCGATACGTTGTATGATTTATGCCGCCTCACAAACATATTCCAGAATCTACCATACCATGTTATTTTTGCTTTGCTTCCTGGAATTTCTTTTGACACTAAGATTGGTATCTGTGGTAGCAGTAGTAATTACCATTTAAGTCCATGGTATGGTTGAGTTTGTCATCCTACAATACTAGTGTCCAGAATGTTTATTTCCTTTTACAATGATCTGCCAGGTGAAAGTTATACTAGCATGGTATTAGTTAAAAAATAGTAACAACTTCTCCTAAACTTAGCTTTGTGTAATTGGAAGTTTATATATCCATCAAACTTTAGCTCTGATTGTTTACTTGCTGTTAATTCATATTGTGGCACCTGCAATATATATATAAACGTTCAACACTTTTTATTCACAAATCACAATGGTTTACCCTACCTTTTGACGAACAAAAGCCGAGAGATGGTCTCACTCTGATGAATAAAACAGGCTCAACTTTTTAAGACTGCCTTATTTAACCTCTCCACCAGCAAATTATGCGGCACATTTGATGGTAACTTATGTTCAAATAGTGTTCTAATGTGTTTTTGTTCAAATAGTGTTCTAATGTGTTTTTGGTTATAGTGAAATGAATTCTAAATTCTTCATGTTCATCTTTCTAATCTTGAAAGCCTCGTCATTTTGTCAGAAGAATAAATACATGTATTTCTCATTATACCTAATAAGCACTCCTAATTTCGTTGTCTTATAAAATATTCATCTCAGTTTAGCTCAGTTCAGTTCAGCTGAGTTCAGTCAATGAGAATAGTTCCTATATCTCTATAAGCAGTCAAACACACAAGATTTCATAAAGCCAAATTAAATTCTGAAAATATTCAAAACAAAGTATTTCAACAAGCTCAGCTCAAAATCAGAAACCCAGAAATTAAATCTTTTTATGAATGATAAAAGAGTAGCAAGACAGTAATTAAACATAAATTAAAGGAATTGCAAAGTAGAATGATTAGGATGGGCGGATAGTAGGAAGAGGCGTAGGCCAGTTTTGGAGCTTAACTTGTAAGTGGTTGGAAGACGACTGTAAATGCTTGAGTTCCTCATATACTGTAAATTTGGAAGACTGTGAATGATCCTGATCCGGGAGCTGTTCAATTCGACCCAAAATCTTCAAGGCAGATGACCTTGTATCACACAAAAGCAGTTCATATGCAGTAGTTAAGATATAAAGCAAACGCTTGTTAGTCGGGTGTACATTGATCATACGAATTCCAGATAATACTGAACATGATCTTCCAGTATTGTCGATGCATATATAGACCCTACACCCCATCCAACCAACCTTAAAATTATTAGTGTCAACAACCTGATTGAGATCGAGCTCTTGGTAACATATTCTTACACTAACGCCCGCACTATAATCCACTAGTAAATTACCCTCTTTGTCCTCATGGTAAGTAGGACTCAAAGCACTGGGATGGACTGCAATCAATCTGCCTCCGCATTTTAATATACGTTGAATGGATTGAACATCCCGAAGTATTTATTATAGCAAAGGCATACCATACCGTTACAAACCACACCCTTTAAGGATCATACAGGGTCAGAATTATTCGGAAAGAGTGGAAACCTAACATCAATATCTATCCATTGAGAATTTTCAGAGCAAAAAACAATGGTTACAGGATTACATATGTAGTAATGCTTGCGACTAATATCATCAATGTATAAGATTAAGTCTTTGAATGAGGCAACAATCTTAAACGATGACCCCCTTGGAAGAAAATTCATAGGAGAGCTCTAAAATCCCTTATTGTGGATGTCAATATTAAATGATCGATTCCGACCCGTCTTGTCGTCATCGTCATCATCATCAAGATAATTGATTAATTTCAACCCGCCAACGATAAAAAGGTCCATGAAAGGATTCTCTGCTCCTTTTTTCCTCTTGTGGTCAACGAATTCGATCACGAACTTAGGGTTCAGCAGAAGAGATAACCAACGTTTTAATACAAATTTGCGTATGATGACAGTTTTATAACACACAAGTCGGACAAGGTTCATTGTTAATATCATGTACATCTGCAATTGGTGATTCATTGTTAGCCTTTTTCTTCGGGTTAAGGTTTTCCATGGGAAACTTGATCGCTCCTAAATAACAACGTACTTACGGCTTTGTTTTTGGAGGATGTATAAACAAAACCTGCTATATTTGGCTCTTATTTATAGAATTATAGATCACAGACTTTCCATAACTTCTTAGGGTTATGTTAGGGTCAATGGCTCTGTCAAAAAAAAAAAAAAAAAAAAAAGTTAAGGGCCAATGCCGCTTTTTTTTTTTTTAAAAACCCTTAATTCAAGGGGCCCAAATTAAAAACATTTCCTAAGAACAAATGGGTTGGAAAGCAATTATGAGTTTTGATCATGGAATTTTTCTTGCCCATTTCTGTATACAACTATAGGAGTTAATCCTAAACCTATAGTGAAAATTTTAAGCTACAGGTAGTGGTATCATGCTTGGTACATACAACAAACGCGGAAAGAACATGTAGCTAATTTGAAAAGAACGTGCATCTATGTCGTAAAGAACATATATTTCTTTGGAAAAAAACAACTAGGCCCTGTTCTTTTGAGCTTCTGGGCAGAGCAGAGCAGATTTCAGCAGAGCAAAGCAAAGCAGAGCAGATTTCAGCCGAGCCGAGCCGAGCAGAGCAGAGCAAATTTTATTATTATTATTATTATTATTATTATTATTATTATTATTATTATTATTATTATTATTATTATTATTATTATTATTATTATTATTATTATTATTATTATTATTATCACTACTAAAAATTGGCCAAATTGCGACCGGCGCAAACGGTCGCAAAAAATAGTAAAAACGGTCGCAAAACATAATTGCGACTGTCAACGGTCGCAACATGGCGGTCGTTATTATGTTGGTCGCAAAAAAAAAATATCACGACTGTTTGACGGTCGCAGTTTTTTTACGGCCGTTTTCCCTATTTTCAACGACCGTTTCAAAAACGGTCGCAAATATTAGAAATTGCGACCGCCTTATGAAACGATCGCAAATATTGAATTTAGCGACCGTCATAAGCCGTCGCTAAAAGTTTTTAAAAAAACAAAAAAAAAAAAAAGAAAAAAACCCACCCACCCACACCCTTAACGGCTTAACCCAGATGCCACCCTTAACCCAGATCCCACCCAAACCACCACCACTGCCCACCCTAAACAACCAGTAGCCGCCTTTGCCGCCCTCTACCCACCATTATCTTCGCCCACCTTCAACCACCAATACCCACCACCACTCACCCTTAACATAGAAAAACAGTAAAAACAAAAAAAAAAATAAAAAAAATCACCTACAATAATCAAACAATTTCGAAAAAAAATCCAAATTTATCAAAACAATTAACCCACAAATAAAATGCTCAGAAATTAAACCAAAAAACGAACAAAAATTAAATTAAAAAAATCGGCCAAAAATTCAACCCAAAAAATAAACACAGAACAATTAAACCACAGAATCGAACAAAAAATTCGACAAAAAATCAAACAAAAAACGAAATAAAACGCTCATAAATCGAACCAAAATTCAACAATTAAACCCACCAATTCGAACCTTAATTCGACAAGTTCGAGCTCAAAATCAAACCAAAAATCTATGAAATTCGAACAAATAAAGAACAAATTCGAACATAATTAACAAAAACTCAAAATAAAACCAAAATCAAAGGAATTGGAACAGAAACGCAAACAAAAATCAATAACAAAATTAAACATGGGCACGGGTCGTGCCGGGGTGGGGGCTGTGCCGTGTCGGCTCCACGGCGGGCCGTGCCGTGCCTGAATTTGGCACACCCCAGCCCACGGCACGACATGGCCCACGTGCCTTGAGGGCCGTGTCATGCCGGGCCGCGGGCCAAACCGTGCCAACTTATTTTATTTAGGATATTTTGGATTTTAACACCTTACAAAAGGCTGAAAATGTTTTTTAACACCCCCCAAAAAAAACTTTTATTTTAACACCTCCCAAAAATATAAAAGTTGGAAGTTAACACCAGTTAACGATTTCCGTCACGGAAATTTAACGTGGGTCCCACAAATTGGCTTGAACTTCAATTTTCACCCAGCAAAACACGAAACTTCTTTCTTCATTGAATTCGCACCAACCGTCTGCATTGAATTCTTTCTGAACCTTCATTGATTTCGCTTTTGAACCAAAGGAGATCTTGGCTGAGAAGTGGAGTGTAGGGTGGTGTCAACGTTGGAGAAGATAAGCTCAGGAGGGTTTCTTCATCATCTTCTTCAACTACAAAAGTGCGAAAGCCGCTTGAAATTCACAGAAAATAAGGTAAAATTGCTCTCCTTTGATAGCAATTTCGTCAATTACTGGTGCTTCATTGCTGTAAACCTTGCAATAATTGGGTAATTAGGGTAAATTTTGGGACCACAGTAGGAAAGCCTTGATAAATCAATTTCTGTAACTGACTATGCGACTTAGGTTAATTGGATTTCGTAATTGAAAGTAGAGATTAATTAAGGTGGTTTATTGTTAATTAAACTAGCAAGTGTGGTTTGTTGATTAATTTATGTTACTGAGCACCTACATTGGCTTGTATATGTTTATTTTCAATTTTTTTATGTGTTTGTTTGTGTGGCTGTGATGGATTTGTTTATTCGTATTGTGCATGTATAGTTACATGGCTTTTAATATGTTTTATATGTTTTTCACTGGTGGGTAGATAATGGGTGACAAGGATAGTTTGGTTGACATCTGCCTTAGAGTGGGAGGTGCTTTTGTCCCTAAAAGAGTAACCAAAAACAGGCAGCTGCTGTGTTGGTGTGGTGGTTGGTGTTACTGGAAGAGGAAGGTTCAAGTATCTAAGTTGGATGTGCATTTGATTAGAACAGCTGCAATTCATGGTTTTGTTAATGGTGATATGGATGTGCCTATGCATTACAGCTGTTGGTATAGGCAGAAGGGGAAAACCTTTAACACTGGGAAAAGGGAACTAGTTAACAGTGAAGAGGTTAAGGGCCTTTTGGAGACAGTAAATGAAGAGGGGTATGTTGAGGTTTTTGTAACAACAGAAGCTCCTAGTCAGCCCATACAAGAGGCCCAACCCAATCCTGCAAAGACAAAAAAAAAGGATAAGAAGGTAGAAAGTTCAAATACATCGACTATTAGTGCCATATGTGAGGCATGTTCTGGGGAGGATAGACTTTGTGGCTAGGTCTTGTGTGGTGCAGCCATCCAGAGGGAATACATTTGAGGTGCAGCTGAAGGATGACCAGGTGTTGGTTGATTTGGACAAGGAGACCTGCACATGTTACCATTGGGAACTCACTGGCATTCCATGTGTTCATGCTTATGCCTGCATATTGGATATGAGGGGTGACATAGAGGTTGTTGTTGACCCATACTATACCATGGACACATACAGGTCTGCTTATGAACCAGCTGTCCAACCAATGCCTGGCCCAAAGCACTGGGAGAGAGTCAGAATGAGGGAACCACTACCCCCTTCTGTTAAGGTGCAACCTGGGAGACCAAAGAGCAAAAAAAGGAAGCTTGAGCCAGGAGAATGTTCTTCTTCAGGTGGTCAGGCAAGTACCAAGAGGAAGAAGCAATGCAGCAACTGTGGGGGATTTAGGCATTATGCCAAGACTTGCAAAGTACCTGCTGCACCAGCTACAGAGCTGATAAAGTCAGCAGGCAGACCCCCACTGAACACTCCTTGGATGGTGGAGGAGAGGAAGAAGAAAGAGATTAGGGCTGCTAAAAAGGTAACACAAGCATTACACCAACTCCCCCTTTGTTTTATATATGTATGTGTCTTTTCCATTGACTTTTTATTTTTATATGCATGTCATAGAGTGCAATTGGGGCTGGACCAAACAGCATAGGAAACAAAAAGTTTCCTCAAGAGCAAGAAGGTTGTCTGCCATTCAGCAAGCGCCCACAGCCACAGTCTTCCTCAGCTCAGCATTCCTCAGCTCAGCCATCCTCTAGTCAGCCATCCTCAGCTCAGCCTTCCTCAAGTCAGCCTGCCTCAAGCCAACCAAAAAGAAAGACAAGGTCTTCCTCAAGTCAGCCTACAACAGCCACAGGTGTTGTAACAAGGGCCAGGCTGCAATCCCTCAACAACCTTACTCAGTGATGTACTCATGCTGGATATCAAACTTTTATTATGTACTCATGACTGGTTATGTAACTTGCTAGTTTTTTAGTGGCTTCCCTTAACAAATTTGAACAATTAGATATTAAATTGTAATGGTTGCATGGCTTTGATTGCCATTGAAACATGTTGAAGTAAGGTTCTTTTGTCAACCTGTACTTGAACTATCTTAGTGTTTCACATATTTCCCATGTTTTAATGTTTCACATGTTTAAATCCTTTTCCAATGTTTAAACATTCTCAATTTAACAACTTAGACAAGGCATAAATAGGTTGATTAAAAGACATATTTATAACACTTCAAGTCATTACAAGAAATTATAACTACTTAATACAGCTTACTATTACACACCCCTAGCCATTAGGAAAATTACACCCATTGACAAACCTATACAAATGGCCATGCCCACCCAACCAAAACAGCTGATTGAAGACACCTTCCCTTCATTGCACTCCCTGTTCATTCTCTTCCTGTCAGCGTTCAAGGCCTTGCATCTCATCTTCAAATTATCAACTTCATTAAGTAGGCACCTCCTTTGGCCACTGATTTCATCAACTTCCCTTTTCAATTCATTAACTTCACCCTTTAGCAGCTTCTTATCCAACAACAGGTTGTTGATAACCCCTGTTTGCCAATCTGTTCCATCAGGTTGATCAACCCATTCGAAAGCTTTGCAACCCCTTGTTTCTGTTATTGGGTCATAAAACTTACATGATATGAACTTCCTGCCTGGATTCTCCCTTGTCCAGCTAGTGAGCTTGGCCATTGGCACACCACACTTACATTTTCTGGCCTCAGGAGGGGAAGAGCTAACAAACGACATAATCTGCATCAATTTTAGATCGACAGTCACATTTACAGATTTGTACACTGACGAATTAACATTGACAGCAACAAAATTCATTTTTAATTTCATAATACGAAAAGCCCCAAATTCAATTTCTGACGAACCCTAATTTCGCAATTGGGCATTTAGATGCGTACATAACATAATCCAACCATTAATCTGAGTACGAAACAATTGCAAATAATAATTGAAGAGAATTTAAACCATAATTACCAAACAACCGAACAATTGACCGCACTCACCTGTTTCAGCAGCTTCAATCTGTTCCTCTTCTCAAAAATCGTGGAAGAATCGTGCAAGAATTGTTTCAAGTATCGTGCAACAATGCAATGCGCTGCTGCTATTCAATAAGAACAACGATTTCGTTCATTGGGGAGAATCGTGCAAGAATGGTTCTTATATATCGTGCAAGAATCGTGGAAGAATGGTTCTTATATACAGATCTTTTAAAAATATATCCGTTGGGGTGGGCCCCACTAACAGTTCTGTTAACGGAAGATGGATTTTGGTGTTAACTTCCAACTTTTATATTTTTGGGAGGTGTTAAAATAAAAGTTTTTTTTTGGGGGGTGTTAAAAAACATTTTCAGCCTTTTGTAAGGTGTTAAAATCCAAAATATCCTTTTATTTATTTTTTTTTTTTAATAAATGAAAAAAAAAACGAATTAAACGATATATATATTTTTTAGTACAACTTAATATATGTGATTAATTTATGTTTATGTTTATGTTAAATGTTAATGTTAATATATTTTGTTTTCATTTTTTGAACAACTTTATTTTAATTTAGGTTATATAAATTATTTATCTAATTAATAATTATGTTTAAGTTTATTTAAAAAAATAAAAACGATTTTATTAATTTAGCAAAAAACAACAATGCATATAATAAAAAAAAATACGAGTGCGATAATCCGAAAACACAAAAAATTGAAGAATAAATTATTTTATTATATGACGGTAGCCGGTACGAATGTACGATAATTAAATAATACAAAATAAGTAATGATAATTAAAAATCGTACAATAGTGTATGAATATTGAATAACTTCATTTATTATACGGAATACGAAGTTCGATAATACAAAAAGAATACAATAGTGTATAATGTAAATATGTAATCATGTAATTATTATTGGTCGTCTTCGTCTTCGCCTTCGCCTTCGTCTTCATCTTCGTCTTCGTCTTCTTCTTCTAGAGGTTCAAGTTCATCCGCCAATTGAGTTGATTGAGAAGTATGAGAACTAAAAGAAGTCGACGTTCCTTCATCGTCGTCGTTTTGTGCATAAGTACGATCTTGAGAACGAGTTTCGGCATCCAACCAATCCTTGAAGCAAACACACATTTCAAGTGTTTCGGGTTTTAGTCTTGTTCTTCTATCGTCTAAAACTCGTCCCGACGCACTAAAAGCTCTTTCGGAGGCAACGGAGGAGACTTGGATTGCAAAAATATCACGAGCCATTGCCGACAAAATTGGATGTTTCACGGTTTGTGATTTCCACCAATCGAGGATGTTGAGGCCAAACTTCTCTTCATCGTCCATGCCTTTCATGAAGTCGTAACTTAAGTACATTTGCAACTCCGAAACATCGCTTTGTGTTCTCTTACTTGATGATGATTCCGTACCTGAAAACTTGGACATCATGTTAGCAGCTTGTGCAAATAAACCTTTGGCCCGTTTACTTACATTTTTGGATGTTTGAGAAGGGGCAAATCGAGACACGGTTCCATATTTACTTTCATAGGTGGAGTATAAGGAAAAAAAATCATTTGTCACCTTAGTTTTAAAAGCTTCAACATCATCTTCAAAATTCATGTTACTATAATAAATATCAATTAATAAAAAGGTGCCATCATATTTTTGCCTATGATCTAAAATAGAAGCAAAAATATAAATCATAGGAATATCGGTGTAATATTTACGCCATTTTTCCTCCATGGATGGAAGATATCCACGATAAACATGTTGAGATCGGTGTTCCGCAAAAAGTTGTGCAAGTAAACATGCATTACTAAGAAAAGAATGAGAGCAAAGATTATATACAGAAGAAAAACAATGTGTCATACCATATAGTAATTGGCAAAACTGCATATATTTTTCACAATTAACCCAATCATCTTCTAGTAAAGCATTTTGTGGAAATTTCATATTATAAAAAAGTGTTAAATGAACCTTGTACTCGATTGCCCGACTCAACATTTCATAGGTGGAGTTCCACCTAGTTGGACAATCCGGTGCTATTTTTATGGTTTTTATCCGTTGTTGCCTGCAAAAACCTTTCCATTCTTGATATCTCATGTTAGAGCTATTAATAGACATAATAGCATTCCTTATTTTGTGATAAAATGGACCAATTGCTTGTGGTCCATCCTTCACACACAAGTTAAGAACATGACAAATGCATCTAACATGAAGTGCATCTCCATCTAATATAACATCGGTCAATTGGTTTTTGACCAAATTCGCACTGTATGTCATAGAAGTTGCATTATCGAAAGTCATTGACATGATTTTATCCCTAAGACTATATGCATCAATGGCTTCCATTAAATGATGTGAAATGTTAAGACCGGTATGAGGGTATTCAAGCATTTGAAATGAATGATGCGTTTTTGTAACATCCACTCATTATCTAACCAATGACAAGTAACACATAAATAGTGGAGTCCGTAACCACCATCCCATGCATCGGCGGTTAAAGAAACTCTACTAGGTAGATTAGCTAATTCATTTACTAATTTCAGTTTGTACTCTAGATAACTCTTCATGGCAGCAGATCGAACGGTTTTTCGGGAGATTTTTTTGTGTTTTGGTTGTAGTGCTCGGTTAACATAGTTGTTGAAGGCATCATTTTTTGACGAAAAGAAAAGGTTGTTCCGCATGTACAATCATTCTCCCAAGTTCATCCCTATCTCTCTCGTAATTGTAAATGAAGCCTTGTGGATGGAATTGAGAAATTTTGGGTTGGGTTGGATCACTAGATGGTCCACCACATTTTTTTGTATGTCTATTAAGGTGTCCCGTCCCTCCCTTGGTATCGGCCGAGAAAATTTTACCACAAGTCCGACACTTGGCCTTTTGTCCATTTTTACTTAATTGATAATGTGACCAAACTTCACTCTTTCTTTTAGTTTGAGCAAAATCCTCTTCGGTACACCACTCTAATATGTTAGGATTTTGGGTGTTGGGCATTTGGGTGGATGGTTCACTCGACCCGCAGGCTTGTGTTTGGCTACCTTGGGAAGGAAGAGGAAAAGGAAATTCATGTTGTTGAAATTGACTTTGTTGAAATTGGGTCCAAGGAGCCATATCATCCATTTGTTCTTGCCCTCCCGTGTTTTGGGGATGAAAGAAAGGGGTGGAAGTGTTTGGAAAGGGCATGTTAGGGGAGGGAAAGGGCATGTTAGGGGGGCATAGGCATTGAAGTGTTTGGATTTGGTGATTCCCTACGTTTTGACTTGGCTTTTCTAGAGGAGGAGGAAGCGCTCGGGTTTGATGCCATGATTAATTAATAATAATAACAATAAAAGTAACAATAACAATAATAATAATAATAATACAAATAACAATAACAATAATAATAACAATAAAAGTAACAATAACAATAATAATAATAATACAAATAACAATAACAATAATAATAACAATAAAAGTAACAATAACAATAATAATAATAATAATACAAATAACAATAACAAAGTAACAATAACAATAATAATAACAATTCACAACAATAATAATAACAATTCACAACAATAATAATAACAATAACAATAAGAATTAGTAAGTAGTTTTTATATAAATTAAATTTTTAAAAATAATTATAATAATAGTAGATTACTTGGATCAATGAGATCCCAGGTAGGAGAGGTTAGGAGCGACGTTGTCCAGAGCCCAAGTCTCGCCTTAGACAGATTTCAACAATCCAAATAACCCACAATTAAAATAGAAAGTAGTTTTTAACTTTTTATATAATTAAGTAGTTCCAACTTCCAAGAATACAATAATAATAATAATAATAATAATAATAATAATAATAATAATAATAATAATAATAATAATAACAATAACAATAATAATAATAATAACAACAATAATAATAATAATAATAATAATAATAATAATAATAATAACAATAACAATAATAATAATAATAATAATAATAATAACAACAACAAGATTAACAACTAACAATAACAAATTAAAATAAAGTTGAGTTAGATCTTACAATGACGCTTCAATGCTTTCCCAAATTTATAATTTTCCGAACTTATAATTTCCCGAATGTAAATATAACAATTTTTTTTTTGGTAGTAGACTAATAAAGGTAATAATAGTAAAAATGTAAAATTTATAAGAGAGTAGGAATTTTTTTTTTTTCACAAAAGAGAGCAAGATTGTAGGATTTGTAGGAATTTGAGAATTGAGAATTTGGGAGTAAGAAAATTAGAGAATAAGAGAGAAAAGATGAGTTGATGAATTGTGAAAATTTTGGAGGAAAATATGAGGTATTTATAGGGAATTTGGGTGGGAAAAGGGGTGGAAAACTAGCTGTTTATAGCTGTTGGAAAACGGCCATAAACGGCTAGTTTTCCAACAGTATGGCACGGGCCGTGCCGGGCCGTGCCTTGCGGGCTCGTGCCGTGCCGTGCCGTGCCCGGCCGTGCCACGTGTCGTGCCGCCGGGTCGTGCCAGCGTGTCGGCTCACGTGCCGGCCACCGTGCCGCCCGGCGTGCCACGTGTCGTTCCCGTGCCAAATCCCACAATTTTGTTCACGGCACGGCACGCCGGCCCACCTGTGGGCCGCCGTGCCGTGCTGGGCCGTGCCGGAGTCGTGCCGGGTCCGTGCCGCCCGCGTGCCGGCACGGCCCGTGCCCATGTTTAAATAAAATCAAACAAACATGGAAATTCGAACGGAAAACGAAATTCAACCACAAAATTTGAAAATAAACAAAATTTTCGAAAAATAAACATACCTTTCATAATCTATCTTCCTCTTTAGGTTAATATGGTCAAATTCGACCAAGAAAACTCCAGATCTGGAATTTTTAAGGTCGAATTTGACCATAAACACCAAACTATCATGTTGCTTTTCACGGTTGGCTTTGCTTGTACTGTGACGGTGGCTGCTCTATTTCATTCGGGTTGGTGAAGAGAAGAGATGCGAGAGAAGGAGAAAAAGATGAGGAGAAGAGGATTCAAGAGATGAGGGTCGTTCACAAGGAGGTGGAAAGAGGAAAGAGAAGAGAGCGAAAGAAGAAGGGTGTGAGAAAAAGAGAGAGGAGAAGAGGATGCGTGAGGAGAGAGAGAGGATAGAGGATGCATGTGACGACTGTAGTTCTAATACTAGGGTTTGGGTGATCTCCTTAAATACCCTTTTTTAAAAAAAATTAATAAAACACTTTTGCGACCAGTATGGCGGTCGTAATTTTGCGACCGTTTATCAAACGGTCGTAATTTACGCATTTTGCGACCGGTATGCCGGTCGTAATTTTGCGACCGTTTCTCAAACGGTCGTAATTCACACATATTGCGACCGCTACTAACGGTCGTAACAGAATTAATTTAATTTTGAATAAATTTTCACATGAATTTTATTTTACATATATATTTAATTACCTTTACGACCGTTTTATAGCCCATAAACGGTCGTAATTTTGCGACCGCTTAAAAAACGGTCGCAAATATCAATTTGTGCAACCGTTTTCATGACGGTCGTAGAAAAACGGTCGCAATTCGACCGAATTTTAGTAGTGTATTATTATTATTATTATTATTATTATTATTATTATCATCATCACCACCACCACCACCACCACCACCACCACCACCACCACCACCACCACCACCACCACCACCACCACCACCACCACCACCACCACCACCACCACCACCACCACTGCTACTATTATTACTACTACTACTACTAGTCTACTACTACTACTACTATTATTATTACTACTACTACTAGTCTACTACTATTATTATTATTATTAAATATTTATTATTATTATTATTATTATTATTATTATTATTATTATTATTACTACTACTACTAATATTATCGCATTATTATTATAATCATTAAATTTTTAAAGTTAAATATTAATTATTATTATATTAATTATAATTATTATTAAATATTATTTAATTATTATTATTAAAAATTAATAATTAGTATTATCTTTAAATATTAGTCATTATCGTAATATTAATTGTTATTATAAAAATCAATTATTGTTATTATAATTAATATTATTAGTTACAAATATTATTATTACTGTTAGTATAATTACTATTATTATTACTATCTATACTATATACTAAAGTAATCACCAGAGTTATCCCTTAAGTACACATGTCACATTCACAACAAAAATTTTCCCGCCCAAATATTTTTTAGCTTTTTTTTTTAAATTTCTTTTTTTCCCTTAAAAAATAACATGATAAAAAAAATTTAATGAAAAAAAACTTACAATAATTTATAAAATATTTTAAATAATGTATCTAACATGAGAATTTTAAGGATAGATATGATATGAATTCAAATTCAAAAATAAAAAATGTTGCATATAAGCCATTTCATTTAAACTAACTCCATTTTAATTGAATTTTATTAATTTTTTTTTTTTTTAATTTTCAAGTCTTATTATTATAAATCCGTGCATTTGCACGGGGATAAAACTAGTTATTATTATTATTATTAAATATTAATTATTATTGTTATTATTATTATTTTTTTTTATTAATAATTTATTATTATTATTAAATATTAATAATTATTTTTTATTTTTTTATTTTTTTTATTAAATATCAATAATTAATTATTTTTATTATTATTATTATTATTATTATTATTATTATTATTAAGTATTAATTATTATTATAATTAAATATTAATTATTTATTATTATTAAATATTAATTATTATTATAATAATTTAATATTAAGTATTAATTTTAAGTAGAGTAGAGCAGAGCAGGGCAGGGCAGAGCAGAGCAGATTGAAGCAGAGCAGAGCAGAGCAGATTGAAACAGAGCAGAGCAGAGCAGAGCGGATAAGTATTAATTTTAAGTAGAGTAGAGCAGAGCAGGGCAGGGCAGAGCAGAGCAGATTGAAGCAGAGCAGATCAGATTGAAACAGAGCAGAGCAGAGCAGAGCGGATTTCAGCAAAGCAGAGCAGAGCAAAGCAGCTCTAAAGAACGGGGCCTAAATGCTATTACTTTTTATTTATCTTAAGAACATATGTAATATTAACAAATAACATCTTGTAAAAAAATATTGATAAATAATATATACCCACCATAATTTACAACAAAATTTAAAGAACATTTCGCAATAAGCAACGAACTTTTTTTTTTCAAATAAAAATGTATTACACTGACAATAAAAGAACATGTAAATATGTTCTTTTCACTCTTTTTTGGTAAAAATATGTTCCTTTTACTTTAAGTATGTGTTCATTACAATTTACTTGTAATAATATGTTCTTTTACTATAGATGTATGTTCTTTACATTTGTATAATATGTTCTTTTCGCGAAAAATGTATGTACAATGCATAGTGCAGACGCCTCTAGGAACCACGCACTAAACATATACACGTATATGCTTGGTACTCTGTCACATTATTTACTTGTATGTATATCTACGTTTTTTTTAAGGGAAACTTGTACGTATATCTACTTATACGTAATTGTATATCGTAATACTTAAACCTTGAGTTGTTATCAATCAGTCTTGTCACTCCAAATTAACACTCATCACCTACGTAGCTTCATCGGTTATCAACAAAATCCTTGACATAAATGTCATGAATTCTTTGAAGTTCCTAGTGACGGTCAAATATCTTCTCATACTGAACCAAAAGTCCAACACATCATTTTGATTATAGCCCAACTCATCAATGACGAGGTTAACATGTAATGGAGTGAACTCATCAAGATTTTCATACATCTCAAGATCCCCTCTATGAAGGTATGCCACAATATCTAGTACGGTTTCATCCTCACTATCTCCACGAAAAACAGGAATAAAATCTCCTATCTCATAGCTAGCATCAAGAATATGACCGGAAATAGGACCTCGAAAAGGACCATGGGCTTTTGGCCGTTCGGATGAATAATGTAAAAGTCAAAGCGGGTCAAGTAAAAAAGAACGGAGGAAGTATGTCAATATACATATACTTGTATGCTATTTTAAATTCTGCATATGAGTCGTAGATTTCTAGCTGAAACTTATATCAATATTTGGCTATATGCCTATATGCATATGCTAGTTTGCAACTCGTGTATTAATGGTGAATTACGAATTATAGCTAATAGAGAATATCCACTCCTCCTAGGTTTAAGATATATATGTATAAGATTATCTTTATGATATCTTTACCTATGTTATAGTTACTTAATATGATTAGGTTTCTCATTATAACCCTATAAATATTGATCAATAGGAATCACTCCAATGAGGAGTTTCACATTATCTAACATGGTATCACAGCCTTAGATTACGAACTAGCTTCCGCAAACAAATTATTTTTTTCTTCTTTGCTCACCTTTAATATTCCACGGCAACAATTGCTTTAATGCACCTGTCAATTTGTTTTCTAACATGAGCTTAGGTGAAATCTTGGGATCATCATATACAAAAATTCTCACCCTGCCGGTGGGTTAGAAAATTAAACCCACCGTACCGGCGGGATATACACAATTTTTTTATGCTTCCGCAAACACATACATATAGATTTTTTTTTTTCTTTTCTTAAAGTTTATTTTAGAATCTTTGTAACCCTGCGCCTCCCACCAACAGTAGCAACCGCAAAAGCCGCCTCCATCATTGGTGGCATTCGCATACACTACCGCCTCCCACTACTGGCAGTAACCACATCTGCCAATCTACTCCATGTGCCGCACTCTATTTCCACCTCCCCATGACCAACAATGATTCTTACATTGCCCCATTGGTTTTTCTACACATAATCACATAGATTTTGTTTTGGTGGTGGTATATTAGAATAAGGTCAACTTTTGCACGTCTTTTTTGCTATCAAGTTGGCTCCTCTTATTGTTGTAGCACTTGGAATCTTTGTGGAGTATTAATTCTTGCTACCTGGTTTCTCTTTTGAGAATTGACTAATTTCAAACGGTGGAATGTAATCTTTTCTTGCGCAATTTTATTTGTTTTTCTTCAACTGTGATTTCACGTAGTAGTGTAGTGTCTTCTTCCCAATGATAGTTTGATCCCTTAGCTTATTCTTCTCTGGATCTGCAACTTGGTCCAAGTATAAGCGTGACTCTTCTCCTTCTCCTCCGGCCTAAAAGCGCATATATCTACTATACGTAGGTTGTGGTTGTTGCTTCTCATCGTCATCACCAGCACATGTCTACTACTTCTCTTTTGATCACGAGTTATTATATTATCCTTACCGTTTGATACATAATTCAGATCCATTCTGAGCATCCGATTTTCTCCCCCTCCGACTGCAAGGGTGTGATAGAGAATATTCATATAATATTCTCCTCCTAGGTTTATGATATATTTGTATAAGATAATCTTTACGATATCTTTACCTATCTTATAATTACTTAAT
This sequence comes from Chenopodium quinoa, assembly GCF_001683475.1. NCBI lineage: Eukaryota > Viridiplantae > Streptophyta > Magnoliopsida > Caryophyllales > Amaranthaceae > Chenopodium > Chenopodium quinoa. Next base: position 2,649,047 of record NW_018742244.1, read on the forward strand.
ATGATTAGGTTTCTCATTGTAACCCTATAAATATTGATCAATAGGAATCACTCCAATGAGGAGATTTCCCGAAATCTAACAATAGCAACAAGCTACACAGTTTCTCGTATTCTTTGAGAATAGTGAAAAAAACTTCATTAGTATTTATGTGAATGTGGAAAACATTATTGCAACTGAGTAAAGGATACCATTTACACAAGGCAATCATAATATATGGAGTAGCTTGAGGCCACAGCAGTTCCAGGTGCAGCTTAGGTCCATTAAGAAGTTGGAAATTTTAACACTGGAAGAGAGAAAGATTAGCTTTAATTTCTTTGAAGTTCTATATTAACTTGTTTAAAGTACATACTTGTCTTCTAAATTCCTAAGCAGCAACTACAGTACACCAAGCAATAAACTCAAAGTTCCCACAGATAAGAAAATGATAGATCGTGACAAAGTTAAGACATAGGTTTTCCAAGAGCAACACTAAATTCAGAGACATATTTATTGACTCTAAGTCATGCAATGGTAGCCATCAGATCAATAAGATCACTGTTAAGCACACTGGACCCTATGGCCACCGGTAGGTTTGTCATCTTCATCGTATGCCTCCTGCTGTGCCTGTGTCTGCTTAAGAGAAAGGATCGCTTCCAATGCTGTAACTTGATCAGGGTTCAAAGATTCGCTTCCAATCCTGTAACTTGATCAGGGTTCAAAGAATCGTGAAATGGATGTACAACTTGCCCTGAATGGCCTCCAGTAAATTGGCATGCCCTCATCATTAATTGCCTTGCATTGATCTGCTCACAGATACCAACAATTAAAGATGACAGTAGTGATTTGGGATGATCAGAATTTGAGACTAATTGTAATTATACTATAATTCATTTTTCAATATCTTCCTTGATAAAAGGTCTAATTAACTTACATGTCCAAAATGGTACTAACCAGGCTTGATAACTTCTCCTGGGTTTGATTTGATAAAAAGTTGCCTTCCAATTACAAAGCACTTGCTAACACAATTACAAAACACTTGCTAACTAATTTGCTAAACAGCAATCAGAGTTTCTTGCCTTAACAGAAATTATCTGTACAACAATGTTAACCAAAGAAAAAAAGGGGGTCTAACTTAAAGGATGAACAGTTAAAACAGCTAAGGACTCAAGGAGAAGTTATTTTCCAATTCATTGAATTCCTTCGAGATCTTAGCCCTGCAAGATGGACACATGAAACCAACTGAGGGCCTGTTCTAATAGACTGAAGTGAACTGAGCTGAACCGAAATGAAATGAATATTTTATAAGAGAAGGAAATTAGGAGCGGAGCTGAACTGAACGAACTGAGCTGAACTGAAAATAAACGTATGAGAACAGGTCCTGAGTCTGGTTGTGGACTTGTGGTTCAATGTCAGCGATCTCATGAGAGAACTCTACCCCGCACCAGACACAAACAGTTGTAGTCAGACAACTGCGAGCCAATTCTTGAGGAAATTCTGATTGAGATTTTAGAGGGTCATCAAGTCCTAGTCCTAAACCTATATTATTTCCCAGATCCATGGATACATCATAGCAAGTAAAATTGCATTTGCAGCTTGATTCAAGATGGACCAAATAGCAGGGCATGAACTAGAACATCAACTTATACTCTTATAAAGGAGTCATGAGGTGATTGTTTCCAATAGGTCAACCTCCGAAACAATTCCTAACACAATTACAAAGCACTTGCTAATTTATTTGCTAAACAGCAATCAAGAGTTTCTTGCCTATAACAGAAACTAGCTGTACAACAATTTTTACCAAAGAAAAAAAAAAGGGGTCTAGACTAAGGGACGATCAGTCAGCTGAGGGCTCAAAGAGAAGTTATTTTCCAAATCATTGAATTGCTTCGAGATCTTAGCCCTGCAAGATGGACACATGAAACCAACCGAGTCCGGCTGTGGCTCAATGTCAGTGACCTCATGAGAGAACTCTACCCCGCACCAGACACAAACAGTTGTAGTCAGACAACTGCGAGCCAATTCTTGAGGAAATTCTGATTGAGATTTTAGAGGGTCATCAAGTCCTAGTCCTAAACCTATACCTATATTATTTCCCAGATCCATAGATACATCATAGAAGGAAATGGAATCTTCTCGGCTCATATCATTGTACTTGTACATCTGAGGTTCTATGACATCCAACTTCAAGTACTCAAGCCCATGCACACTTTCAAGATTCTGATCAAGACTGCATATATCTTGTCCAGCCTGCAGGTAAGATCAGAAACCCACAATTAGTCTCTTTTACTAAACAAAAAGCAATGCAAGCATTTATCACGACGACATATCCACAGGAAGAGAAGAGCTCATCACAGCAAGTAAAATTGCATAACGGAAAAAGTAATGCATGTCAAAGACCAAAATAATTACATTTAGACCTTAAATAACCCAGACTCCAGAGTCTCAGACCAATGACTGGTTGAAACCCATTTCATGATTGATCCAAAATCCATCAAACGCAAATACGAAGCAGCTGGACATTAGGTATGCCACACAAAAAGGAAGTCTAGATAGACAATACACCCAGCAATGCAAGTCTAACATTTTCCAAGGCTAGGAAGATTGAGAGATCAGAATTAGCTGGAGATCACAGACATCAATAATCAGAATTATTACCTTTTCAAATATCTCGTCAAATGTTGATGAAGAATTCGCTGGTACTTGAGGCACTGTACAGTTCGACTCATGATTTTTACCAGAAATAGTAACAAGATCACTGTCATAATTTTGTGCATGTTTGGGCTCGGTCATATGTACACCCAGCTGAGTCTTTTTGCCAGAAGAATCATAATCAGAAGATTTCTCATTGCACCATAAAGGATGGATATTAAGCAAATCCTCATCGTCAGCAGCGGTATTATTGCATCTACCATTGCAACTGACTTTTTCAGCAATGCCACTTTCAGCAGCAGGTGTCATTGTTGTTTCAAAGCAAGAATTCTTCTCAGAAGATACTATATTGCGGATAAAAGGCTGCCGCTTTATCTCTCCGTCGACAATGGATATCTTGTTCATTTTAGCAAGTGGATTTATCTTCATAGACAAAGTTTCATCTTTTTTTACAGCCTTTTCTATTTCACGTTCATCAGGACAAGTTGCTGGAACGTTGATATCTACGTCAGCCCTAGGTATTTCTCCCGTCTTACCCTGTGGATTTTCTAAGGACAAAATTTTGTCTTCACCAATGTCCTCCCCTTCATGATCACCTATCGAAGAATCTAAGTGATTGGCATTTGCATCAGTCACTGACATCTCACGAACTCTATTGCATGATGGATGCAATTCTTTGGATGACAGTTTACCTTCCTCAGAACCATTTCCCCTTAGGGTATCATTAGGACAAGCACTTGACTTACCACTCACCATCTTACAGCGGCGATACAACTCTCCAGTAAAAGATTTTCCTTTACTGCAGTGTTTTCCCATAGTTACTTCATCTTGGCAAGAGTTGCTTTTAGACATTTGATCAGTTTGTTGCATATTGTAAGCCACAATAAACTGATCAACATTATTTACACCGGAATGCTCTTTCACAAACACCGGACTATTGTTGGGCTGATTTGAACTTTGAGTAATTTCAACCAAAGCATCCACTCCTGGGTTGCTGATGCCGGAGGGCAAACTCTCCATGCAAGGAGCCCTTGCATGGCCATTCAAATGAATAAGTAAATCCTTGGGTGTTTCGATAGAGCCCTTAACATGATTTCCTACATGGCCTAGATAGCGGCGCCTTTCTTCAAATACTTTAGTACAAAATTGGCACCCATATTTTCCATCTTTCATTATTACTCCATCTGACACGGATAATCCAAGTTTACGTCTCCTCTTCTTCTTGCAGTCACTTTTTGCATCTTTTACAATAACTTTATCATCCACATGCTGGCAGTTGGTTTTTCCATCTTTAACAATTACTTTATTGTCCAGATGCTGGCATTCAGTTTTTCCATCTTTTACTACTTTATCTTCCAGATGTATATCGACACTGTATCTCTTTGTTGTCTTTCGGTGAAGCGTGAACATGTGCTGCTTATATTTATCCCTTTCATCAAAACTTACATTACATGAGCGACATTCATATAAGTCACATATCCGAACATCTGGTAGATTCTCGATGCCCAAAAGTAAAGCATCCGTCTCATGTTCAGTAGGTAAACATACACTATGTAGAGGTGAATTTGAAAGGTCCATCATGGAGTTGCCATCCTCAGAGATCATGCACATATGCTGTTGGATAGAAGCATCCTCAATTAATTCTGATAAGCAACATATATATAACATCAAACTTGCAGAAGATTAGAACTTACATTGACTGAATCTACTATTTGAAGTTGCTGAGATTCACCCCTAATGTCCCTCACAAGTTTAGCATCATTTATCCCAAAATAAGATTGTAGATACGATGATACCTCCTTGCAAGATGAAAGTTGTTCTCCTGTTGGACTGCAGTAAGATAATAGTGAAAAATAAAAAACGACAATCTTCTTCTAAATTGGATGAATATCTAACTAATCCAAACTATGTGATGGACAAGATCATTCTATCAATTAAACTTGCTTGAAATGACCATATAAAGCATGCCTGTAGACTTCATGACATTGATGAGAATCAGACAGGGATTCAAGCCGCATTATCAATAACCAGTCCCTTTAAACTCTTATATACACTTTACTCATGATCAAATGAGCACTAATCATTATAATGAGCACAAAATACCCTTGGTTCACCTAGAAACTGAGTGTAAATAACACCACCACCCCCCACCCCCCCCCCCCACCCAACACACACACACACAACCCCAACTTAAAGCTCGTTATGCCACTTTTTACAATTCTTTGATAAATAAAAGTAAACTTTAGAAAACAATGAAAGAGAGTTCACACCAATGCAAAATTTCTAATGCAATCTTCACCTCACCTTGTATTCCAATTAATATATCAACATTAAAAACCAAGAAATTATATAGATTGATAAATGAATTACTCTATATAACAACACTCACTAGCAAAAATGAAGGGATAACTTCTCCCTTCACTCTTAAGGCAACTACCCAAAAAATGTACGGAGTAACATTTTTTTTTAACATAATTCAGCGAATCATAAGCCAATTAATCAAAATTTCATCAAATTTATTTAATTTGCCACAATAGAGCAACAATGATACAGACAAAATTCGACCCCGTAATTGGTACCACCGTACCACCCTTACAAGTACACACACAAATCAGATAATAATTGCATTAAAAAAAAAAAATAGCAGATTAATGTACAATTCATGCATGTCAATTTTCCGCAAAAATTCACTTAAAATCACATAAATTTCTAAACAATTTTACAACCGAATATTCAGGAAATTGGAAATGATAAAAATAAAATAAAATAAAGAGAGAGAACATTACCTGAGGTAACGACGACAATAAGGGAAAAATTGACCACCCTTGCGACGCAAAGCGACGATAATTTTCCAACCAACAGGCAAAGCGTCGCCTAACAAAGAAGCGTCAACCACCCTTCTTTTCTTCCTTCTACTACACCAATCACCTTCAATGGCACCCAAAACCTCCAACAATTCCTCCTGTTTTACTCTTCCTTCCGCCATCTTCCTCAACTCCTCCGCAAATGGACCGCCGTCATTTTCTCTCTCCTCAAGCGCCGCCAAGTCGACGACCACCCCATTTCTATTAACAATCTCAACCGTCGCATTCTCATTCTCCTTCCTCCTCTTGTGGGGCCCACCATCAGGGGCAGAATCGTCAAATTGGAGGCGTTTCTTAAGGCAGGAAACGATCATGTTTGATTCGAAACGTTCCTTGTTGAGGAGAGAGAAACGGTGGCGGCGAGGGTGAGGAGAGAGAGAGTAGGTTTGTTGGTGGGTGCTTTGAGATGGGTTGATGTAGAATTTAGCGGCGGAATTGGAAACGGTGTCGTTTGATGGGGTAGAAGAGGAGAGGAGAGAGAGAGAGTGGAGTTCTGAGTGAGTTAGGGATGACATGTCAATGGGAATAATTGGTGGGATGATGAAATGGTGGTTGCCACCTTTTTCGGTGGTTAACTCCATTGCCGGAGAGAGGAGAGAGAAAGTGTGTATGTTGCGCAGTGTGCAGTCCAGGTGGGAGACGACAGTGGACACCTGGATGTTGATGCTTGAGAAAGGAGCTTTTTATAGTGAGAGAGAAAGATGTGTTGAGTTTAGTGTTGAAAATTGTCAGTTCATTTTCAGCGATATTTCTATGTGTCTGAAATCTGAATTGTAACACCCTCGGTCTCCTCTCTCCCGCACCTCTATCCCGAATTTCCGACTCACTCTGTTATTCTTTTTCTTTAACTTCCGTAATTCCGTATTCCGTTTTACGATAGATTATACTTTCGGGTGTATCTAGATCGTCGGTAGTAAATTTTTTTTTATAGGAAAGATCGCCGGAAATAAACTAATTCACTTTGTTTTTTTTAAATAATTTGTGTTGGGTAAATAAGACATCTGGATGTGTAAGCTGAATCGTCGGTGAAACCAACTCTCTTCTGTTCTTAAGTGTGGATTATATACTTGGGTGTATCTGAATTGCTGTCGGTAATAACTGACTCACGTGTTTTTCTCGAATCTGACATATATTCTGGTGTATCTAAATCACTGGTAATAACTGACTCACTTTGTGTTCTTCTGAACCTGTTACGTAGATATACATTCGGGCGTATCTGAATCACCGGTAATAACCGATTCACTTTGCTTCCCTTATATCCGACATGTGAATTATACAGACATGTGTATCTAAATTGTTAGTATTAGCCAAATGAGTATACCATGATATTTCCAACTTATGACATCCACCCTATACTATTATTACATGTTTTCGACTCTATTCGTTGTAATTGTGCTTAGAGTTTCTTTAGATAACATTTCGATCTTAACCCATTATATTTTATTCATTTTTTTCGATGTTAATTGTATAACGTAAATGTTTTCGAGGCTAAAACAATAGATAAACCAGTATAATTATTTTATAATCATGATCTTTCCAACTTCAGTAGAATTTTATAGCCATAATCTTAACTTATGATATATTGACGGTCCCTTAGATCATCCCATCCCAATATAGTTACCCGTTCTTTAATTGTCTTAATGTTTACCCAAAGTCAAGGTTACTTTGAATATCATCTCAATTCTACTTACAATGTCTCTCTCAAATCCTTTGTATGGGAGAGAAGGCTCTGAGGGCCAACCCAAAAACTCTGGATTGATGTATGTGAATGCGTTGGTAAACGGAAAGGAAACTCGTGCCATGGTGGATACCGGTGCTACCCACAACTTCATTTCAGAAAAGGAGCTACTAGCCATTGTGCACTGCCTAAGAAGATGGAGGCACTACTTGTTGGGGTCAAAGTTTACCGTCCGCACAGACAACACCGCGGCGAGTCACTTTCTCACCCAACCCAAGCTGACAGGAAAACAAGCTCGGTGGCAGGAGGACTTAGCTGAGTTCGACGTGGAGTTCACCTATAGAACGGGATCCAACAATAGAGTTGTCGATGCCCTGAGTAGGCGGGCCGATCTTGCTGCGATGTACAAGTTAGCGCCAATGACTGCAAGCAACATTGCCACATCCATTAGAGATCAAGTTCGTGCTTATCTCCCAGATGATCCGATGACAAAAACCATAACAAAAATGATTGAAGAAGGGAAGACTAGACGCTTTTGGTTGGAAGATGGCCTCATCTTCACCAAAGGTACAAAGCTGTTCATCCCCAAAGCAGGGGGATTGAGGAAAATGTTGTTGAAGGAATGCCATGATACGCTGTGGGCGGGACATCCAGGTTGGCAAAGCAGTCTACTCGCGATGGGGTACTACTGGCCAGGAATGAAGGAAGATGTGATGAGCTACACCAAAACCTGCCTTGTGTGCCAGCTAGACAAGGTTGACAGACAGAAGCCCGGGGGCCTCCTTGAACCTCTTCCTGTACCAACTCTACCGTGGGAGAGTGTGTCGATGGACTTCATTAGTGGCCTCCCGAAGGTTGGCCAGTTCTCTTCTATCATGGTGGTGATAGACAGGTTCTCAAAATACGCAACGTTTGTACCCTTGCAGAAGGCTTGCGGAGCAGAAGAAACGACATCTCTCTTCTTTAAGCATATTGTGAAGTACTGGGGATTGCCAAAGAGCATAGTAAGCGACAGGGATACCAGATTCACGAGCATATTCTGGTCTGAGCTATTCCAAATGATGGGGTCTGACCTCAACATGTCGTCAAGCCACCACCCTCAATCTGATGGGCAGACAGAGATATTCAATGGGCTTCTCGAGGAATACTTACGTCACTTTGTGAGCGCCAACCAAAAAGATTGGGTGAGACTTTTGGACGTCGTACAACTTTGCTTCAACGCTCAAAGGAGTTCTTCTTCCAACAAAAGCCCCTTTGAGTTGGTCATGGGTCAACAACCTCTCCTCCCGCACACAGTGGCTGACTGGGAGGGCGGTAGGAGTGCTCAGGCTCGAGATTTTACAAGAGAGTGGAAGCAAAACACCGACATTGCGAAAGCCTACCTAGAGCGAGCATCGCGCCGGATGAAGAAATGGGCTGATCAAAACAGAAGGCCAGTTGATTTTGCTATTGAGGACATGGTGATGGTGAAGGTCTTACCAGAACAGCTGAAGTTTCTCAGAGGGAGAGATCGTCGCCTCATTCGGAAATATGAAGGCCCCATCCGCATCACTAAACGGATTGGGAAGAACGCATACAAGGTAGAACCGCCTGCGTGGATGAGGATTCACCCCGTCTTCCACGTTAGTCGTCTAAAACCCTACCATCCAGATCCCGACGACAACAACCGCAACGTCAGCTACCGCGCCAACATCGGAACCAGGACAAGAGCCACCCCTACAACAGAAGACTGAAGCTGCTAAGATCTTAGTGTAGATTTTGTAAGTCGACGAGGACGTCGACGACTTAAGTGGGGGAGGATGTTAGAATCCAACCTCTTTGTTATGTATTCTTCTTTATTTTCCTTGTATTTTCCTTATGTAATGTCTCTTTAGTCTTTCTTTTTATTTTTCTAGACCCTAGGGAGAATTATTGTGTTACTGTCATTTCAGCGTTCACTTGTAATTCTCTACTAATGCAATATAAAGCTCTTTAGGGAGCGAATGGTTATTCAATCAAAGCTCTCTACCCCGTTGTTATTGCTTTAGGACTTGTGTGTTGTTTAAGCCTTTATAGATATTGTGCTTGCCTTGTTTTAAAGCATCCCCCACCAAACCAAGAGACCCTAGAGACGTCCTCATTTTCGTCGGTTTCGCTTGTGCCCGCTTCGAAGTATCGACCGTCACAAGCCCCGACTCCGCACTCGTTGTTCTCGTGTACCCTCTTGAGACACCGTAGGTCCGTGTTGTTGTGTGCTCACGAACCTCCTTGCTTTAGGCTTGCGCCCTTGTCGCCAAAAGACGAGAGCGCACCGCACGATCTGGTGTTGAATCACTCGGACCGTGACAGTTTGGTATCAGAGCCAAGTTTGCCGTAGAGATGGCAGAAGAAGGAGATATGCATGAATACACATTCGAGGAAAGACTTGCTTGTCTTGAAGGCAAGTCCGAACAGTGGGCTATGCTTGAAGAAAGGCTGCCCAAACTCGAGGATATTGTAATAAAACAAGCCGACCAAATAGAGAGGCTTGTCGCTACTGTGGATGGGTTAACGGAGCAACTTAACTTCGTGCAAGGCGTCGCTGATAAAGCACAAGATAAATGTGCAACCTTAATGCGTGCTCAGAGAGGGCTCGGGGGAAGTGGAGGTGCCAAGATAAAACCTCCCAAGCCCCGGACCTTCAATGGCACGAGAGATTCAAAAGAAGTCGATAATTTCATTTTCGACATGGAGCAATACTTTCGGGTCTGTCAGTTGGAGAATGAGTTAAAAGTTGATACCGCCACTATGTATTTGGTGGATGATGCAAAGCTGTGGTGGCGCACCAAGTACGCTGACATCCAAGCTAAGAGGACGTCGATGGATACTTGGGAGGATCTGAAGAAAGAGCTGATGGCCCAATTTTATCCCGAGAATACCGAGTTTGTTGCTCGCACCAAGCTCGCTGCTTTGCAGCATAAGGGTTCCATCCGGGAGTATGTCAAAGAGTTTTCAGCGTGCATGTTGGAGATCCACAATATGTCCGAGGAAGATCGCCTATTCAACTTTGTGCGTGGTCTTAAGGAATGGGCCCAAAGAGAAATTAGGCGCCAAAAGATTGATACTTTATCGGGAGCCATTGCTGCAGCCGAAAGGTTGATGGACTACTCCTCAGAGAAAGGACAAGGTTTGAAGAAAGGGAATAGCGGGCCGACACCGAACCCTCCTAGGAACTCCGGACATGGCTCGCAAGTGAGCTCCAACAACTCGAACAATAGATACAATAGGAGTGGGGGAGAAGACTCTCGGAAGAGTGGAGCTTCTTCCTTCTCTAGTAGAGGAAGCACCCCTAGTTCATCTTCGGCAGCCAGGCCATTGACGTGTATCCTTTGCCGAGGACCGCACAAGTGGTTTGAATGTCGACACAAGGGAGAAATTGACAATCTCCAAAAGAAATTGTCCTCCATTTCCTTAGAAAACCCCGAGGGTGAAGAAGCCGATGAGGTAGAACCTAGTGAAGGAGAACATTCCAGACTGGGGGCCATTCGCATGATGTGCACTATGGGAAGAGAAGGCTCTGAGGGCCAACCTAAAAACTCTGGATTGATGTATGTGAATGCGTTGGTAAACGGAAAGGAAACTCGTGCCATGGTGGATACCGGTGCTACCCACAACTTCATTTCAGAAAAGGAGGCAAAAAGACTTGGGTTGAAGCTCCTACCAGAAGGAGGCAGTATGAAAGCGGTGAATTCAGTTGCCAAACCGATCCACGGCGTTGCCAAAAAAGTAACAATGAAGCTGGGAGATTGGAGCGGACATGTGGACTTTACCGTTGCGCCAATGGACGACTTCAGCTTGGTGCTCGGCATGGACTTCTTACACTTTAGTAAGGCAGTCCCGATGGCGCATCTTAGATCTATTCTGGTGCCCGGGCAGCAACCATGTCTCCTCCGAACCTGCGATCCGGGAAAAGAGCCGAAAGGGCCCCTCCTTTCAGCAATGCAATTGGAGAAGGGGTTGAAGAGGAACGAGCCCACGTTCCTAGCAACACTTTCCACGAAGGAAGATGAAGCAAGTGGAGACTTTCCGCCTGCAGTTGCCGAGCTACTATCAGAGTTCCAGGATCTCTTCCCGAAAGACCTACCAAAAGTTCTCCCACCTAGAAGGACAGTGGACCATGAGATTGAGCTGGTTCCAGGGGCGAAACCCCCAGCACGAAGCCCTTATCGCATGGCTCCCCCAGAATTGGCTGAACTCCGGAAACAATTGGAGGACTTGCTTGAGGCAGCCTTCATCTGCCCATCAAAGGCTCCTTATGGGGCTCCTGTGCTTTTTCAGAAAAAACAAGATGGAAGTCTTCGATTGTGTATCGACTACCGAGCATTAAATAAGGTTACGGTGCGCAATCACTACCCTATCCCTTTGGTGGCGGATTTGTTCGATCAGTTAGGGGATGCAGTGTACTTTACAAAGCTAGACTTGAAGTCTGGCTATCACCAAGTTTGTATCGCCGAAGGAGATGAACCAAAAACTGCTTGTGTGACGAGATACGGGGCATACGAATGGCTAGTCATGCCCTTCGGCTTGACGAATGCACCTGCTACGTTCTGTACTCTGATGAACCAAGTATTTCGAGAGTACTTTCCAGATTATACACTCAAGTGTATCTTAAACAATGTTAAAAACCAAATGAGCATAATTTTATGACACCTTGATCTCATAGGTAATGGCAACTACTGCTCATCTTTACCGTGATACCTTTACCGATATAAAAATTGTGAGTTCATGCATGAGTTAAAGTTAGATGGCATTTACAAAATTAGAGTGTTGATGATTTCCATGATTAAGAACTAAAAAGCCTATGAAACATCAAATTTACCGTGTATTGAGCTTTTGCTTGCAGACAAAAAATCTTATATAAGATTAAATACTATGTATATCATGTTTTGATTTTGGATTTATACTTATTGTATTTTAGTCTTTTGCACGTGTAATGAGGATATTATCTATAATTAAGTAGATACTCGTATTTAATTTGCATGCATGCTTACGACAAAATAATGTCAGTATGTTTCATTTAATGTTGCAATCATCTAATTTGGCAAGTCTCTTAAAATAAGTTGCATAAGCTTTGAAGGTTAGAACGAGGATTGAGGAGGGGGACGGAGTTTCATAGTCTAATTAAATAAAACCAAACTATAAACTTGTCTATAACTATTTTCACCACGACAAATTGTATACCAGTTACCTATTCGTTTGGTTGATTCGTGTGCACATGGATTCAAAAACAGTTTTCATGTGTAAACAAATGGATAAATATAAGACCAAGCACTAAAAATCAAAACATAGTGTTTAAGAAAAGTTCAAGTAAATAAAGGGAAATAATTCAATGTGAAAATAAGGTTGGCAAAATAATATTCAAGGAAATTTGTTTTTTCAAAAGTTTCGTAAGTAAAGAAATTCATAAAACCAGTGTGGAATATTGATTCAGCCTTCGTAGCAAGATGATAAACAATATATTGATTAAGTAACTAGAATTTGAATTGACGATTTCAATAATATTTCAAGAAGTTTCTTATCTATACATATGATTGCATGTTTTATTTCATTTAAGTGGATAACTTTAATATGGAGAAAACAATAAGCGGGACATAGATGAACATTAACGACACAAGCTTTATATTTTTTGGATGTTTATGCATGGAACAATTACAATTCTGTTTCTATATTCAATGTTTACCCTAATGACTAATTAAGAAGCGAACGAATGAATTTAATTTTTGATTAACAATGAGTAATGGATTAATAAAAGGGAAGAAAAGGGAAAACAAATAGGGTAAACTTTTAAAATTTATTCTATTATTTAAATTTAACAATTTTTGGAGGAAATACATGAAATTGTATTGACTTTGCGAAGTAAATAAACAATGGACAACAAAGAATTAAAAAATACACTCTTTTTAGGTCGTTCATACATCCTAAATCCAAGTGCATCTCAATTTCTCGTCAATGGTATGTTGCATCTAGTCTATAACTCTATATATAAAGTACTCCTATATCATAACATTTATGATCCTTTTAGTAGACAAGTCTAACTTTTGACACACGAGACAAAGCAACAAGCAAGCCCAATCTAACCTCATGCATGATAAGCTAAAAGTAGAATATTAAAAATAAATAAATATCTATTACATTGATTAACGTATTTTTCTCATGACATTTAAAGTTATACTGTATTATTTTAGTGAATCCATTTAATCTGTACGTAGTACTCTATATTATCTAAGTGAAGGGGGGATGACTTTGGTGGCCACCTAACAATGCAATTGGCTTAAATGGAAAGATGAATAAATGATAATTAAAATTACAACTGGAATGGAAATTAATCATTGACAAATCAGCCATATTTGGCATGGTAAAATTTGTCACTAATCATTCAAATAATTGCCATCAATTTTTGAATTTCAATTAAGGAGATACAATCATTGAATCACAGATGATGGAATTCTAACAATTAGTAGATTTTGTTTAAAAAAAAAACCCAATTAATAAGATTTTATTAAGAGATTACAATCAGATAATTAACTCAACTTTGTGACTGGATGTGAATGATTGTAGGTAATTATGAATATCATCAATTTTTCCCATCCCTATTTTCACAAGTGCATGAATAATACAAGTGTGCATATGCAAATATGCAGTGCGTTGAATTTGAACTAGGATTCACATGTCATCGAAGAAATTTCTTCCGATTCATAAAATACTTGCAATTTATTGTACAATTTTGATATATGTTATTTTTTTTTTAAAAAAAAAATATGAAAAAATGCTAAGCCTTGAACACAAAACACATCGTGTGCTTATATATATATATTACGGAGTATATGCAACTCGGACTAACTGCAAATATCATTATCCATTTTAAAATTACAGAAACAAAATAATTTTCAATTAGCACAATTTCATGATCATAATATTCATATCCATAACTCGAACTAAGGACCTGTGATTTACTGAACTGAGCTAAAGTGAACTGAATTTATTGGAGTAAAATTGCGAACTGAACTTGAATATTTTATGAGTGAAGGAAATTAAAAACTAAACTAAACTAAAATGAATTGAACTAAAAAAAAGCAAAAGAGAACAAACCCTAATTACAAAAATATCATTACCCATTTTTAATAGTATTAAAACAAAATAATTTCCAATTAGCAAAATTTCATGATATAATATTCATATCCATATTACCGCATCATAATTCCTTCAAAAATATTCATATCCATATCATTATGCAAAAATGACCGGCATTAATTCAAAAATTTTCATAACCCCCAAAATTATATTACCGCTAAAAGGATAAAACCGACGCATTAACTGAGAAATACGACTAAGCTAAACGGTTTTCGTCACTTTGCAGTTCAACAGCGACACTTTTCTCCCCAATATCACTTTTAACAAATTCACTACAAATTAAACCATTTTTTACACTAGGAGATAGAAAATTCTGCAGATTTCCCCTTCAATCGCCGAATCGTCGTATCACTTGCTGCAGATTTCCTCAATTGGTAATTTTCTTCTCTCTCTAATTTTCAAATTCTAGGGTTTTTTTTTTTCTTTTTTATTATTATCTTTTTGTTTCCTGCTGATTTTGTTGGTGTATTTTTATGGATTTTGTCTTATAAAAGTTGTTATTAAGGTAAGTGTGTTCATTAAAGGGATTAAAAACTTTTGTGATTACGTTAAGAGATGATACTAGCTAATTATAGACCTGTTTCTGTGTAGTAAATTGTAGGAATTGGGGATTTTGAAAGTTATAAACATGATTTTTATGAGCTTAATTGTTTTAAAAATGTAGGTTGTTACTGATTAGGGTTTATAGTGACTAGTGAAGTGGGAATCAAATTAGCCATTGCGAATTTCGAGTGAATTATGGCATTGTGAGTAATACAGATCATACAGTGATATTCAAGTGTACATTCTAGATCAGGAGGAGTGGTATTTTGTGTATTGCTAGTATTCTGTAGCAAATTTATGGGATTAGCTTTGAACTCGGAAATTTTGTTGAAGTCTGGAAGGTAATATAGGTTGCAATACATTAGTTTTATCATGCAATGGGAATGAAATTAAGGCTGAGCAAGATGTTTTACATACTATATCAGCAGAATATGTGATGAACATGAAAAGGAAACAACTATGCTTCCTTAGTTTGCAAATATAGGGTAAGTTAGACTAGTAAGGTGACAATTAAATCCGATTGAAGGTAGTGCATGTTAGCATTGTCATAGACTTATAGTGTCATGTAGTGGTTTTATAATGAGGCTTGAGAATTTAGCTGGATGTTCTTGTTGGCAATTATCTATTGACATGTGAATTGGCAAAGTTGTGAAATACTGCTAATATGTATAGTAATAGTAGCAATTGCAGCAGCTGCAGGGGTTCGAGGTTTGTACTATTAACAATAGTTTGTGATTGCACTTTGAGTATGGACCACTTATTAATATTTATGCATCAGCAATTATTAGTATCACTTGTCATACAGTGATGATTGACGCTACCTGAAATATCATGCAATCTGCATTCTTACAGTTATATTACTGCTTTGGTATAGGAATTTTCTTATTTGTGGTATTTCCTTTTTTCAATCTATTTTAATAGAGCTGCATTAACATTTGACTGTAATCTTCAGATGATTGTTTCAGCAGAAGCTTAATGTACCTGGTAATATAATGAGTTATCGAAGTAAAAGAACAAGAATTGCGGCTACTCCCAAAGTCAAAGACACAAAGATTCCATCAGTTGAAGATGTTGTTGCACAGGTAGTCCAGGATGTTGCTGCTGCAGAAGCGCAAGACGAGGAGACCCTACGCAGTTGCAACCAGAGGACAGACCAAGCTGCAATGAACCAGCCATCCCAAGCTACGTATACTCAGGAAGATGATGTTAGAGCCAACTTGCTAAAAACATCAACAAGAGAGACCCATGCACCTTCGCCAAGCCAACCATCTTCCACTGACCCATCTTCCCGTTTTAGAGCTGGACGTAGGCGATCCATACGTGCTAAAGATGGTGTTCAGCCAAACCATGGTGATGCTCCAAGAGGAGCTCAAGCTCTCGAGACCCAGCTTAGTTCAAGCTGCAACACATGGATAAACGATCCTTCAATGACTGAGCCCAGACAAGCTACAACTACAGATGATGTCAGGCCTAGCAAGAGAAGTGTTGCTGAAAGACAGTTCCATACACCTCCGCCAAGTCAACCACTTCCTGCCGATTCTCCTAGCCAACTTAGAGCCTCAAAGACGCAGTCATTTTGTGTCCAGGAAGATGATGATGAGCTGTTCCAGCAAGGGTTGTCACAAGGGAGGCACCCAAAACCAGCTAAGTGGAGTGATGATATAGAATTTGATGAAATGGAGGAGATCGAGATGAGGGGTAATACTTTGTTTCCTAGAACTTTTTAATAGATAATTGGCAATTTTGCGTAGCATTTGTGTCGATAGTTTAAATTGCAACCTTTCTCTTTTTTGTTTTGTTCTCCCTAAAGTTTAGTTGCTAAGATTTTCACTGTGCCTATATGTTTTCCTCGTGCCTTAGTTTATTACTTTGTATAATAGATTCAGTATGTGGTTGGTCAGTGATAATACTCTACTAATGTGTTTGGGTGGTGCTTGTGTTTGTGTATCAGAGCTTATAAGGCAGAAAACATGTCATCTTACTAAATAATATTACTCCTTCCTTGTAGGTTTTCCCTCTTCTTTTATGAAAATATAATTAGGCTGTATCTAGTTCCCTTAAACTTTTACTTCATCTTCCCCATAAATGGTCTTGCAGGTATATCATTGAGTATCGCATATCTTATAATGCATGTCTTCCCCGATTGACTCTTTAAACATAATTCTATTAAGTTTTAATGATTTAATCTTTTCAAATACCTGTCTCTCTTACTGTGTTTTCTCAACTTGAATAAACGTAGTGTCATCTTGGAGCTTGAGTCTTGACATTTATATGCTTGGCTCTCATGTTGTATCATAGTCAGTGTACTGTTCTATTATTGTTATAATTTTTTTTTTTATTTTTTTATTTTTTTTATTATTTTATTTATTTATTTATAATAACTTTCTGTTAGTGGATATGATTAGAAAAAAAATTTCACAAAAAACTTCCTTACAAGCTACAACATTTTTTATCTTCCTACAACACAAAAGTTTTGGATCAGTTCTTTTTTATTTAAGGTTATATAGTACTAATCCCTATGATGTCATGCATTTGATGTTATTGCTAAATTTTCGAATGTGCACATGTAATGGACTGATTTCTGTTTCAATATTTGTAACTAAATGGACAGTAATTAGATTGAAGGCTTGATGATTGTTTGAAAGATAAAAGCTTACAAGATGAGTCAATAGCTTGAGGCTGTTACTCTCAAAAGGGTAACTTGAGGCTACCAAGCTCTAAACAAGTCTAAAACTCATCAAAAAGAATACCGTTCCCCCCCCCCCCCCTCTTTTCTTATAGTTCATATATTACAAGCTTACTACAAAAAGTGTTTCTCTCTTGATTGCTATTTGTCTTTTACTGACAAAAGGATCAAGCCATTAGAACTTCAGGTTTTTTTTTGTTGCCTCTTGTTGCTGCTTTACTTTGTGGAACATTAATGACTCTTGTTTTCACTTCCCTACAATGGTGTTCCCTCCCTGGTGGCCTCTGTCTTGCAGCAGCTTATGCCTTCTTGTATATGTTTGGATTGGTGAGTCCATCACAGCACTTCTGTGTGACTTCATGAGCATTGTCAATCATATTTTCTGAAAATGTAATTTTGCAAAGTCTTTTTTTTTTGGTGTAGAAATTCACCAGTCTTTTCCTTTGATTCAGACAAGAAATATAATAATTCCACATCTATGAAAGGATACAATGAAGCATTTTCTTATGGGGACCTCAACAAATCACATGTAAATGATGTAATAGACTAGACTAATGGGTAGGAGTTGTGTGGGCAATGCATAAATGGCTGCTAGAATTTGCTTCAAAAGGAAAGAAGCCAGTGAGTTGAACTGAGAAATTCTATGCATAGAGGAAACCAGTGAGAATGAGCATGGTGAGTATTACTGAGTGCTTTTTTAAGCTTTATTTTACACTTTGGCAGAGAACAAGCCTCTTACAAACCATTTAATGCAAATGTCCATCTTCTTCCTTAAATTGCCTGCCCAAAATTCCAGTCTACTATACTCCCTGATATGATTATTATTAGATCCTTAATAACTAGTACAAAAAAAAAAAAAAAAATAAAACCCTAAAAAGGAAACCTAACTCACTATTGTTCTAGCTGGACAATTGGACTTGTATGTGGTATTCTAATTTTGTTACATGTGTTTGGTTATGTGATTCTATGTGGATATAAATACAGGATATTGCTGTTTGTAAGTATATGCTAGAAGAGTTTTTCACCTTTTTTTAAAAAAATCTTATTTTGCTGAGTTATAAATTAGATTAATTTAAACAGATCTAGAAGGGAGGCGTGGAAAGAAGGGAGGAAGAATTCTTCCTCGGCATGTTTGGTCTCTTCAACCTGGTGTGAGGTTTGTGGTCCCTGTTAATGCATTTGACCAACCAGTGAGGAAGGGGGGTTATGTGCTTGTCAAGTTCCTAGGGGATGTAGCAAGGAATGGTGAACTATGTCCTATTGGTGAAGTGAACTGGCATAAGGTGGATAAAAATTGTAAAGTCAACATTATAAACTTGATTCGGGTAGGCTTGTCATATTAGAATATTACTCTTATCTTTCTGTTCTTTTATAAAGCATCCATATTGATTTTATTATCTCACTGTATTGCCTTTGATTGAGCTGGTGTTTTAGGAAAAGTTCGTGCTTCCTGACCGAGACGAAATTGACAAAAGCATTCTTAAACATGTGGGAAAGAAATGGAGGGCTTATAGACACGAGCTTAAGGTGCAATTTAAAAAACCTGACAGAGCACAAGAACTAGTGGCCAGCATTGTGCCAAAAGGAGTGAATTCTACCCAGTGGTTTAAACTTGTACAATACTGGTTTTCAGAGAAATGTCAGGTACCACTTATATTTCTTTGTCCTCACCTTTGTGTTTTTTTTTTCTTGCTAAGCGCGTATTCATTTTATCTCAGTTATTGTTGAGTGTGGGCTGAATTTTGGTATTCAGTTGGTTAAGGTACCTATAAAGTACTTCTTTCGTCTCTTTTTAGTTGACATGTTTCTTTAGTCACGTTTGTCAATGCACAACTTCAATCGTTAAAATCTTTTATTACCGAGCAGCAAAAATTATAAAAGGTTGATATTTTGAAAATATATCTTGTGACGAATCTTACAAGACCCCTCATGATTATATTTTTCATTACGTATATATCACAAAAACGGTCAAAGAGAGGTGTGTGATTGTGTGAACAGTGCTAAAGTCAAAACGTGTCAACTAAAAAAAACGGAGGTAGTATGTGTTAAGGTCTATTTTATGCATATGGATTGTTACTAGTTTCTTTTTCACAGTTCTTATCTGCCAAGGGAAAGGAAGCACGGGCTCTTCAATCCCATCTTCACACTACAGGTGGCAAAAGCTTTGCCCGGAAGAGGGATGAATTTGTAAGTTTTATACAGTATCTGAAACATGTATAAGGAAGCAACATATTATAATTGTTTAGTTATTCTCGTTTTTAACTTACTGCCTTATTGGTGCATAGGAGAAGACACACGGAAGAGAGCCAGGAGCGTTGGAATGGTTCGCTCAAACTCATCTGAGAAAAGACGGAACATATGTTGAGGACTCTTCCAAAGAATTCTTGGTATGAATCTGCTAATGATTTATAGTGCAGATTTGAACATAAAAATTACTTTCTTGGTTGTAGCAACTGGAGTTGTCAACTTTGGGGGGGGGGGGGTAGTAGAGCATGCTCAGTATGAAGAGGAGCTGCCAAGTGCCAACTGACAAAAGGAAATTTAGTCAGGGGAACTAGGCTTGTCATTAACATTGATTGGGTAGCTATAGTTTTTTTATTTTTTATTTTTTATTTTTTTATTTTTTATTTTTATTTTTTTTATCTTTTTCTCACGCTTTCTTCTTGTTTACATTATCCATATCATAAGATTGGTTCTGCTGTGTTTTCTATATTGACTCTGTTCATGAGTTGTGGTAAGTGTCACTTCTGTTAATTTAGCTCATATTGCCCTATGTTGGGACGTGGGAGGGTGAATTTCAAATTGGCTGCTGGCCAAATTGCATAGAAATTATCCTGTAGAGGTGCAAGGAAGTTGATTAAGGTTTGAGTGATTCGGGTGGCATTAATTATCAAAATCAAACATGAAATGCTGATGCCTATATATATATATATATATATATATATTTTTTTTTTTTTTTGAAATTTTAGGCTCTCCACATCTTCGAAGGCTCATAGCAGTCTTAGATTCATTTTTATGACCTGATACCTTTATCATGATATGATGTTGGAGCATTTGAGTTTGGCTTATCAAGCTGTCTTGATGAAGTCAATGACTGGAAATTGTTTTCTGGGACCAATTAACTAGCGAGACTTTTTTTTTTTTTTTAATAATTGCTTGATATATGAAGGAAATTCTCTTTAAAGCTTTGGATTAAAAAATAGTTTATATTATTATAATTTTTGTAATGAATTGAGGTACTCCCTCCGTCCCTAAATTACATTCCTCCTTTCTATTTTTGGTAAGTTTTTTTTAGTAAATCAACTCTCTTTTTCTGTTTTATATTTAATGCTTTCTCACTCATCCTTACCTAATCTCACTCATAATCCTTGTGCCAAATTACAATGAATATGATTGGTTAAAAATTTTCAATTAGGAGCATGTGATTGGTCCATTTTTTTTTTTTTTTTGCAAAGGATTGATGACATGTCATGAGAAATAACTAATCTATCTTTGTACTTCCCATTGCATTATCTAATTATTGTTATTTGTCTTATTCTTTCCTCCTTAATTCCCGTGTAATTTTCCAAAGAGGAAGGTAATTTAGGGACGGAGGGAGTATAATATTGTTTTTTGCAAAGTAATATGTATTCCAGCGTAAAGGCGTTGGAGAGATTACTACTTGTCTAACGCTTTTAAAGAAATAATTTGTAAAGAGAAATACATTTGTAAGTCTTTATTACCTTTTATAATGATCTATTAATCAATGATGTCATATTGGAATAATGGTTAAAATCTTGCTTTACATTTAATTGGTCACATGTTCAATTCCTATCAACAACAATGTTTACTTTTTAAAGTGAAGGTTTGACATGATTAGAAGCCTTTGTCTAAGAGGAGTGTGCCACGTGGCACATAAACTCTCTTAGGAACACTTTAATATATAATTATAGATTATGATGATTGTAACTAGGCTCACAACATAGAAGTTTAACCAATTTTATACTACCTAGTAAAGAGCTTTCTTTTCTTTCCTTTCTTTCTTTCCTTTTCTTTTTCTTTTTTTAATTTTTTTTAATTTATTTATTTATTTTTATTTTTATTAGTAAATAATTTTGTTGTATTTTACTTTTTTAAAGTGACCAGTGAAATACCTATTCTGGGATTGCTACTCCAACTCCAAGCTTAAATGTACAAGCTTTTATGTAATTATTTTACTGTTTAATAGGATGCTGCTGCAGCGCTGGTTGCTAAACGTGGTTCCACCTCTTCTCCTGCCGAGCGTATTGCCATTGAGAATCAGGTTTTTAATGAGCTCATGTACTCTGATGACGACGAGAGATGCCAGCGACCTATTGGATATGGGTTTGGAGTCAATCGGAATAAGTTGTTTGGGGTTGGTGGAGAGTTGAGAAAAAGAGGATATCTGGCATCGGGTACTTCCACAGAAGTTGGGAGTGGCTCCCGAAATAAGCTATTTGGTATTGGAGCAGAGCCAAAGAGAAATAAGTACTCTACATTAGATACTTCAAAAGAAGTGGAGAGGTTGAACTTTGCGATGGAAGCTATGAGTGAGACCAATGAAGTTATGCAAGCCCGAATTCAGATGCAGTCTCAGCAATTGAAAATGCAATCCCAGCAGTTGCAAATGCAGTCCAAGCAGATGGAAGGATTGCAATTTCAACTTCAACAAGTAACTTCTTTGCTGACCAAGTTTGGAGTGATGCTGAACAATCCACAAAATGATCCTACGCGCAGAGGGGTTTTTCGTCAAGGCCCCAATACCATGAATGCACAGGTATATAGCTTTTAGCTTTATTTTATCTCCATGTTCTTCTTTGATTAATGCATATAAGCAAATCAGGTATTGTCTCTTTCTTGGTTTCTTATGTATTTCTTAACCTATTCTTCTAGTTAGATTTTGTAGATTATAAGTAATTGTTTAAAGGGAAACTCATATCTTTAGAAGTCCTTGTGTTAATGAAAGTTGGTAAAGTTGCATCAACCAAAATGTTTATTTTGTTACTTTCACTTGCAATTTTCTTCTACTGCTAATAGAACCTAGTGTGAATGAGTGGAGCTTAGACTTAGGATTTCTGGGAGGTAAAATCCTAGCAGGCATGGTTGAGAAGGGAAGAGTACTTCATTGATGAGGAATCAGACCCCTCTTTGGCATATGCTTAAAACCCAATCAAATCCTGCTTTGTGCAGGGCCGAAGAGAAATTAGACCACTCCTTGGCTTTGCTTTACAACCCAATTGAATACTGTTTTTGACAGGACTGTAAGATGTTCTCAAACATGTGTAGCTTACCCTAACAAATTAGAACGTTTACAGAGGTTGCTTGACTTGTTTCTGATCTAGTTATTTTGGGATTCTTACATTTCCTTGGAACTGCACTATCATCTTCCTTGGTTACTCCTGAATAAAGTTTAAGAGTTAATGTAAATGTTTGTTGATATTACTCAATCTAAATTTAAAAAGATAAATTGAAATGATAGAGAGCAAGGGAAATCAAAGAGAGATGGTTAAGTAGCTACTGGTTTTCCTAAGCTGTTCAGAATGCAGATGAGCTGAATGGATAATATAAAGAGAGCTGGAGGTATTAAATTTCTGATAGTGTACACTAGGCTATTTTCTGTTTTATTAAAAAAAAAAAAAAAACATTGAGTGTATCTAGCTCTAGGAACACCCAGGTTTATAATGGATTTTGCACGAATTCTCATCTTTCCCTTGACTATCTACAACATTAGGGCCTAAGTTGATAGACTTGATACATGTTCCATGTGCCTTTGGTTTGCATGGACTTAAAGCTTACTTGTATTGAAATGTTCACTTTATGCAGTAAATAATTCTGTTAGTCCTATACTCTCCTTTTTATGCTGTAAACCTGTAAATTACCTTCGGAGTTTGGAATAGGACCCCTTTGAAATTACACTTCTAAAATTTAACCAATGGTATTCTGCTGAAGTGAGCTACAAGGATTATGTTCACAAGTAGGAAGTATGCTGACATTTTTTTATACCTTGAAATGTCCCTGTTGATCCTTACAACAATGTTGTCATGTTTTCTTTTGTAGTAGATAGTGATGGTCACAGTTATGTATGATGCATCTTCTGTCTATCCTAACTTGAGTGGGTTAATATACTGGTTGACTCATTTTGGTATCCTTGGTGATTAATAGGTAGGGAACTAGGGACAGTTATCAGGTGGTTGGATGCGAATACCCCCTTTCCCATACCTATATCCACCACCTACTCACTAACCCATGAGGGGTACAGTTTCGTCACCCATACCCACCACCAATGACCAGTACAGATTCATCACCCACCATACCCACCACCCATGACAGGTACAGATTCATCATCCATACCCACTCCACTGCTTAATTGGACATCCACTGCCCAATTAATCTCCCCCCCCCCCCCCCCAAAAAAAAAAAAGTGGATAATCACCTATTATCCATCCACTAAATGAAATTAAGGCCGTGGGGTTGCTGGTTTTATCCTGGATAAAATTGCAATTAAAAAAAAAGAAAAAAAAGAAGTATTTATCTAACATTAAACTTGATACATGATAATATAATTGTTTTAAAATGTATGGGTAGGGCAGGTGGATGTTGGGTGGGCAAGATTTAAATCCCACCACTTACTACCCATGGCGGCTACGAGTGTATTACTTTTAACATGCATGCCTACACTACCAACCATTCATACTCTCATACCTATACACCCATACTTGCCCCAACTAGGGTGTGTGGAATCCACTTACTGCAACACACTAACTCAATGTAACAGTTTTAAGGAAAAATAAAGCAATAAAGAAGCAATTTTTTAGAGAAGGAAGCAGTTGATTGATTAATGAAAGCTAAAAATGGAGTCTTGGATCTGAGTGACTTCAGGCCACCACTCTCTAGGGAGCACCTTTAGGGTACAAATCTCCTTAACCTAGGAATTACAAAATGACTGCCTACCCAACACACTCCCCCTTCCCCTTTCTTATATTTACACAACAAGCCAAGAACAGAAAGGACAAAAAGGCAGCTGTCACTGATTGTTAGGAAAATTCCCCTGCTCCTGCTGTGCTTGAGGTATTTGGTGTGCTTGTGTCAGTCCCCTCCTTCCCCTACGCTTGTAAGTGATCCATTCCTTGTGCTTGCTCTTCCCAGCATACCCAGCATTCGTTACACTTAATCAATCATACCCACATACCATCCCTAGTTACTACTAGGTGTCCCTCCAGGCCTAGATATTAGTTAAAAGTGGGTGTTATTTACGCCTATAGTTTATTTTCATTCCTCGTTATGTCCCAGTGTCGATGAAATTTCTTTAATACCAGTTCAGTCATATAATTAATTGTTTCATGCGTGTTTTACTTCTACATAATTCAAGAAATCTATTACTAGTATATATGTAGTCTTCATATAAACAATTATCCCATCGATTTCAACCAATGTGTCAGCTGTTTTCCAGTGGGTATAACGATGCTGTAATGTGCGGTAAAGGTGTTTTTAGTTGACAGTTTGAAGGAAGCCTTTCATGCTTCCTGTTTGAAAGAATTATGATATTATTTTGAATGTCGAAATGAGTTTTCTTGTCCATCTGTGGGCTATGATTCCCCCCCCCCCCCTCTTTTTTTATTTTTTATTATTATTTACATTCTGCTGTTTTGGGCAGTGTCGGTTGTCTTCTAAGTGAATCTAATGAAGCATGACAAATATGCTAGTCTTGTTTGTGCTTGTAATGATTTCGGATGCCCTGTGTAGCTGTTTGTAATTTTTTGGTAGCTCAATACATGCAGACAAATTCAGTTCACTGATTTTTGTAGACACCTCAAAAATTAAAGTTTTTGTTTGCTTTGAGAGCGTATATGTATTCTGTTCTCCAATATTCAACTGTTTCATGTTAACATCATATATCACTGATTTGATTTGTTTGAATGGATTGGGTCATTCTCCCTATTTGTTTTTATGTTTGTTTTTCTGAATTTCTATAGTACCTATTTTCTCACATGTGGAGCCATCTTTAATCTCCGCTATGAAAATAAGAAACAGAGTATATGGTGTTGCATACTATGATAATCAAATAGTGGACTGAGTCAATGTTTCTCAATCTGTTTCGAAGGTTTCCGAAGCTTCATCTGAAGATACTGACAGTGACTCTGACAGTATAGAGTGGGACTGAGATCAGCGAGGTAGACATCTGCTGCTCTAGGCATAGTTTCATATACAAGTATGTTGCTTCTACCTTGTATCTCCTTATTGTGACATTAACTGATGTGTATTTCCTTATTGTACTATGGGTCATACATTCATATTGTGTAACTATTCTGTTTATCTTTTCCTGTCCGCTCTCTCAAACAAAACCCTAAAAAGTGTTGTAATTTATTAGTGATTATTCAGGAAGTAAAGGAAGCTGAATCAATCTTGTGACTAATGTAAGTAGTCATTTTAGAAGCTTAATTTTGGAACTTATATGTAGTAGAATAAATTCTTAACAAGAGGGGAAGCTATTAAGAGGAAAAATATTTTGGGTACATTTTAAGTTGACTGACAATGGAACTTATATTTTTTTTTACGTGTATCACTTTGACTGATGTTATTATATTATTCACATAACTTTTACTAGTTTTGATGATTTTTATCTTAAGAAAAATATGTTTTAATGTATGATCTTGTTAAATTCATCACAACATATACTTTTAAAATATCAACTTATTGTAATTTTCACTTATTGATAAGTAAAATAATTGATAAAAATACATCGACAATCGCGAAAGAAAAATAATGCAAAGTAATATGGCACCACCTATCTATTAGTGATTGGAGAGTCACAACTAACAAGAGAATCAAGAAACCTCTTTAGGGGACCTTAAAGGCTTTCTTGGGTTTTAAGTAGGCTAACAATGATTTTCCTTTCCCGCAAGGTTTCTCACTAACTTATTAAAATTATTGTAAGATGAACCTCCAGGTTTTGTAGCTTCGTCCGTTTTCTTCTTCCATTCCATGGCTTTTCCCTTCAATTCCTTCCCTTTCTCACCTTCCATCATATCTCTCACTAGTCCTTCAACTCCTTCTCTCTGAACACTGCCTTCTTCCATCTCCACCCCAACTCTCCATTCCTGCCCTGCATATAGGCTATTCATTTGTTGCTCACCGATAAACGGCCAGCATATCATGGGCACCCCTTCGCCTATGCTCTCCAAGGTAGAATTCCACCCACAATGAGTCAAAAACACAGCAATAGAAGGATGTTGAAGCACCTTCTCTTGCAGGCACCAGCTCGATATCAGCCCTCTATCTTTGATCTCCTCCCTGTAACAGTCTTCAGTTATGATGTTCGATTCTCCTATAACAAGGTCAGATCGAATAATCCATAAGAAAGGGTGCTTACTGTTTGCTAATCCCCATGCAAACTCCTTTAATTGCTCCGGAGTTAATACAGCTATGCTCCCAAAATTAACATAAATGACTGATTTTGGACTCCTTTTGTCCAACCATTCTAAGCAATTATCGTCTTCCTTCCATAAACTCCCACTAAGAGGGAGTAGCTCTTGTTCATTCGCCTGTTGGGTGAGCTTTGGGAGAGGGCCAATGGTGTAAATATTCGTTATCACCTTCCCGATTTCTTTCAAAACTTCGCTTTCTAAATCGTCAAATGTATTGAGAATTAAGCCTGCGGCAACTTTTGCATTTCTCGCTGACTCTGCCAAGTAGTTGAAGATTATTTCATTTGGATCTGTCGTTCGAAGAAATGTAGGAAGGTGCTTCATTCTAGCCTCTTTGATGAGTCCCGGAACCCACTCAATCGATGTGTCAAGATACCCATTTGTAAGGTAACTTTCATCTGCCAAAAATACATTGAGGAGAAGGATTAGATTTGGAGGCAATCGATAATACCTCCTTATGACTTTTTGAGTTTTGCGATTACCAACCTAAAACTTTGACTATTAATGTCTTTAATTTGTTTTTTAATAAAAAAAAAAATTTAAAAAAAATTGAAGCAAATAAAGACAAATCTAATAAGATCTTATATGGTTAATTGGTTATAATCTCATTATGATGTATTAATCACAAATGATAGTAGTAAAAGGAAAAAAAAAAGTGAATAAAGAAAAAGTCCAAGTTATGCAATTAAAAAAAATCAGAGGAAGTACTTATTAAGAAAATATTAAAATACATGGTTTGTCAAAAAAAAAAAAAAAAAAAAAAAAATTTTTTTTAAAAAAAAAAATTTAACATATACTTTTGCTTATTCTTAATGGATTTGGAAATGTAGTAACAATATACTTTCTTCTTTTTCTTTTTATACTCAATTCTCTTGATGGTGATAAGCTAGATTATTGATCAACCTCTACCTAGCTAATCACATATCCTTTAATATAATAATCAAGCCTTAAATTTATTTGCCTAGGAGATAGTGTTGACTTTTTAGTTGCATAAAAGAATAAACAGAACTACCAAAATATTTGTGAAAGTGATGTTGGTGTGCGAGAAATACCAATAATATAATACTTTTTTCGTTTTTAAATACTTGCTCCATTTCTATTTTTTGTATTATTTATTTGTCTACTTTGACTAATGTTTGTGATTTATACATAAGAAAAAATATAGTCTTTTGGGTACTTGTTGGAATCATTTCAATAAATAGATTATTAATTTTTAATTGTTAGAATTTATAATTATTAATAATTAAAGATATAAGTGATAAAATATTAGCATCGGCATGCGTGTCTAAGAGAAATGGAGCAAGTATTTAAAAATGGAGGGAGTAGCATTCTATACCAATTAAGGAAGTGTTGCACCAATCATTATAAAACGGATGTAAGAGAAATGTACTACAATATGACAATATACTACGTGTGAGTATATGAAATGGAATAAGTAACGTGAGTGTCTTGTTAATGTGTACTTTAAGTCCTACAATATGTCAATATACTACATATGAATGTCTTGTTAATTAATGTAACAAATCATATAACATAACTGTTAAAAATAAAATAAAATCATATAACATAAAAAATGAGCACATAATGTTCTCTGTCTCCTTTTGAAAATAATTGTCAAATCTATGACTAATTTAGGAAATTTTACATTATCCACCTTTTATAACCATATTTTTGTAGAAAACCACCTCATAATTTTTTTTTTTCCTTAAAAACACACTTTAATCTATTTTTTTTTGCAAGGCCACCTTTGGCCGGAAAACAGACTTTGACTCCGAGGTTAACTCGACCATGTGCCTCGCATGTGACACCCTTAAACCACTAACCAATTTTCAGGCGGCCAATTACTTTCCACAGCCAACCAAAAACCCATCCAACCAATTTTCCCCACCCACTGCCAACCCCTACCCCGGCGTCGGTGATCCTGCTCCCTTCCCTTTCCCTTAACCCACAAATGCTCTCTCCTCCTCTTCCACCTAACCATCATCACTTCCTTCACTCTCACCACCCGAACCCCGAGATCCACCACCACCCACTTTCCTAAAGCGCCGCCCACTAATTCTCTCTCCTCCTCTTCCACCTATAGCGTCGTCGTTCGATTTATTGACTCAGACCTAAACTCCGTCGTTTGTCAACCACCTTGGATATTGCGCTTTAGAAGGTATAAGAATGGGTTTGAGAGTTGGGTTTAGGGCTTGATTGTTGGGTTTAAGGACAGGAACGGGGAAAGGGAGGGGATACGGCCACCGACGACGAAGGAGGGAGGTGGTCGCCGGACACTGGAAGGGGGTGGGGGCTGGCATTGTGTGACTAGGGGAAAAGGGAGGGTTAGTGGTTTTAGGGTGTCACGAGGGAGGCGCAATATTTGAAAATTTTCAATTATTAAAGTACGAGTATTATTTTTTTATAATTATTTGAAAGAAAAATATTTAGTCTTCTTTAAGTCCGTTAGATGCTTACATTTTAGAATTTGGAAACATTTTAGAATTTGGAAAATATGATGTGACAATAATTTTTATAAGAAAAAAAAAAAGTAAAATTAAGTCTTCTTTTCCATCCAATTTAAAGTAAGATTACTCTCTCTTTAACTAGACTAAATCAAAATACACTTTGTATTTTATCAAATATATATGTGTAAAGCAACTTTTATAATATATCCGCCTTAATTTAGTTGTCACAATAGTATTTCAAATTGCACCTATAGTGCAAGCATGCGACTAAATTTAGATTCCCACATAATAAATATTACTTCATTCTGGAGAAGAAAGTTTCTACAATTACCTTTTAGAGGGAAGTCACCTCTTTTGACAAGTTCATCATATTGCATATACCCAAGCATACCACAAGCACTAGTAGTAAAGAAATGCAACAAAGGGATCCCCAATTCTATGCAAACTTCAGGTACAAAGTTCATCATAGAATCCGAAATCACGCTAGTGATAGGAGGAGTATCAGGAGATTCAAGAAGCCTCATTAGGAGACTTCTAATGGCCATCTTCGGCTCCCCTTGAACAGCTTGAAAGGAATAACATACCTCATGGAGGTTGAATACGCTACGCTTATTATCTGGTGGTAAGCCATCCGGAATAACTTCAATGCTGAAATCATTGAAGCCCTCAAGAAAGTGTGATTCCGTGCTGGAGGAAGAAGCTAGTCTAGCCACATTGAACTCAGTAAGCACCATTGTGATGTAAATGCCTCTCGAATGAAGGAGATTCGCTAGTTTGAACATGGGGTTTATGTGGCCTTGGAATGGAACAGGTACACAAACAACATGAGGTTTATTGGTTGCCATTAGACTCACTCACACTTCTATCTTAGAAGGGAAAATTATAGTTTTGTTGTAAAATGTGGTAATTGGTGAAGTGCAAGTTTATGTTCATATTTTATAAGTACGATTGTATTTATGTAAGGGCAGTTTGTTGAAGTTGTTTGTTGAGATAGTATCCGCATTGATAAAGCAATTTATGTCAGAAATACACCACGTGTTATTAAATATATGAGTAGGTATCTCAACTTAAATACTACCTCCGTTACAGGTTATGTGCAGTAATTTGACATAAAGCAGAAAAGGAAAATGTCTAATAGTTGCAGATAAACTGTAACGGAGGTAGTATATGAGAAAATATCTCAAATGTTATTCCATTTATTTCAGAATAATCGTAACAATTTAGTTGATACGTTAGTCAATCTACAATTTTGATTAATAAAATTTACTCTTAATAAAACCTACGGAGTAAAAAGTTAAAATTATGAAATTTAAGTTATGATAATAGGTAACTCCATATTACAATTTATTTCACAACAAAGCTGAGAGTATACTTTAAAATTTACTCCTTCCGTTGTCAATAATTTATTTCGCTACATGTCCATTTTCTGCTTTTAGAAATCAAATCATGGATAAAATTTTTGGACCCTTGAGTATGACAAATTAGGATAGTCCATACACAGAGTATGGTATATAACTTCTCCTAATTGGTGGAAGCTGAATGTATGGTATCCTACGCTTGATATTTATGCTATAAATGAACAACCAGAAAAAAATTGTGGCTAGCTATTGTTGCTCGGCTGGATCTTGCTGACAAAAGGATAAGGAAATCCAAATTTCTTTATCACGCTGATTCCCTAGTCATTATGCTTAATCAATGCAGCAAATCCAAGTTTATAACGATGGTATTTTACATTTACAAATATCCCAAAAAATGTCGCTATATTGATTCTTAGGGCTTGTTTGATTTACTTTATTTTTTTTGGTCTGATCTGATCTGATTTGATCTAATCTGAATGTCAGATTTGACCAAACTTTGACCTTAAATATACAATGAGTATTTTATTAATATGTGATTTTCATAATTCTTTTTATTGCGAAATTAAATATATTTAGCGATAAAAAACTACACGTAAAACGATGATCTGATCTGAACTTAATTTTTCTAATCTAATCTTATTTTTTCTGAAATAAGTAAAAATAAGTCGAACTAAACAAGTCCTGAATCCCCAAAATGCCCTTTAGTAGTCCCACGATCTCCAAAATACGCCCGTGATATGCATTTTACTCTAGCTGGATGATCCTTCACTGATGGTATGTTAAGCTTACGGGCGTTATAGCACGCTCACATAACAGACGAGACAATAGCTTGTCTAGGAACTTCTCCCCCCAGTCTTTGTGGGATCTCAAATTCCCTTGGGGAACTTCCTTATTCCACACTACTTAGTGTAGTATTGGGTTGATTATGTGGAGACCCCTTTAAGACCAGTCCTATTACCTTACAGCTGAACTTTCACAACTGCATCCAGGAGTGTAGAAAATTAGATATCATCGCTATCCCTTAACGATCAGGATCACCACGACACCACCACAGACCTCAAATGTCACAACCAGATTGCCAGAGAGATATTACCCAACGAATAGTCCTTTGAATTAATTGCGTAACAGATATTCATGTCCTCACCAGGTGAATACACTGTCCTGTAGCGTCCTCTCCTGCCCAAGTTATTAAAATTGCAGCCCAAACCCAGCTATAATACGGGGCATTCAGGACTGATCATTTAACAAAAATTCTAAGGATCAAAAGTTAACCAATCTTACGCTTACTGATATCTGCCAAAAACTGCAATAAGGGGTAAAATGTTGACAATAGATAGCAAAAAGTCTTAGAACTGAGAAATCGGTTGTCAGCTAGCACTGGCTGAGGGATTACATACTAAGAGCAACCTTAGAGTTTCTGTTTTAGGCACCATTCCAAGCACCAAGGGGTGAGGCACCACAACAGCAACCAATATAATGAGTGTTTCGGAAAGAAAAGGGGGCACATCTGTGCACATATGATGCTGTCCAACAAATGGGATTTATTTATTCAGAATATTTTCAAATTGAATGTAATTCAAGATGATGGAGGGATCTTTTCTCTTCATACAACAAAAAACTAACAAAAAATAATAATATTAAAAATACTTGAGTACCAATTTAAACGAGCTAATGTGGAGGATTACCATTTTACCCTTTCTCCAACAAGGACACCTTTGAAAGCATCTGGTGATCTGAAGTCTTCAAAATCTGTTCTGAAAGTTGGATTAGAATTCAGTGTTCTCAGTATATGCCTCCTGATCAAAGTCACCTCACATCTACTACCATTCTATCAATTTCGCAGCGGTGCAGCATTTTATAAGCATACTGTATACACACAAATATCTAACATCTCACAACAAAATTTCATGAATCGAGATATGTAGATGATGAACCCCTATCATCACTGCATATCTCAGCATCCAAATCACATTTACATGCGAGCTGAAGAAATTTTAAGAACTTAACTTGTCTTCAGGTCGACAGAGGAAAAATTCATATGTACTGTATGATTCCAATATCTTGCCCTACAAACCCAGAGTACAGACCAAAGAAGAGAACCTATCTTAGCTGCTTGGGACTCTTGCCTTATCAATGTTGACAAGCTCTTCTATGAGCTTCCTCTCTTCAACATTCAGCTTTTTTGGAATCTCAACTTGCACTTTCACCAGCTGATCCCCTCTTTTACTCTTTTTATTTACAAAAGGAACTCCCTTTTTTGCCATCATCAACGTCACATTAGGTTGGGTACCAGGAGGGATCTTCAGATCAGACATTCCATCAACTGTAGGAACTTTTTTAACTGTCCCCAAAATTGCATCAAGGTAGGAAACCTTGCAAGTGTAGAGAATATTATTTCCATCCCTCTTCAAAACGGGATCCGCACGAACTTCAAATACAACAAACAGATCACCAGGGGGGCCACCTTTTTTCCCGGAATTGCCCTCACATTCAAACCTTATTTTGTTCCCAGTATCTACTCCAGCAGGGACTTTTACATTAATTTTCTTTGATTTTTTCACTCTTCCTTCACCACGACATTTATTGCAGGGGGTACTACTCTCGCCCATTCCATCACAATCAGGGCAGGAGAGTGCCTGCTGAACTATACCAAAAGGTGTTCTTATTGATGAGATAAGCTGTCCATGGCCATTGCATGTTCTGCAAACATAAGACTTGGAACCTGGCTTGGCACCCGAGGCTTCACAGGTGGGACAATCTTCGAGCCTATTTATCTCGATATCCTTATCTATCCCAAACACTGCCTCTCTGAAATCAAGCCTAAGACTGTAAGCCAGGTCCTCACCCTCTGAAAATCCGTTTCGAAAGTTTCCCCCCATACCCATGCCGTCAAAGTTGTTGAGTAATTCGTCAAAGATGCTGCTGAAGCCCTGCAAAAATGTGATGCCAGAAGAACTAAAATCTCTAGGTAGGAGACAAGTGAAGCAGGTCAGACAAGTCTGCTTCAGACTCTGGTCATTTTTGTTACCCAGTACAGTTTTTTTTTTTTTTTTTTTGCATGATTCACATGCTTTTAGTTAGTTATACTGTTTGTGGATATTCTGTTTGCGGTTTCAGGTCATTAACCCGTGTATAAACTACATAAAAGTCAATTTTGGTTGAATTTTAGAGTAGGGTCAGCCTTTTCCACAGTATCAGGATGGGCAATTTATGAAGATAACTAAAAAGAGATACTTACCCCCATGCTTGGGCCACCTTTAAGACCATCCTCTCCATATCTATCATATATGGAACGCTTCTCATCATCTGACAAGACCTGTGGTTCGAAAAATGTTATCAGTAGACCATTGTTATCAAATGGATACCATATCTGACAGGTATATCAGACAGATCAGCTAGAGTAGGGACTGCGCATAGTATGGAAACTTACCTCATAGGCATTACTAATGTCCTTAAATTTTTGTTCTGCTCCTGGATCTCTGCAACATGGAGGAATGGAGAAAACAACTTATTATACTACACACAGGAAAGGGATTGCCAAACAAAGAACAACATAAACAACAAACTTTTGAACAGTTTGACATCTAGTCTAGATACCCCTATGATAACACACGTCTTGTGAGTCGTGTCATGCCACAACCATATGATAACTTTTATTGATATTGACATCTAGATAACCCTCTCTCTTTAATACAGCCCAAATGTTTCACAGCTGCAAACCTACAGTAGTAAACAAATTACCTTCCTTGCTGCATGATGAAAGTTTATCATTTTTTCTTACCACCCCCTCCTACTCCTCACAACCTTCCATGAAAAGTATACACACCCACAGAAAGTCTTTGTTACTTTAAAAGGGAAACCCAAACCAAATGAACAAATTGCAATCTATGACAGCTTATTATCAGGAAATATAATATAGTGGTTAAAGCCCCCACTATTCTGAAATTTACTGATGCAATAACAACCCCAAGACATGATCCTCTATATTTTCAGATACTATGTCACAAAGTAGTGCACAAATTACATTAAATCCAAAGAGTTAAGGTGATTATGATGCCACAATTCTATACTTGCTGATCTGCCATGCACACCCCATAACGGAAAAAGAGAGCTGGGGAAAATGGTCAATATCACCTTCATCATAATGCAGTTAAGATTAAAGAAAACTGGCAATTTAGGTGTTTTAGAAAATCAATTCATTCTAAGACTTTGGAGAGCTCAGATGTGGAGTTGGACTTCAAACAATCAAACCAACTATAGCTACTCGCACAATATTGTTACAACAGTAAAGTGAATACTACAAAAATATAATCTGCATATCCTAAGAGCTAAACAATTTCGACAACTTCAATAAGAACCAAAATAATTTGAATTACAAGGGGGGCGGAAATTTTTTATGCCAAGATGCCAAAATCGATATCACAATATTGAAGCAGCAATAATCTTCTAAAAATTACTATATTTGAGAATGTTGAAGGTCCACACTTAGGCCTAATGCTGCCATCATGACTAAATCGGACCAAAACTTATAAAACGAGTAAAATCACATACTTATTTAGAGAGCCTGCTACAGAAACATATATTATAACATAGGTATGTCAGTATGCATCATTATGAAGGCTGAATTTCAACTTACTTGTTTACATCAGGATGGTAAGTCCGCGCAAGCTTCTTATAAGCTGCATGTATGAGAGTTCAACTCTATGATTAATCAGTTACTCTTGGGAGAAAAACAAAGTTCAGATAAACAGACTTCAATAATTAGAGACACAAGCATACAGAGGAAATCTTAATTTGCAGGCCAACCTATGGAGCAATTTTCTGGTAAGAAACAAACCAGGAAAAGATATTAAAGACACAAGAAGGAACCACAAGCTGCAAACATTAAATGTTCCTAGGCATGCAATACTTTCCACTGAAATGCAGAGGCTACCTACACAAAGACCAATCTGATGAAAAAAAAGAGGTGAAAGGAGACTAAGGCAGCATTATCAGAGCAACATAAAAACAGCCTAAAAATCAAGATGTACAGGTTTATGCAATAGATCGGGCCAGCCCAGATACACCAATCCGAGTCTATACCAGGAGGCACAAAAATACAGGGCAAGGACAGCAGTAGCAGCATTTTGGGAATAGCAAAAGAAGACAAAAGAAGTGAGGGAAGGATGTAATTGGGTGAAAAAGCCACGCTGGCAGAGAGGACAATGTGTACGCTGCTAGGTCATGGGGATTGCTTAGTATTTAAAAAGGGAAGGAAAGAATGAAAGCCGTCATGTGATTTATGATTGTAATCATTAGCTTAGCAGTAGCAGTAATATTCTCCAAGCTTCCACCTTTATTATTGTAATAGCAGCAGTAGCCTGTAGTTTTCAGCCTCTTTAATAAAAAATCCTTCCAAGCTTTCCTCTTATTTAGTGAGTGCACATCTATTTGTCACTGTTTGATTGAGCCAGAGTCCGGGTCGATAGCAGTTTAGTTGATGCTGCATCAGAATGCAAGGATACTACCTTAATTAACTAGATGAACTCACCACTTTTTATTTCAGGCTTCCCAGCATCTTCTGCAATACCAAGGACAGAGTAGTAATTCTGCATGTTCAAAACAGTCATGGTCAGAATATGCCTGCCAACTGAAAATAATAGTGTACCGCTGTATTATTATTGCAAGGAAATAAAGCAACTACATAGCAGAAAACATCTGACCCTCTGAGCTCTGACAATGAGGTGGGAATAGGATAGCTTGAAATGATACAAGTCCTTATGTGGCCTTGAGCTCAAAAATGTGTGAGAAGAGTCAGGAGAAAATATGGTTGAGCAAGATGAAGCCAACATCCCCTTGCTTGTGCAACTGCAATTTTTCAGTCAAAAGTAAACAGAAGATTTAATAAATGTTCAGAAAAATAACATACTTGTCAGTTTGTTAAAGATATACAGATACATGTTTACCATGAGTCCATTGCCACTTATATCATTCGGCACTTTAAGTTGCAGCATATGTACCTTTTGCACTATTTATATAATCGGCTTTGACCATCATTGATTACTACGTATTTATTATGCAAGAAAAAGCATAACCGATTGGGACCTTGTTCGAATTGTTCGACACATTTTAAAGATATCAAATTTCCATAGTTTTAACTTTTAACTAGAGTTGTCAAAAGTTGACCCAACCCGATATACCGACTCAAACCCGATTATTAACCGACCATCTGAACCCGAAAAAATGGTGACCCAAATTACCCGACCTAAAACCAACCCTAGACCCGAGTTGACTTGAGTATGTGAGACCCGAACCCGAACATGAACTGACTTGGAGAAGACCCGACCCGAATGTAACCCGTAAATTATTGACCTAAACCAAACCCGACTTGAACCGAAATTGACCCAAACCCGTATTAACCCATCAAAACCCGAATTTAACCCGACTTGTTACTAACCAGACTTGAATTCAACCCGACCTGTTCCTAACCCGACCCGAATTTAACCCGACCCGAAATCAACCCAACTTGTTATATACCTAGACCCAAATTCAACCCGACTTGTTATTGACTCGAACCAAATTTTACCAGACCTATTACTAACCCGACCCCAAAATTCAACCCGATCTCTTACTAACCCGACTCGAAATCAACACGACTTGTTATTGACCCGACCTTAATTCAACCCAAATTGTTCCCAACCCGATTTCAAGTCATCTTAAATACAATTTAGACCACATTATTATTGTTGATCAAAGCATTTTGTCTAGGAAGACCAAGTCGGTCCAGCCAGCAAAAGAAAGGAACTTCATCCTCAAATTTAAGAGTTAAATATAGTATATATTTGTTGTATGGTTAAAGGAGATAATTATCTTCCTAAATTATAAAATATAGTTCCCTAGTATATTGCCATATATATTATAGTCAAAGGAAATAATTAGCTTGATAAAAATGATAATTATTTATTTATATTTAGTTGAACTCGAATATAACCTGACTCGGAAATGACTCTATTGTAACCACCAAATTATTGACTTGAACATAACCCGACTTGACTTTGAGAATGACCCAACTTGGAAATGACCCAACCTGATTATAACCCACAAATTATTGACTTGAACCGAACCCAACTTGAACCCGAGAATGACCCGACTTGAAAATGACCCGACCTCATTATAACCCGCAAATTATTTACTTAAACCGAACCTGACTCAAACCCGAGAATGAACCGACGTGATTCTAACCCGCAAATTATTGACTTGAACCGAACTCGACTCGAACCCGAGAATCACCCTAACCTATTTTAACCCTTGAAAACCTGAATCAAAACCAACCCATTGTTCACCCAACACGAATGTAACCCGACCTAAACCCGACCCAAACTCGATAAGAAGTATGGCCCGATGTGACCCGACTCAAGCATGACCCAACCCAATCCCGACCCTTATAGGTTATGGATTTAATCCGAATTGACCTAACCCGAGTTGACCAGACCCACTCTTACCGACTCAAACCCAACCCATTTACCCGAATTGAGAGCTTTAAGCGAAACCTAAAAAATTTCTCAAAAAGCGTGGATCTTAGCCTTTAATTTTGGAATTTTTTGACTTTTTTTCACCCAAAAATAAAAATTGCCGAAATGTTTACCATGATTCCTAATACCCTCTTAGAGTCCAATTGGCTGGGTGGAACTATCCAATTTGCCTTTAAACGACCAATTTACCAGTTAACAACTTGCACTGATTTCATTAACTCGAGCTTACCACGAACATTTATGACAACATATAATGATCATATATGGATCCAAACGGCATTACATGACCCCAAGATGTATCCCCTAAAATCTCAAAACTTTTTGACACCGGGCCCCGAAACATTCTAAATTTCTCAAAAAGCGTGGATATTAGACTTCAATTTCGGAATTTTTTGACAATTTTTGCACAGATATAAAATTGCCGAAATGTTTACCATAGTCCCTAATACCCGCCGGGAGGCCAATTGGGTGGGTAGAACCATCCAATTTGGATTTATCCGACCAATTTAACGGTTTACAAGTTGCACGAATTTCATTAACTCAAGCCTATCACAAACATTTATAACAATAAATAATGATCATATACGGTTCCAAACGGCATCATATGACCCCGAGATATATCCCCTACAATTTTAAAAAAATTCGACACCAACCTGAAACCTCTAAAATTTCTCAAAAAGCGTGGATATTAGCCTTCAATTTTGGAATTTTTAGACTTTTTTTCGCCCGGAAATAAAAATTACAGAAATATTTACTATGGTCCCTAATACCCTATGGGAGTCCAATTGGGTGGGTGGAACCATCCAATTTGCCTTTAAACGACCAATTAACCGATTTACAACTTGCATCGATTTCATTAATACAAGTCTACCAAAAACATTTATGACAACATATAATGATCATATATGGTTCCAAACGGCATTATATGATCCCGAAATGTATCTCCTAAAATCTCAAGCCTTTTCGACACCTGGCCCGAAACCTCAAAAATTTCTCAAAAAGCGTGGACATTAGCCTTCAATTTTAGAATTTTATGACTTTTTTTCACCCGTAGAAAAAAATTGCCGAAATGTTTACCATGGTCTCTAATACCCTCAAATAGTCCAATTGGGTGGATAAAAACATCCAATTTGCCTTTAAACAACCAATTTACAACTTGCACCGATTTCATTAACTCGAGCATATCACGAACATTTATGACAACAAATAATGATCGTATATGGTTTAAAACGACATTATATGACCCCGATATGTATTCCCTAAAATTTCAAGACTTTTAGACATCACTGATACTCCAAATTTCACAAAAAAGCGTGGATATTCGCCTTCAATTTTTGAATTATTTTACTTTTTTTCGCCCAAAAATAAAAATTGTCGAACCATGGTCCATAATACCCAACTGGAGTCCAATTGGGTAGGTGGAACCATCCAATTTCCCTTTAAACGACCAATTTATCGATTTACAACTTGTATCGATTTCATTAATTCAAGATTACCACGAACATTTATGACAAGATATAATGATCTTATATGGTTCCAAACGGCATTATATGACCCTGAGATGTATTCCCTAAAATTTTAAGGCTTTTCGATAATGAGCCCCGAAACCTCCAAAATTTCTCAAAAAGCGTGGATATTAGACTTAATTTTGTAAACCTTTTACTTTTTTTCGCCCGAAAAAAAAATGACGAAATATTTACCATGGTCCGTAATACCCTCCGGGAGTCCCATTGGGTGGGTGGAACCATCCAATTTGCCTTTAAACGACAAATTTATTGATTTTCATCTTGCAGCGATTTCATTAACTCAAGTCTACCATGAACATTTATGACAACATATAATAATCATATATGGCATCAAACGACATAATATGACACCAAGATGTAATATCTGGAATTTCAAGTCTTTTCGACACCGAGTCATGAAACCTTAAAAATTCGCAAAATGCATGGATATTAGTCTTAAATTTTGGAATTTTTTGGCTATATTTTCTCGAAAATAAAAATTGCAATATTGTTTACCATGGTCCCCAATACCCTCCAGGAGTCCAATTAGTTTTAAATTTACTGGTTTACAACTTGCACCAATTTCATTAACTCAAGCCTACCACGAACATTTATGACAACACATAATGAACAGATATGGTTCCAAACGGCATTATATGACCTCGAGATGTATCCCCTAAAATCTCAAGGATTTTCAATACCAGGCCTTGAAACTTCCAAC
This sequence comes from Chenopodium quinoa, assembly GCF_001683475.1. Taxonomy (NCBI): domain Eukaryota; kingdom Viridiplantae; phylum Streptophyta; class Magnoliopsida; order Caryophyllales; family Amaranthaceae; genus Chenopodium; species Chenopodium quinoa. The sequence goes on from NW_018742244.1 coordinate 2,689,562, forward strand.
ATTTCTCAAAAAGCGTGGATATTAGGCTTAAATTTTTAAATTTTTTGACTTTTTTTCGCCTGTAAATAAAAATTGCCAAAATGTTTACCACGGTCCCTAATACCCTCCAGGTGTCCAATTAGATGGGTAGAACTATCCAATTTGCCTTTAAATGGTGAATTTACCGATTCACAACTTGCACCAATTTCATTAACTCAAACATACCACGAACATTAATGACAACATATAATCATCATTTATGGTTTAAAACGATAATATATGACCTCGAGATGAATCCCCCAAAATCTCAAATCGTTTAGACATCGGGCTCCGAAACCACAAAAGTTTCTCAAAAAGCGTGGATATTAGCCTTCAATTTTGGAATTTTTTGACTTTTTTTCTCCTCAAAATAAAAATTGCCAAAATGCTTACCATGGTTCCTAATACCCTCTGGCAGTCCAATTAGGTGGGTGGAACCATCCAATTTGCATTTAAACGGCCAATTTACTAGTTTAAAACCTGCACTTATTTCATTAACTCAAGCATTCCACGAACATTTATGAAAACATATAATGGTCATTTATGGTTTCAAATGTCATTATATGACCGCGAGATGTATCTAATAAAATCTCAATTCTATTCGGACCACGAAACCTTCGAAATTTCTCAAAAAGCGTGGATATTAACCTTCAATTTCAGAATTTTTTCTCTTTTTTTCGCCTGAAAATAAAAATTGCCGAAACGTTTACCATGGTCCTTAATACTCTCTGAGAGTCCAATTGGATGGGTGGAACCATCCAATTTGCCTTTAAACAACCAATTTACCGGTTTACAACTTGCACCGATTTAATCAACTCAAGCCTACACCGAACATTTATGACAACAAAAAGTGATCACATATAATTCCAAACGACATTATATGACCCTGATATGTATTCCCTAGAATTTCGAGACTTTTAGACAACGGGCCTCGAAAACTCCAAAATTTCTCAAAAAGCGTGGATATTAGCGTTCAATTTTTTAATTTTTTTACTTTTCTTCGCCCGTAAATAAAAATTGCCTAAATGTTTACCATGCTCCCTAACACCCATCGGGAGTCCAATTATGTGGGTGAAACCATCCAATTTGCCTTAAAACGACCTATCTACCGGTTTACAACTTGCACTGATTTCATTAACTCATAATAACTTACACCGATTTCATTAACTCAAACTTACTACGAACATTTATGACAACATATAATGATCATATATGGTTCCAAACGGCATTATATGACCCCGAGATGTAAATCTAAAATTTCAAGGCTTTTCGACACCGGGACTCGAAATCTTTAAAATTTCTCAACAAGCGTGGATATTAGCCTTTAATATTGGAATTTTTAGAATTTTTTTCGCCTGAAAAATTAAAATTGCCGAAATGTTTTTCGTAGTCCCTAATACCCTTCGGGAGAACAATTTGATGGGTGGAACCATCCAATTTGTTTTTAAACGGCCAATTACCGGTTTACAACTTGCACCGATTTCATTAACTCAAGCCTACCACGAACATTTATGACAACATATAATGATCATATATGGTTCCAAACGGCATTGTATCACCCCGATATGTATCCCCTAAAATCTCAAGAATTTTCGATACCGGTCGTTAAAACCTCCAACATTTCTCAAAAAGCATGGATATTAGCCTTAAATTTTCGAATTTTTTGACTTTTGGGAGTCCAATTAGATGGGTAGAACTATCCAATTTGCCTTTAAATGGTGAATTTACCGATTCACAACTTGTACCAATTTCATTAACTCAAACATACCACGAACATTAATGACAACATATAATCATTATTTATGGTTTAAAACAATATTATATGACCTCGAAATGAATCCCCCAAAATTTCAAATTTTTTCGACATCGGGCTCCGAAACCTCAAAAGTTTCTCAAAAAGCGTGGATATTAGCCTTCAATTTTGGAATTTTTTGACTTTTTTTCTCCTCAAAATAAAAATTGCCAAAATGCTTACCATGGTTCCTAATACCCTCCGGCAGTCTAATTAGGTGGATGGAACCATCTAATTTGCATTTAAACGGCCAATTTACTAGTTTAAAACCTGCACTTATTTCATTAACTCAAGCATTCCACGAACATTTATGAAAACATATAATGGTCATTTATGGTTTCAAACGTCATTATATGACCGCGAGATGTATCTAATAAAATCTCAATTCTTTTCGACACACCTGACCACGAAACCTTCGAAATTTCTCAAAAAGCGCGGATATTAACCTTCAATTTCAGAATTTTTTCTCTTTTTTTCGCCTGAAAATAAAAATTGCCGAAATATTTACCATGGTCCTTAATACTCTCCGGGAGTCCAATTGGGTGGGTGGAACCATCCAATTTGCCTTTAAATGGTGAATTTACCGATTTACAACTTGCACCCATTTCATTAACTCAAATCTACCACGAACATTTATGACAACATATAATCATCATTTATAGGTTAAAACAGTATTATATGACCTAGAGATGAATCCCCTAAAATCTCAAATCTTTTCGACACCGGGCTCCGAAATCCCAAAAGTTTATAAAAAAACGTGGATTTTAGCCTTCAATTTTGGAATTTTTTGACTTTTTTCTCTCGAAAATAAAAATTGCCGAAATGCTTACCATGGTTCCTAATACCCTCTGGCTGGCCAATTAGGTGGGTGGAACCATCCAATTTGCATTTAAACAGCCCATTTACTAGTTTAAAACCTGCACTTATTTCATTAACTCAAGCATACCACGAACATTTATGAAAACATATAATGGTCATTTATGGTTTCAAACGGTATTATATGACTCCGAGATTTATCCCCTAAAATCTCAATTCTTTTCGACACCTGACCCCGAAACCTTCGAAATTTCTCAAAAAGCGTGGATATTAACCCTCAATTTTAGTATTTTTTTTCTCTTTTTTTCGCCAAAAAATAAAAATTGCCGAAATGTTTACCATGGTCCCTAATACTCTTCGGGAGTCCAATTAGGTGGGTCGAACCATCCAATTTGCCTTAAAACAACCAATTTACCAGTTTACACCCTGCACCGATTTTATTAATTCAAGCCTACACCGAACATTTATGACAACAAATAATGATCACATATAATTCCAAACGACATTATAGGACCACGAGATGTATTCCCTAGAATTTCGAGACTTTTAGACACCGACCCTCGAAAACTCTAAAATTTCTCAAAAAGCGTGGATATTAGCCTTTAATTTTTTAATTTTTTGACTTTTTTTCGACCGTAAATAAAAATAGCCTTAATGTTTACCATGCTCCCTAACACCCTCCGGGAGTCCAATTATGTGGGTGAAACCATCCAATTTGCCTTTAAACGGCCTATTTAGCGATTTACAGCTTGCACCGATTCATTAGCTCAAACTTACTACGAACATTTATGACAACATATAATGATCATATATGGTTCCAAACGGCATTATATGACCCCGAGATGTAATCCTAAAATTTCAAGACTTTTCGACACCGAGACTCGAATTCTCTAAAATTTCTCAACAAGCGTGGATATTAGCCTTTAATATTGGAATTTTTAGAATTTTTTTCGCTAGAAAATAAAAATTCCCGAAATGTTTTTCATGGTCCCTAATACCCTAAGGTAGGCCAATTTGATGGGTGTAACCATCCAATTTGTTTTTAAACGGCCAATTACCGGTTTACAACTTGCACCGATTTCATTAACTCAAGCCTACCACGAACATTTATGACAACATATAAAGATCATATAAGGTTACAAACGGCTTATATGACCCCGAGATGTATTCCCTAGAATTTTAATACTTTTTGACACCGGGTCTCGAAACCTCCAAAATTTCGCAAAATACGTGGATATTAGACTTCAATTTTGGAATTTTTTTACTTTTATTTGCCCGAAAATAAAAATTGTCGTAATATTTACAATGGTCCCTAATACCCTTTGGGAGTACCCCTAGCTGGGTGAAATCATCCAATTTGCCTTTAAACAGCTGATTTATCGGTTTACAACTTGCACTGATTTAATTCACTCAAGCCTACCACGTACATTTATGACAACAAATAATGATCATATATGTTTCCAAACAACATTATATGACCCCGAAATGTGTTCCTTAAAATTTCAAGATTTTTCAACACCGGAACCTAAAACCTCCAGAATTTCTCAAAAAGCGTGGACATTGGACTTCAATTTGGAATTTTTTAACTTTTTTTCGCTTGTTAATAAAAATTGCCGAAATTTTTACCATGTTCCCTAATACCCTCCATTAGTCCATTTAAGTGGGTGGAACCATCCAATTTGTCTTTAAACGACCAATTTTCCGGTTTACAACTTGCATTGATTTCATTAACTCAAACCTACCACGAATATTTATGACAACAAATAGTGATCATATATGATTACAAACGACATTTTATGAACTTGAGATGTATTACTTAGAAACTCAAGGCTTTTCGATACCGGGTCCCGAAACCTACAAAATTTCTCAAAAAGTGTGGATATGAGCCTTAAGTATTGGAATTTTTAGACTTTTTTTCGCTTGGAAATAATATTTGCCGAAATGTTTACCATGGTCTCTAATACCCTTCAAGAGTACAATTGGGTGGGTGAAACCATCCAATTTGTCTTTCAACGGCCTATTTACCGGTTTATAACTTGCACCGATTTCATTAACTCAAGCCTACCACGAACATTTTTGACAACAAATAATGATCATATATGGTTTCAAACGGCATTAAATGACCCTGAGATGTATCCCCTAGAATTTCAAGACTTTTCGGCACCTGGCCCTGAATCCTCAAAAAATTTCTCTAAAGCGTTGATATTAGCCTTTAATTTTGAAATTTTCCACGTTTTTTTCGCCCGAAATAAAAATTGTCGAAATGTTAACATGGTCCCTAATACCGTCCGGAATCCCATTGGGTAAGTGGAACCATCCAATTTGCCTTTAAACGACCAATTTACCGGTACACAACTTGCACCGATTTCATCAACTCAAGCCTACCACGAACATTTATGGCAACAAATAATGATCATATATGGTTCCTAACGGCATTAAATGACCCCCGAGATGTATCCCCTAACATTTCAAGACATTTCGACACCGGGCCTCGAAACCTCTAAAATTTCTCAAAAAGCGTGGATATTAGTCTTTAATTTTAGAACTTTTTGACTTTTTTTTTTTTGTCCGAAAATAAAATTTCCAAAATGTTTTTCATGGTCCCTAATACCCTCCGGGAGTCCAATTAGGTTGGTGGAACCATCTAATTTGCCTTTGAACGACCAATTTAATTTAGGGCTGGCAAACCCTGACCCGACACGAAAACCCGACCCGAACCCGACCCGAAGTTACCGAGAGAGACCCGAACCCGACCTGAACCGAACCCGAACAACCCGAATTCGACCCGATTTGACCCAAATTTCATATTTCGTAATAATATTAAGTTTTACACTATTTTTAATAGTTTCTAAGCATAACCCGAAATCGACCCGAAATCTGACCCGAACCCGACCTGCTGACCCGAATTGCCACCCCTAATTTAATTACAGGTTTACAACTTGCACGGATTTCATTAACTCAAGCCTACTACGAACGTTTATGACAACATATAATGATCATATATGGTTCCAAACGGCATTATATGACCCCGAGATGTATCCCCTAAAATATTAATACTTTTCTACACCGGGCCCCGAAACCTTTAAAATTTCTCAAAAAGCGTGGATATAAGCCTTCAATTTTGAAATTTTTTGAATTTTTTTCGCCTGGAAATAAAAATTGCCAAAATGTTTACCCTGGTCCCTAATGTCCTCTGGGAGTCCAATTGGATGGGTGGAACCATCCAATATTCCTTTAAACGACCAAGTTATCGGCTTACAACTCTCACAGATTTTATTAATTCAAGTCTACCACGAACATTTATGACAACAAATAATGATCATATATGGTTCAAATGGCATTATATGACCCCGAGATGTATCCCATAAAATTTCAAGACTTTTCGACACCGGCCCCCGAAACCTCTAAAATTTCTCAAAAATTGTGGATATAAAAATTGGCCAATTTATCAGTTTACAACGGCTAATTTAATTAACTTGCACCGAACCCGACTTGAACCGAAATTGACCCAAACCCGTTTTAAATCGTTAAAACCCGAATTTAACCTGACTTGTTATGAACCTGACCTGAATTCAACCCGACCCGTTCTTAACCCGACCCGAATTTAACCCAACCTATTACAAACCTGACCTGAAATCAACCCGACTTGTTATTGACCTGACCCAAATTCAACCCGACTTGTTAATGACCCGACTCGAATTTTACCATACCTATTACTTACCTAACCCAAAAATTCAACCACATATGTGACTAACCCGACTCGAAATTAACACTTGTTATTAACCCGACCTAAATTCAACCCAAATTGTTCCGGATCCGATTTCAAATCACCATAAATGCAATTACGACCACTTTATTATTGTTGATCAAAGCATTTTGTCTTGGGAAGGCAGCAAAAGAAAGGAGTATCATCCTCAAATATAAGTGTTAAATATAGTATATATTTGTTGTATGGTCAAAGGAAATAATTATCTTCCTAAATAATAGATTACAGTTCCCTAGTATATTGCCATATACTTCCTCCGTTTTCTTTTGGTTGCAACACTTTGCTAAAAAGGAAATGTCACAATATTTGCAACACACTATAAGGAAAGTTACTTAAGAGAAAAACTATACTATTTCCCTTATTTAAACCACATGACCCACTAAATTACACTCCTAACAACCACTAATCCCATTTTAAAGTGTATTATATCATGTGAACCCCCACATTTCTTAAATACCGTGAAAAAGTGTGTGTTGCATCTAAAAGAAAACGGAGGAAGTATAATATAGTCAAAGGAAATAATTAGTTTGATATAAATGATAATTATCTATTTATAGTTAGTTGAACCCGAATATGACCTGACTTAGAAATGACCCGACCTATTGTAACCTGCAAATTATTGACTTGAACATAACCCGACTTGAATTCGAGAATGACCCGACTTAGAAATGACCCAACCTGATTATAACCCGCAAATTATTGACTTGAACCGAACCCGACTTGAAGCCAAGAATGACCCGACTTGAAAATGACCCGACCTCATTATAATTCGCAAATTATTGACTTGAACTGAACCCGACTCAAACCCGAGAATGACCCGACCTGATTCTAACCCGCAAATTATTGATTTGAACCGAACCCGATTCGAACCCGAGAATTACCCTAACCCGTTTTAACCCGTGAAAACCCGAATTAAACCCAACCAATTGTTCACCCGACCTGTTATTAACCTGACCCAAACCCGATAAGAAGTATGACCCGACTAAAGCATGACCTAACCCAAACCCAACCCGCATAGGTTATGGAATTAATCTGAATTGACCTGACCCAAGTTGACGTGATCCACTCTCACCCGACCCACTCTCACCCGACCCACTCTCACCCGACCCATGTTGACCCCACCCACTCTTACCCGACCTGTTGTTATGGATTGGGTTGGAGTCAACACCGCAAATCAACCACCACTTTTGGTGTACACGAGGCGCGCAAAGAAGGGGCAGCAAGGGTCAAGTGAAGCCAGGAACAAGGAGCAACATGACAAAGCTAATTAAAGAGAAGTTTAGGAAGGGGAGCAGGACTTCTTTAATCATGTTCTCTATGGGTTTCTATTTTAGTTAATTATTGTCACATGTATTATCTAGGCTTGAGTATATGTATGTTAGGGTGAGGAGCAGTAGAATTCATTCAGAAAATTTGAGAGTAAACACTAGGGAGAGTTGTGGCCTAAAGCTACTAAGAGACTCATAGCCTCAAGTTATGTTTATCCTTTGTGATTAGGGGATTTGCTCCCACCAATCGGAATGCGCCACGTGGGCCAATCAGGTCCTGCCAAGTGTCCCCCAGTTGGACCTCTCAGGGCTTGCCACGTGGCACACGCTTATTCGTCCACCCTGGACTTATTATGTCATGACACGTGGCATACTCTATGCCTAATGGAGAAGCCGGTCACCTAGGCCCAACTTCCGAGGGAAGCCCAATCAGCCCAAGGTTAACCTAAACCTAGATTGGCACGTTTCCCGAGGTTATAAATACCTCCCTTAATCCTCATTAAGGGAGATTACGCAGATTACACACTCTCACCTAGAAAGACCCAATCACTTTAATTTCCGCATTAATTACTCCTTAATCAAGTACTAACTTGACCGTCGGAGGTGGATCTCCAATCATCCGGAGCATCCGTTTGTTTTGCAGGTACAGGCGTCCGGTTCCTGTCTCGGAATTGTAACTCTCCCGCAGGACATCAGAAAACCCCGAAACACTTTGTATTTCAATCTTCAATCAATCAAGTACTCAAGCATTCAAACTTTAATTACGTTTCCTGTTTCGAATTACATTACTCAAATTTAGTACTTAACAACTTGGTATCAGAGCAGTGGTTCTGCGACCGCCGGTGCCGGAAACCTCCAGCCAATAATTAAAAAAAAAAATCGAATTCAAGCAGCCATGGAAGCAGACATACCTCAACGGCTCACCGCCATAGAAGAAGCGCTAGCGGCCATCCAGGAGAGGTTACAACCGCAAGACGACAACCTCACACGCACGGTGGCGGCGGCCATGGAAGAAGAACGCAAGGAAATTGAGAAGGAGCGGAGGAAGACAGAGGAGGTGGTGGCTAACACAGTGAACCACTTGGAGGAACGCCTAGACCAATTTCGCGCCACCGTGAATACTCAGGCCACCTTAGACCGCAGCAAATTCACGAAGATTCAAGAAGAGTTGGAGAAATTGAAATTCTCACAACCACAACCTCAACAACCGCAACCACAATCAGTCATACAACCGGTGGAAGGGGGATTGAGCGGTGAAAACAGCCTGCACGAAGACAGACCATTCGACGATCCAGGGTGGCACCCGCCTGAGAAACCGGGGTTGGGTCGGTGGTGGAGGAGGCAGCGGCGGTGGTCATTGGAAGCACCGTAAATTAGAAATGCCTCTCTTCGACGGAGCAGATCCGGATAATTGGACAGCGAGGGCTGAAATGTACTACAAATTTTACAAGCTGATGGAGAGGGAGAAAATGGAAGCGGCGGTGGTCGCGATGGATGGGGCCGCTTTGAAGTGGTTTCAGTGGGAGCAGAAGCGGCGACCGTTCTTTGGGTGGCCGGATCTCAAACAACGTGCTCTGAACGAGTTCCGACCTTCACACTTGGGAACGCTCCATGAACAATGGTTAGCGGTGATGCAAGATGTCTCCGGATCGGTGGCGTAGTATCGCCGGAAATTCATAGAGATGGCGGCGCCACTAGAGGACGTGCCGGAAAGTCTTATGCTCGGGCAGTTCATAAATGGGTTAAACAAAGAAATTAAAACAGAGTTGAGACTCCTTAATCCTCTCAACCTTGAAAAAGCCATGGAAATGGCTGGCAGGATTGAAGAAAAGAACCGTGTGCAGCAGGGCAAGAAACCCGTTAGTAATTGGAAAGGGGGCCTTGTGGTTGGGCCATCCAATTCTAACCCAAGTCACAGCAGCCCAATTGTGAGTAAGGGTGGCTTAATAGCTTCTTATGGGCAACCAGTAGTAGTGGGCCTCCCAAATCATGGCCCAAGGCACCAGAATCCCAAAGCTCCGTGAACATGGGTCGGTCCAACCGTGGCCCAAGTCAGAATTCCACCGGAAGCACGAGGCGGTTAACCGAGTTCGAATTGGCGGAAAGGAGGGCGAAGGGGTTGTGCTTTAGGTGTGATGAGAGGTGGGGTGTGGGTCATCGTTGCAAAAGGAAGGAGCTTAGTGTATTACTAGTGGCGGAAGGGGAAGTAGAGTTGGAGGATGAAGGACCGGAGTTGGAGAGTGACACCCCCTCGGAGGAAAACGGGTCGATGTCATTATGTTCGGTGATCGGGATACACAATCCAAAGACAATGAAGTTGAGAGGGGTAGTCAAGGGGCAAGAGGTAGTAGTAATGATCGACCCGAGGGCCACTCATAATTTCTTAGCAATTTCGGTGGTGGAGCAAACGGATATTCCCATTACTCAAGGTGGGGAATTTGGCGTTTCCTTAGGGAATTGGGACACCATTCGGGGTAGCGGAATGTGTAAGGGAGTCAAGGTGGAGCTTCAAGGTGGACTTACTATAACCGAAGATTTCTTTCCACTCACCCTAGGTAGTGCCGAAGTGATATTAGGGGTGCAATGGCTTGAGAAGTTGGGGGTCGTGGTTACTAATTGGCAAACCCATGTCATGAGGTTCACCGTGGGTGGAGTTCCGGTCACCCTCACCGGAGACCCGACCCTCGAAAAGTCACAGATTTCACTCAAGGCTATGGTGAGAGTGTTGAAAAAGGAAAAAAAGGGCTTTTGGGTTGAGTGCAACAGATTCGAGGATGAGAAATCGGGCCCAAATCCAACCAGCCCATCTTCATTCTTGGTTGAGATTCTGGGCCAATTTCAAGGGGTTTTCCAAATGCCAAGTGGGCTACTCCCAAATAGAGGCCATGAGCACTCTATTGTGTTAAGAGATGGGGCCAACCCAATTAGTGTTAGGCCTTATAGATATCCCCAAATTCAGAAGGATGAGATTGAGAGGCTAATACGGGAAATGCTCGAGGTCGGCATCATCAAACCGTCACCAAGCCCTTTCTCAAGCCCGGTTTTGCTCGTTAAAAAGGACGGGTCTTGGCGATTTTGTGTAGATTATCGAGCTCTCAACAAAGAAACCGTTCCGGATAAATATCCGATTCCGATTATTGATGAGCTACTTGATGAATTGCATGAGGCAACAATTTTTTCCAAGCTCGATTTAAAATCGGGCTATCATCAAATTCGGGTCAAACCGGAAGACACTCATAAAACGGCCTTCCGCACTCATGAGGGTCACTATGAATTTTTAGTGATGCCGTTTGGGCTCACAAATGCCCCGGCTACCTTCCAATCTCTCATGAACGAGGTTTTTTCGGCCTTACTTGAGAAAATTTGTGCTCGTTTTCTTTGACGATATCTTGATCTATAGTAAGGCCGTGGAGGAGCATAAGTGTCACTTGAAATTGGTGTTAGCAAAAATTGGTGGAAAATCAATTATATGCCAATTTTAAAAAGTGTGAGTTTGGGAGGAGAGAGAATGCTTATTTGGGCCACGTAATTTCCGAGCAAGGGGTCGCCATGGATGTTGAAAAAATTCGAGCCATACTTGAGTGGGAAATACCGAAGAACCTTAAAGAGCTCTGAGGTTTTTTGGGGTTGACGGGGTATTACCGGAAATTCATATCCCACTACGCTCACATTCCCAACCCTCTTACCTCACAATTGAAGAAGGACTGTTTCGGGTGGTCGGAAGAGGCTACGGTAGCGTTCTAGAGGTTAAAGTCGGCTATGACCACCGCTCCGGTTTTGGCCGTTCCTAATTTCAGAGAAGCTTTTGTTGTTGAGACCGACGCCTCCTTCTACAGCAAAATGTTGGGAGTTCGAGCACGAGGGAGGTCGATTTACGAGAAAGAATTAATGGCAATCGCCTTGGCTGTGACCAAATGGCGTCATTATTTAATGGGACGCCAATTTGAAATTCATACTGATCAACAGAGTTTGAAATATCTCACGGAGCAAAGGGAGGTCGGAGGTGAATATCAACGTTGGCTGAGGAAATTGGTGGGGTTTGATTTTACCATCCATTATAAGCCAGGCGCAGCGAACAGGGTGGCGGATGCACTTTCTCGTAAGGACGGAGCTCTGCTAGTGCGATCAGAGAAACTGATCGAAGGAAAGAAAAAAGAAGAGAAGATAGAGCTTGGGGCCTTGATCCACTCATGTTATGTGGATTGGGCCGAACTTGAGAAGGAATTGGAGGGGGATAAAGATTTGGGCCAGATTGTTTTGGGTCTTAAGGAGGGAAAAGAAGGTCCAAAGGGGTTTCATGTTGAGGGGTCCAGATTATGTTACAAAAATCGAATTGTCTTGCCTAAGTCTTCAAAGTTCATTCCTTTACTCTTGAAGGAGTATCACAGCACTGCCACGGGAGGCCACGACGACGAAATTAAGTCCTATCTCCGATTGGCCGCCGACTGGTTTTGGTCCGGAATGCGAAAGGATGTCGGGAAATTTGTGCGAGAATGTGATGTGTGTCAAAGAAACAAAACCATCACCAAGAGTCCTCTCAGTTTGCTCCAACCGATTCCAATTCCCGAAGCCGTGTGGGAGGACATCTCCATGGATTTCGTGGAGGGATTTCCTCTATCTAAGGGAATAGACTCCGTGCTCGTGGTGGTGGATCGCCTCTCAAAATATGCCCATTTTATTGGGATAAAACACCCCTTCAACGCTCTAAAAGTGGCAGACGCCTTTGTTAAGGAAATAGTCCGTCTTCATGGTTTTCCGGCATCAATTATTTCTGATCGTGATCGGGTTTTCATGAGTATCTTTTGGAGGGAGCTTTTTCGTTTGCAAGGGACACATCTCCGCCGAAGCACGGCCTACCACCCTCAAATCGACAGGCAAACAGAGATTGTGAACAAAAGCCTCGAAACTTACTTGAGATGCTTCATCGCTGAAGCCTCGCACCTGGGCTCGCTGGTTACCGTGGGCTGAATATTCCTACAACACTTCGCCCCACAATTCGACCAAGATGACCCCATTCAAGGTCGTTTATGGTCGAGACCCGCCGAAGCTATGGCGATTGGGAGCAGACAATGGTTCGCAGCCTTGAGGAAAGTTTGCAGGAAAGAGATGGGATTTTAGAGGATTTGCGAATGAATTTGAACCGTGCCCAACAAGTGATGAAGCTGAATGCTGATAAACAGAGGAGAGAAGATAAGTTCAAGGTTGGGGAGAAGGTTTTTCTCAAGCTACAGCCCTATTGGCAAAAGTTGCTTGCAAGGAGGCCCTTCGAGAAATTGGCTGCTAGATTATATGGCCCCTTTGAAGTTATTGAGCAAATTGGCAGAGTTGCTTATAAGTTGAAGCTACTACCGGATTGTAAGATACACCCGGTTTTCCACATATCGCAACTTAAGAGAGCCCTTGGCAGCACTCCAAGTCAGCCCACCCTTCCCAAGCAACTGTCTCCCGACTTGGAGTTACTTGTGGAACCAGAGGAACTCCTTGATGTGCGCAGGGTACGGAAGGAGTCGATGTTCATGCTCGAAGTACTACTTACGTGGAAGGGACTGCAACACTTTGAAGCCACGTGGGAGGATTTTGAAGCAGTCAATTTACGCTTCCCTGACTTCCACCTTGAGGACAAGGTGAAACTCAAAGGGGGGAGTGATGTTATGGATTGGGTCAATGGAGTCAACACCGCAAGTCAACCACCACTTTTGGTGTACACGAGGCGGGCAAAGAAGGGGCAGCAAGGGTCAAGTGAAGCCAGGAACAAGGAGCAACATGACAAAGCTAATTAAAGAGAAGTTTAGGAAGGGAAGCAGGACTTCTTTAATCATGTTCTCTATGGGTTTCTATTTTAGTTAATTATTGTCACATGTATTATCTAGGCTTGAGTATATGTATGTTAGGGTGAGGAGCAAAATTCATTCAGAAATTTGAGAGTAAACACTAGAGAGAGTTGTGGCCTAAAGCTACTAAGAGACTCATAGCCTCAAGTTATGTTTATCCTTTGTATTTCAATCTTCAATCAATCAAGTACTCAAGCATTCAACCTTTAACTACGTTTCCTGTTTCGAATTACATTACTCAAATTTAGTACTTAACACCTGTTTACCCGAACTGAGAGCTCTAGTTTTAACTTAGGTAGGATTAAAGATATGATTTTTATAGTCAATATGGTACAAGGAAAAATCAAAATTATGCACAAAGATGAACTAGAGAACAGAAGATACCAACAGACAAAACCTTCTAGAACACAAGCTGGTGCTTACCAATGTGAGGAAAACAAATTAAAGCTTGTAGTACTATACATTCCAGGTGTTTGACTCTGCAAGCCACAATGAGGCACAAACACTCCACATGGCATGGCCGCCATGTACAAACACCTATATTAGAAAGTTTTTTATTTGTAATAACTATCAGAGTTAGAATAAGTTTGTTCAAACATATTGTACAAATATAAGACACCATTTTGAAGCACAAACACACAAATATCGTCAAAAACAAAATTGAAATGCTCAATCATAATGAGAATATTTACATAAGTTCTATAGAGAATGCAGTTTCCTCATGCATGAAAGATTTAATTTATCCCCTGATGACCCTCATAAACATCACTAAACTATATGGAGTACAAAGTACAAACATATAAGTCTTTCACTGCAGAAAATAATTTTCACTGAAGTTGAGGAATATGAGGATAAATCTTAAACTAGCAAAAACCATTACTGAAAGTACAGTAAATTGATCAGCGTTGATTTCAGAAAATCTGAATGTGGGAAAAAATCAGCATCAAGGAGATTTTGGAATGATTTATTATAGCATAATGCTACTAGCCTCTTAACCCATTCTATACCACAACCGACTTATGACTTTTAAACTCTACTCTTCACCATTTGAACATCTTCCATTGTTGCATACTCATAAAGGTGCATAAATATATGATATCATTAAAACATAAGTCAATTTCCATCATTCTCAGCACTTTGTGCTTTTATCACAACCATGGAACCTTCTAAGTTTGTTAAAATACCTTTCTCCTCGCGGCCGTATACACATTCTAGTCCACCTCAACAATCTCAACTAGTATAATTACCTTAACTAAAATCCTCAAAAATAAACATTCTTCAAATATGTTACTGTAGTTTTGTTTCTTGCCCATTTCACCAAAAAAGTCAAAACTTTACTTGGCAGTTCGATCCCAAGCTCATTACTCACAAAATATGCCTCAAAAACCAAACACTTTGTTTCATAAGCCGCAAATTTCTCAAGATTATCAGAAATATTCACCCTAATTCCTTATATTTTCAGTTTCAATTGAAACATGAACCATTTCCATTAAAAGTAGCAAGTACCCACATCACATAAATGTCCCAAATGAAATCAAAACCCATAATTTATGCATATTCTAAATAATTAGTGAATTCAAAGCCAAAACAATTATACATTTAAAGGTTAAAATTAAGCTGAAGAAAAATAAAAGAAATGGGAAAAATTAAGTAGAGGAAGATGAACTCACTGGTTGCGAAATTCCACCAAAGACAGCTATGAGATTGAATATCTATGTTAATCTTGTACCAGTTGAGACTTGAGAGAAATAGAATTATTGAACAATTTTGCAGAATTGCACTCTCAACTTCTCAAGTCTCAACTTTGCAGAACTACCTGCGCCAATTTAGGTCGAGATATTTGAGAAAAGGTCACTTTTTTTGTGGCAAACTATCTTGGTAAGAAATATGGACCTTTGCTGTGCGTTTCATATTTTAGATTGGAAGGTTGAACATTAGAAATAGAAACTAATCTTGGCCTGAAATACGAAGTACCGAGTATAAAATACGGATTACAGAGTACTAACTTGGTTCGGAACTTCGGATAATGTTTGGATTGTTCATTTTATAGAAGTGGTTGAAGACTTGAAGTAATGGACTAGTGGCATCGTTTTTAGTCTTTTACCTCGTATCCTAAGTCTAATGATCAAACCTTATGAGTTAATTTCTATTGTTATACTATAGGAAAAAGAAAATAAAAACTTTGATATTAGAAGCGGAAAAATTGTTATAGGAAAAAAAACATTCTCCGAACTTGTTCACTTCAGCTTGTTTTCAATTCAGTTCAGCTTCTAATTTCCTTCTCTCATAACTTATTCATTTCAGATTAGATTATTTCTGTGAATGTAAATAGGCCTTCAGTATTAACTTCCTCATTCCCCCATTAGTTGGCCATGGATTTGACTTTTATGTCACGCATTAACTCGTCATTGTAAAAATCAATTTATCAAAAGAAAACAATAGATTATAGATATGTTTGTTTACTTAGCTCAAATTTTCTTTTGTGGTCAATTGGTTTGAATGGGGTTCAAAACTTTTAGTTACACTAATGTGCCTGATGATTGATGAACAAGCTGTATGATATTTTAGAATTGGTCAGCACTTAGTATATAATAATTCTTTTACTTATTAAAAAATCGCATTTTAAGATTAATCAGGTCTAATCAGATGTAAATATAAAGTTATCATTATCTAACACAACTAATGTGGTCTTTATTGTAGGCTTGTAGCTTTAAAATCATGATTTACACTTGTTACAATTTTTTTTTTATTTGGTTTCTGTTTGATTATCATTGAATCAAAATTTACTTTTTCCTAATCAAAATTTACTTATTTTTTAAGGGCAATGCTACCGAGCGAAACTCTTTTTTTGGCCGTGCCATCTCCTGTAATGGCGATTTCTTGGTAGCTGCAGTTTTCTCCAACTCTCGACTTCACCATCGCTAAGCGAAAGAAGATTTCAACTCCTCAACCTACTAGTCGACAACAGAATGCTGCTAATCAACGACTCGTAGGTCAGGATGCTAAAAGTGGATCTGGGCAACGACCTTCAAATGCGGATTTGGGGGGAAATGGGTTAGTGACTCCTAAGTCTTCAACTGCCATTGTTACTGATGTTTCTTCGTCATGCAGCCCTAAAGGCTATATATAAGCATTAAATATACTCTTGAAAATTGTATAAAATTAAAAATTTATGACAAAAACACGCTTAAATAAGTGTAATTAATATTTATAGTATATGATTTTTTAGCTTTATAAGATTTTCAAATGTAAATTTAATATTTATAAATAGTCTTACGGAGTACTTTTTATACCGGCATTTTCTAAGTCTCTATAGTCACCTAATCAATATGAAAAAGGGAAAAGTATTGAAAGAAAAAGGGAAAAGGATTGGAAGATAAAAACAATCAAGAACCCTAATTTCAATTTTCAACTACATTGAACAGGAGAACCCGAGCTCAAATGAAATAACTTTCTCACTCTGAAACTCAAATTATTCTACTCGTACATACAATGAACACCTCCACCACCACCACCACCACCACCAATCCCCCTTCTCCGCCACCTCCCACCGCCGCAGAAACCACCCCCGCCGCAAACACCGCCACCGAAGAAACCAACCCCACCCCCGCCGCAAACACCACCGCTGAAGAAATCAACCCCGCCGCAAACACCACTACCACAACCAACAACGACGACAACAACACCAACAACAACAACAACAACACCAACAACATCAACAATGACGACAACAACAATGCAACCTCCGACGACGTTTCCACCCCATCAAACCCCCTCTCACCGCCACCACCCGACGATGACACCACCACCACCACCTCCGAAGTACCCATCATCCCAAAACGCCGCCGTAAACGCAAACACTACCAAGGCACAATTTCCATGGTCCTTCGTCCTCACTCTTCTTCTCGCTCTTCCTCTTCTCTCCTTGACTCACTCTCCCTCTCTCTTCCTCGCCGTCGCCGCCGCATCGCCGACCTCTCCAAGGACCCGCCACCCCTCGATGTTGATGCTCTCATCGCAATCTCAGTTGGGTTTCCGGTTGATTCTCTCACTGAAGAAGAAATCGATGATGCTGTGATTCCTACTCTTGGAAGTGCCGATCAATCTCAGTATATTAGTGTGAGAAATCTTATACTGTCTAAGTGGAGGTCGAATGTTTCCTCTCTCATCACGCGTGATCATGTGATGGAGTCTGCGAAGCCGGAGCATCGTCATCTTGTTGATGCTGCACTTGGGTTTTTGGTTAATCGTGGGTATGTTAATTTTGGGCTTGCTCCTGAGATTAAGGAGAAGAAGCCGTGCGACAACAATGGTGATGGTGTTGTAGGGGAGGCCAACATTGTTGTCGTCGGCGCGGGGCTGGCGGGACTTTGTGCGGCCCGCCAGCTCCGGGATATGGGGTTTAAGGTTGTGGTTTTAGAAGGGCGGGCACGGCCCGGGGGAAGAGTACGCACGAGGAAGATGTGTGGAGAGGAAGGGAGTGTTGTGGGTGCTGCTGATTTAGGTGGGAGCGTGCTGACCGGAATCAATGGGAATCCGCTTGGAGTTTTGGCGAGGCAATTGGGTTTTCCGCTTCATAAGGTGAGAGATATTTGTCCTCTTTATTTGCCTAATGGAAAAGCTGTTGATTCAGATGTTGATTCTAGAGTAGAAGCTGCATTTAATAAATTGTTAGATAGGGTTTGTAAGCTTAGGCAGGTTATGATGGAAGAAATGAGAAGTGTAGATGTTTCGCTTGGAACTGCATTAGAGGCTTTTAGGAAGGTTGTTAATGTTGCTGATGATCCTCAGGAGAAAATGTTGTTGAATTGGCATTTGGCTAATTTAGAGTATGCCAATGCTTCATTAATGTCGAATTTGTCAATGGCGTTTTGGGATCAAGATGACCCTTATGAGATGGGTGGGGATCATTGTTTTATTCCGGGTGGGAATGAGAGGTTTATTCGAGCCTTGGCGGAGGATTTACCAATTTTTTACAATCGCACGGTGGAGAGCATTAGGTATGGGGATGATGGGGTGTTGGTTTATGCAGGTGGGCAGGAGTTTCGGGCGGATATGGTTCTGTGTACTATGCCATTAGGAGTTTTGAAGAGGGGGGATATTGAGTTTGTGCCTCCCCTACCTCAAAAGAAGAGGGATGCTATTGATAGGTTAGGATTTGGGCTGTTGAATAAAGTTGCAATGTTGTTCCCGTATAATTTTTGGGGTGCTGAAATCGATACTTTTGGACATTTGTCGGAGGACCCATCTAGGAGGGGTGAGTTCTTCTTGTTCTATAGCTATTCTTCAGTTTCAGGTGGGCCTCTTCTGGTGGCCCTTGTTGCAGGGGAGGCAGCCATTGAATTTGAGAAGGTATCTCCTATGGAATCAGTGGGGAGGGTTATGGATATATTGAGGGGGATATTTTACCCAAAAGGAGTGGATGTTCCAGACCCAGTTCAGGCAGTTTGCACCCGATGGGGTCAAGACAGGTTCACTTATGGTTCTTATTCTTATGTTGCTATTGGGGCATCTGGTGATGATTATGATATTCTTGCAGAAAGTATAGGGAATGGGAGGGTTTTCTTTGCTGGAGAGGCGACCAATAGGCAGTATCCCGCTACTATGCATGGTGCTTTCCTTAGTGGGATGAGGGAGGCTGCCAATATACTGAAGGCTGCCAAAAGAAGGTCATTGATTCCAGCTGACAAGGCAGAAAATAGTAGTTCAGAGAATATTGAGGATCTGAGTAAAATATTTTTGAAACCAGACATGCAATTTGGAAGCTTCTCTGTTTTGTTTGATCCAAGATCAGATGATCCTGAATCTCAATCGCTTTTGAGGGTAGAGTTTCGGGGCGAGAAAATAGAAACTAGTGCTCTGTATTTGTATGGTCTGCTTTCAAGGTGTCAAGCACTTGAGCTGAACAAGGTGGAAACTGATTTGGATAGGTTAAATTTATTGAATGGGAAATTTGATTTGCGGTTAGTGGGCAAAAAAGGATTATGTTCTGCTGCAGAATCACTTATTGCAGCTGTCAAAGCAAATATATGCTCTAAAGAAGGAGCATGATCTTGAATGTACACCTTACTCCCAGCTCAGAAGGGAAGAACTGTAAGTTATGAGCAACTGACATAGAAGTCCAATGTTGTACATTAGTGTTTCTAGGATGATGAGGAAATAAATCAATTGCTCTCATACTAAGCAAATTTTTATGTTAGAATAGGTAATTTATGGCGATAAGCTGACTTATTTGTAGGTTGTGACTAATTTATCGAATTTGAGCTAGAGGATTTAGTGATCAATTGTTTAGTCCCTTTTATGTACATTGTAGCTATTCTATATGAATGTGTGGTTGATTATACAATGGTATTTAGTTCCTTTCATTATGCCTTGGCTACTTGATGAACCTGAAGCTGTAGCCTACTGATCTTGATAAGTATTGTTGCAAATTGAATCTCTTGTTTTGTTTGTTGCTGCATCGTATATGGTCTTCCCAGTTTGCATTCTCTATGAAATGATCAATCTTATGTTGGCCTGCTGCTTCGTCTTTTCCACTAATAAGGTGGTGGTTTGCTCTAAAATTCAACCACTATAGGAAGCACCCAACTTTCATTACAAAAACAAGAAGAGCGACGGTTGTGAGGGAGTTGTATTACTCTGTTTTGGTCCATAAGAAATCCCTAAAACTTTGACAGAAATGGGTTATAATTCCATGTTTTATTACTCATCTGTATCACCTTGCAAAGATTTCAACAGTCAAGGAAGGTCAATCATTTATGTAGCTGATAGGCAGTAGTGATTTGATGTCGATACTGATGATTGTTGATGAACGTTTTGGCCAGATAAAACGCCAAGATATCAGATATGGTCATATGGATGAATTGATTGAACTTCTGATACAAAGTTAAATACTTGTATTTGCAATTTATACAACTAGGCTAGTTTATGCTTTGGTTTTTTGGAACTAAAAGTGCAGTAATTCAAATAAATTGTTTTTTGAACAAAACTTTCATTTCATTAAACTTTCTAATTTCATTACACATTCAAACATCTAAATTATGTCAATTTCACTACCCATAAACGAAATTCTACCCCAAAACATGTCAATTTTCATTTTTTTTTTGAACGAAACTTCCACTCATTGTTCATTTCATTAAACTTTATAATTTCATTACACATTCAGACATCTAAATTATGTCAATTTCATTACCCGTAAACAAGATTATACCCCAAAACACGTCCATTTTCATAACTATTACAAACATCTAAACACTATAAACAACACCCAAAATATAATTAAACCCCGAAACCCTTTCAATCCGAATAATCTTCGTCAGTCTCAACCTCTGCACTCTCAACTGAGCTATACTTCTCCCCTGGGTTAATATCATCCCAATCTCCTAATACATGTTTCATCTTATACTTACCAAATTTTAAAACAAACCAGTCACCCCGACTAAACGGCCCCGGCACACGGCGAGGAACCCTCATCACGAGCACCCCGTGCACAACCTCAGCTTTCACACGGCCTGTGTCGTGCGTCTCCGGGTTAACACCAAACCAGCCCTTGTACACCCGATTAGGGGTCAACCGACTCTCGAATTTATGCTTTGAGCTTTGTTTTCCATAGAATCCAACCACTTCGTTGTTCTCGGCCCAAACCTTGTACCCGTTTTCTGAAATACCCGGGAAATCGACCCGCATTATCAGCTCGTAATAGTCCTCTTTAGCTTCTCCGTAGCCGATTCCGAAGAAGGAATCGCTACCGCATTTCAGATGTGGGTAGATTATTTGGTGTTGAGGAAGTGATTCGGCGGCTGAGGTAAGGTTGCGCGCGGCGGCGGAGAGAGAGTTAGAGGCGGTGAATACGGTGGAGGATTTGCGGGTGACGGCGGTGAAGATCGATCGTAGTGCCATTGTTTAATTCTCTCTTCTTGAGTTTTGATTGTGTGAGTGAAAGATCAATTTTAGTAGTGAGACTAGTGACCGGTGTCACAATTAACCTACTCCAATCCATAGTACTTCCTCTGTTTTTTATTTATCGCATCATAGGAGGTTTGACGGCAAAATTTGAGAGTGGTAAAATTACAAAAGTGTCCTTGTATTATAAAAAAAAAAAGACTCACCACCTTATACAATTGCTGTCAGCTTAGGTGAAGTGTTTCCGTGTATTACCCAAAAAGGGGACTCAATTTCTGACTTATTTCCACTCACAAACTCAATTTCTGGGTCGGGTTTGGGACTGTGATTTGGGTTTGTTAGCACGACTCAACCCAGATCTTCCACCCATATCACAAATAGGTCCGACTTCTTTCGTAGGATCTGAACTCACATCAGTCACCAAACCCTCATAATTAGTCAGTTCTTGCGAAGAACAACCAGACCCACTTTTTCCGGCAACCACAACAGGGTTGGATTTGACCAACCCTTCCTCTTCTTCAACAGATCTAAGAACTTTACCAATCGCAGCAAAGGTTCGTTGGCTGAAAATGTCGCCACCTTTGCCTGACATGTAGAACGATTTAGGCCAGGAAGCCCATTCTTCAAAAGCTTCAACAAGAGCAACAATGAAACCCTGCTCAATTTCATCATCACTCGCAAAGAGGGCTTCGTACAGGGGAGATAGATCCATTATACGAGGAGGAAGAGAGGAAACAAAACGAGGCAGAGAGGAGCAGGACACACACCCTTTCAAGAGGAGAGAGAAAGAGGAATAGAGTTGGATGAAGGAGGAAACAATGGCTGTTCAAGCAGGAAGGGAGGAGAGAGAATGAGGGAGGAGAGAGAATGAGGAAAGTGAGAAAGCTCAAGAACACACTAGAACTAGGGTTTCAGACTTAGATTTGTGCAAAAAAAACGAAAAGTGGACTGATTAATGAAGTATGTATTTAAGGTAATTTATCAGGAAAAAAAATTGGGTGGTGTATAAAGGGGTTTAATTTGGTAAGAGGAAGAATAGTAGGTGGGGTTATGATGTTATTGTAAGAGGGGTAAAAAAGTAATTTTGTAGGTAAAAATTTGCTAAATAAGGAAATGATGTAATAAAAAGTAAACTTCCTAAACTAGCAAGTGATGCGATAAAAAAAGAACGGAGGAAGTATTAGCTTCGGGTAATAATCAAGAAGGGAGAGAGATATAATACGGAGTATTAAAATTTAGTTTATTTGCCAAAAAAAAAAATAGTGTCACTTTAAAAAAAAAACGAAAAGAGTTTACATGTTCGTATTAATCAGCTAGGAGCTAAGACTATATACTACCTCCGTTACAGGTTATGTGCAACGATTAGACATTTTCCCTCTCTACTTTATGTTAAATCGTTGCACATAACCTGTAACGGAGGTAGTACAAAGTTTGTTCAAGTGAAAAGTTGAATTCCGTCTATATTATGCAATGCTTTTTAGATAGTTCAATAATAATCGATTTTGATTCATACAAACAATTTCAATTGAGTAATAGGGGCATGATTGAATTATACCAGAATATAGAAGCTTCCAAGTTCCAAGTTCCAAGTTCAAAGAATAAGCCTCCAATATTACCTTATTGGAAAAACAACCAACTTTTATTGGGTAAAGAACGCACCAAATTCTATCACAAGTTTGCAACACATACATGAAAGTTTATAGCTTTAACAGTCTAATTTTGTGGCAAAAGCACATCCTCTATTAACCTGCCCAAGTTCTTGTATGAGGAGCCACTAGGCTTTTTAGCAGCCTCTTCAGCCTTTATCTTCCACTCCATTGCCCTCTTTTTCATCTCCTTACCCTTCTTTCCCTCCATCAATTCCGTCACCAACTTCTCAATCTCGTCTCTCTTTGCTTCACTCCCTATCTCCATCCCTATCTTCCACTCGACACAACTATATCGACAATTTGTCTGTTGCTCAGCGAAAAAAGGCCAACTTATCACTGGCACACCTCCGTTTATAGTCTCAAGAGTCGAGTTCCACCCACTATGAGTCAAAAACCCTCCAACCGCCTTGTGCTTAAGAACATCCTTTTGAGAGCACCAACTAGCCAACATACCTCTTTCCTTAGTTTCAACCACAAAATCATGAAGTAATGTAGGGCTATTCTCATCTACAACAATATCTGGCCTTATAATCCAAAGAAATTGCTTCTTGCTATTTGCTAACCCCCATGCAAATTCTATAAGTTGGTTTTGTGTTATTTTAGCAATGCTTCCAAAGTTAACATACACAACAGAATTAGGCTCTTTCTTGTTCAACCATTCAATGCACCCGAGTTCTTCTTTCCATAGGCTTGAATTGATGGATCTTATTGCGTCGTGTTTGGGAATCATTTGATCAATGAGGAGTTCAAGAGAGCCAATTGAATAAATAGGTGGTAAGTGTTGAATTGAACGTAGAGAATCCAAAACTTCTTGTTCTAAGGACTCGAATGTGTTTATGATTATAGCCGAAGCCTTAGAAGATTCTTCCACGGAATTAACCAAGAAATTGAACATGATATCATCTGGATCGGTTGTTCTAATGAAGCTAGGTAAGTCTTTTAATCGAATGTTCTTCATTCCTGGTATCTTTACTTTAGTGTCCAAGTACCCATTCGTTATGCAACGTTCATCTAATCAGTGGCGAAACCATATAAAATTCATTAGGAGGTTAAATATAACATTTGAATATTATTAGTTATAGAAAAACTGTCATGATGAAACAATAATTTCATTACTATATATATATATAGGAGTAATTATTTTTTACTTTGCTTTTTAAATTATGATCATATCACATACGTTGCCAATTAACTTTAATTTTTTGAGACAGTATAACAATTTATGGAGCTAGGTCAAGATAATTAATATGTACAGGACTACACAACTCAAAAAAATTGAAATACAAACCAAACAATTAGTAATATCAATTTATTGTAATTACTTGTAAGAATCCATAATTATTTCAATTTTGGCGGCTTTCATAATTATAGTTTTTTTTTTTTTTTTCACAAGACTTTTCAAAGAGAATTAGGAAGAGTACAATTTTATTATTAATGAATATGGAGTACTCCATGATAAATACGTTGTAGCTTTTTAATAATACAGTAAAGAAATTCAACTACCACAAAGAAAAACTTCTATGTACATACTTACTTTACTATCAAGTCAATCTTTACATTTAAAGTTCAATTAATAGGCAGTGTCCAAGATACAGTGTAAATGATGATAAATTGATAACGACAATAATTAGTATGTTGTAAATTTGTAAGATAACCTAAATAACACTAAACTATTTATATGTGATTCAATTTGAACTTCAAAAATTGTAACATAAACTAAATAACACGAAAACTATGTACAAGTATATATCAAAATATTCGATTCAATTCCAACTTCAACCTGTGTTTCCTTTACAAATTTTTCATTACTAACTTAAATTTGGCATACAATTGTTAGTACTGAGTACTAAATATTTGTGAAGAACAGTAAATAATTTGATCGGTTGGATGACTTGGGTCATGGAGGTCAACTTATTTATACTCCGTATAAATTTTCTTTAAACAAACAAAAATAAATAAATATAAGGTTGTAATTTTCTCTTGAAAGATATTTTAATAGTAATTTGACATGAAGTCAACTAGTCAAGTAGCTAGTAATCAGTTAAGTATTAGTTTTGTAAAAAGGTATTTTTCAACAATTTACTTGTAGATTATTGAGCTATAGTTTAAATTACTTCATAAAACAATATGCCAAAACCTAACTATAGAAATTTTCGATTTAAATTTTACTAGTATTTAATTACAAATATTTTAAATTGAATAATTTGATTTAAATTTAATCACAAATATGCCAAAACCTAACTATAGAATTGGTTAATGCCTTAAATGTAATAATAATAATAATCATTCCTATCTACCTTGTAATTAATGGAGATCTTTCATCTCTAAATCTCGATTTAAGATTATGTGATCTAATATTTTGAGGCAAGTAGGCCTACCAATAATTAGTACTCATACTCCGTATAATGAACTCCGTACTTCATATGGTAGTAAAACATTGAGTAGCAACAATAATATATGCAAGTGTGTAATGTACCTTTCAAAGGAGTCAATCCTCTATCAGCTAATGTCCGATAGTGGACGTAAGCCAAGTACCCACAACCGCTCATTGTCCAAAACGCCACTTCTGGTATCCCAAACTCCTCAGCAGCCTTCATTGTGAAGGACATACAACCATCAGCCACGATGCAAGTCACACGTGGACCGCCTTCCTTGTTGAGTTTTGTAATAAGGTCCCGGAATGGGCCGAGGCAAGTCTTACTAGTGGACCTACATAGCTCGGGGATATCCTGGGTGGCCTCCACGCTGCCTTCAGAAGGCAGAGGGAGGCCATCCGGGATGGACTCAAAACGGAAGCTAGGAAGGCCATCTAGGGAATGAGGGCCGCGAGAGTGGAGGAAGCGATTGTGGTTGTAGATGGTATTAACAAAGGTGATATGAAAGCCATTGGAGTGGAGTAGCATGGCAAATTGAAGCATAGGAGTAATGTGGCCTTGTGCTGGGTAAGGAACACATATTGCATGCCCTCTTTTACTCATTTTTTATCAGGGTAGCTTTTGTTAATGCTTGGCTTTTGGCTTTGGATTTTATAGCGACTTGCAAGTTGCAACGTTTGTATAGGGTTATTGTAAGGACCTATATATTATTGTATACTCTAAATATATATACGGAATAATAGTATTAATAAAAACGTGCATTTTGCCACTAGTTAGGCCAAATATTAGAAGTACAAATTATATGCATTTCATATTGGTGGTAATTATAAATACATAAATTGTAGATCTATCTAGGTGTAACCACTCACAAATTTTATGAATGTGATCGCAAGTCAATCATAAACAATTCAACAAATATAGCTACCAAGTAATAAATAAGAAGGAAAATAAGAATTTATTGTAATATATATCTTGTATATGAAGGTCACCATTCAATAAAATTATAATTACTCCGTAACCTATAAATGGCATTAACAATATAACAAGTCACGTTATAAACAAAAGGAGCCAAACATCATGTTGAGCTTTCAATTATTGGAGTTAAGGGAAATTCTTTAAAACCTATTTTTTTTTTTTTCTAAAATCTAATTACACTTCAATCCGTTCTGGTTTGGAGTAGATTTAACGAGATTTGAGGTTTTAAGCAGTGTTATCAATATGCAAATATATAGTACAACATTGTCTAGTATTTTTTACAATAACACCTCAAAATAAAGTTTTCTAATTTAGAAATATTAAAAGTGGGGAGTAAAGATTGACAGAGAACTAGAGAGTAAACAAAGAATAATACTTGATGAGGCATTAAAAACAAGTTTATTCAATTCTTAATACAGCCTGAAATTTTAGATTTCTAACCTCATCAGTCAGACAATGATCTGCTTAACCCCTCACCTTTTCTTTCTCCCACTTGAAACTTAAACATCCTTAAACTTCTGTTGTATCAACAACCGAGCTTCTTCAACAATCTTCTTCACAACTTCCCCAGCAGGTAATATTTCCTTGATGAGGCCGACTCCTTGCCCTGCATACATCCCCATACTCTCGATATCACCAGTTGTTGTTTTGTTAGGCACAGTTCCTGCAAAACGCCTTACCTCCTTTTCCTGCAAATGGCAAGGGAACCTGTCAACTTAGAAGAACTAGATAGTAGCTCAGATTGTTACATGTCAGCTGAAGTTAAATCCCTTTGTATTAATCTAAATTCCTTCTTTCCTTTTCACACTTCCTAATAGCAATTGTAGGAGTGACTAGTGAGCGAGGTGGGAAATATTCTTACCACTCCATGTATTGTTGAGCGCCCAATGACAGGCTGGTTTGTCTCATCTTCATTCTCAGGAAGAGATCTCCAGTTACTGAAGAATGGAGTTAATAAGACGCGTTGTGGTGCTCCAGGCCATCTTGCACGACCAAATACATTAGTATACTCAGTTTTGGAACATTCAATTAACTTCCTCTTGTACACAGGATGAGCATAACTTTCTTCAGTTGCGAGAAACCTATACCATGCAGATGATATTAGCTTCATCAGACATGATAAAGAACATAAGCTTTCAGGAGGTGATAACATTGTTTATTTAATCAACCAGTTCACATATAGTGTTCAATGATAGTCCATAGTTGCAATCTGAAAAAATTCCATTAATATTCACTGATTAAGTTTGAAGTCTTAGTACTTCTAAAATCTTTCTGCTTCACTAAAAATACTAATTATTTCATACCTAGTGCCAAGGGCAACACCTCGTGCCCCAAGGGCCAAAGCAGCAACATAACCACGCGCATCCACAATGCCACCTGCAGCAATTACCGAAATATCTCGTTCCCCGATCAGGTCAACTACTCTAGGCACCAAAGCAATTAACCCTTCCTGACAATATAATTGGAAAAGAAGATTTTGCTGAAAACTAGATGTAGAAAGAATCAGATTATTAATATGAGACGCATGGGACTATGGGAGAGTACAACAGCGTCAACATGAAAGTAACGTATGAAGGAGTCAACAACTTGTATATCATTAAACCATTATAAATGTTCACAAACTGTAATTATTTCCACTTCTAACATCATCTGTAAGACAAGACGGTAATAGAAATGCTAAAGGAAAGCAAATAATTAGACATGCTATGTTGCTTCCTTTTCTACCATGAGCAAAAACATTGGTCAGAACTCAAAAATATGGTCACACAAATAATTTTCTACAATACAAGGGCCAAAAAACACAGTGACAATTGGAAATCAATGTTTCACCAATGCCTCTAAAAATCCTCACCTTGAACAAGATATGGGAACTGGGAAGTGAAACATAATCTCATCTATAATGACAGAGGCACTATTTTAATTGACCTTTAATCCAACAAGCAACTAAAATTCAAAGCACGAGTAGTTACCTGATCTATCACATGCCCACCTGCTTCACGTCCTTGTACAATGATTGCATCTACTCCAACATCAATGGCCTTTTTTGCTGCTTCAATACTCCCAACCTTGTTCACACAAGCAGCTCGACAGTCAATCATCAGAGAAATCCTCTGGATTTAACAATCCGGCTGTCTACATCCAAGCAAAGGAGGATGGGGAATCATGTAATATGCACGAAAGTGAGTTCAGATGGCAAGTTAAACCCAAGACATAATAATGGGAGCAAAACATACCCAGTGATCTTTGTCATGAAAATAATTTACAAGACAAGACGCTTGGAATCTAAAGCTACAGGACTTGGACTACACAGGTTAAATCTCATAGTTGCGGAGCTTTGGAAGTGGCAAAATTTATAGACCAGAAGTTCATAACATGAACCTCCAAAGTCTAAAATCAGAGTATGACAACTGAACTCATCAAATCACTGCACTACCACATGATCATAGCTCAGCAAGTTCCACATAAATATATTCAAACAACGCATATGTAGCAAATCCCTATGGATGAAGCCATGTTTCTAAACACAGCAAAGGTCCACAAGGATTAATTTTCACAATAACAAGAAAAAAATAACATTTCGAAAACAAAGCAAAAGAAATAGAATGACAAAGGGATTCTTATTAGAGAAAAACAAAAAGGAACGATATAGAGATGAAATTGGAGAATTCTGTAGTGAATAAATAGATAGCAACATTGACTGCATACCACAAAAGCATACTCTAAGGAATCTATGAGTCGCCCATGTGTTTCTTCTGAGAGCTCCAGAATTGGGCAGGACAAGAATCACCAGTTTATGTGTTTCGAGGACCTTCTAGCAATATACCATAGCATACAGATTTTAGAATATTGGATGCAACCAATGCAGGAGGTTGAACAGTATATACTAAGCTCTCAAAAGAGTTAATTAAGGCCTCCAAGAGTCCTAGCATGCAATGGGGACCAGGTGATGAAAAGAGTCAGGCGACCTGAGTTGGCTACCCTTGACTTCATGTGTGTATATGTCTGGGGGCTGTCTAAATAAATAATAAACCTGATTAATTCCTCTTGCCAATGGCTGGCTATGCATTAGAATAACCTTATACTGAGAGCAAACTAGAAGCAAACCGCATGAAACCTCCCAAAGACCCTCCAAGATTTGGGAGCCTCCCCATTTTGGGTTGTGACCTGTGAGTAACTTCCTAAGGCAAAGCCAAGATCTACTGGTGCAAATCAGACATGGCAGGTTCCTATCACTGATAACAGTATGGGGTGGTATTGCAATTCAGACAGTCAATGTTTATTAGGTATAAATACACTGCAGCTAAGCCTACTATACATTGTTTATTAGGTATATTAACATGTCATACTAAATTGACTACCAATAGGTCTCCAAGGGAAAAATACTTGCCTCCATTCTCACTGACTACTTGATCCAATAAATTTTAATATGAGTGTGCTTCAATAGCTTTTGAGGATCAGCACAATGACACGAAACGTTGAATACACACCTTTTCCCCAACAACTCTGCATACAAATTACAAAAATATGCAAAAAAAAAAAAAAAAAAAAAAAAAAAAAAAAAACATCTAAACTTACTTGAGGAACAACTTTGACACCAGCATCATGAGCTCTATGAACAAGCTCTTCAGAAACTTCACCCCAATATAATTGCAGTACAGCCACTTTCTCCTCAAGTATAGCTTTCACATTTTCTTCATGAGGAAATGCCAAAACAACACCAATGCCAAAGGGTTTGTCAGTTAAGGTCCGGGTCTTCCTTATCATCCCCCTCACATATTCTGGGCATTCCTGCCCAAAATGATCATAATAGACTGTCAAGAGTGTTAACTAAGTCTGCATGGAGTATTGACTATTATATCTATGTAACATTATAGTTAACATCAGGGGAAAAAAAAGGGATACACAAGTTCACAATCTTCACATTGCTTATTAAATTCCACTGATCATCCTCTTTCTCTCTACACCAACTCTACACCAAAAAAAAATTATATATAAATGGGTGGTCAGTGGTTATAATATCTCTGGGAAACACATCAGTGGTTATAATATCTCTGGGAAACACAACAGTCAGAACTCAACTCCATCCAACTAGATTAACGTATCATCAGTCATATACTGAAACTGATAGAGAAAATCCATCATGGTGATGTCAACAAGAAAATTTATCATGGCCTAAACTAATCAGGGAAGGGCCAGACTAATCTCATATTTATTTTTCTCAACTTAAATACAACATGATAGAGGTAAAGCTACGCGCAAATATGAAAATGAAACATAGACTTGCTCTAACCAGATTGTAGTTGCTAAAAACTCAAGATTCCAGCTTGAACAAATTTTAAAATAACGCTAGTTGAAAACTCTATGAAGGCGAGCAAAAATTTTTGTCTTGTCCTAGCTTACAACCTATCATAGATATTTCTATAATCCAAGCACTACTCTCCTCTGCACACCAGCCCAAATAAATACCCTACATGAGGATCGCAGCTTTCTTGCTTCACTCTGACTAATCATCCTACAAGAGTACAAAGGTAAGGAATATGGTTGTAGTTTACAACTGGGAACTGGGAAGCACATATAATAGTCACACAAATTCTTATATTCTGATGATTACTTTCTATTTTTGGTTTTTTTTTTTTTTTAAGGGTATCAATTCATAATTCATATCAACTTCTCACCTTCAGGGTTAGTCCTATATTATTGAAAACCACTTACAATTTTACACCTAAAGGCTCAAACTCACTTCGGGATACTCAAAGAGTCGAATCCATACAAATTTATCATGCAGTCATGAGTTTGGAAATGGGTTGTATTGAATAATTCAATTTTAGTTGTTCAAATGAGCCTTAGTAAATAGTAATACATATTCTTGGATCTTATGTTCAAACTCCCCAACACACTTGCATTGTTAAAGCTCTAAACAAGTCATACAGACATCATCATCATCAACATCAACATCATAATGCAATAATTAACATGACCACCAATAAGCAAACGGTGAGCAAAGTGATCAACTTCAAACTAAGTATCCATTCAACCCATCAATCTTAATTAAATCAATCAAAAACATAACTTACATAAATCAAACTTCAAACAAAGCATCCATCCTATGATTCCTATTTATCTATCTATCTGCAAAAAACAGTTAAATAAAACAAACTCATCCATCTATCTATCAATCATGAGATTTACAGTTAATAAATCAACATCAACTACAAATACCCAAAAGCAAATTTCTGATTTTTCTCAACACCAGAATAAAAATAAACAGTCAAATCAAGTAAAAATTAAATTACACTTGATTACGATCACTATCTACAACAAATACTCCAGAAATTGCCTCCTTTTGGGGTTTTTTTATGGTTAAATTAAGAACTACATATGATCATCAAATCACTGATTATGATTAATACCCTAAAAACCCAGAAACAAATAATCTGCCATAAATTAAATAATTGACTGGAAAAAAGTGGGAAGAAATCAAACCCAATCAGGGGCTCGAAGAAGGCCAATTGCACCAGCATTAGCAACCGCAGCAACAAGTTCTGGACCAGAAATGTCGGGACCAAGTGGGGCCTGCACAATTCCATAGTCAAAACCCAGAATTCCATTCCACCCCATTTGTTTTTACCTATTTCTTCTGAGAAAGTTTTCCTCTTTATCACTACAAAAATGGTGGGACTCAAAAAATTCAAAAATTGGATGCGTGTGTAAGCGAGGACGTAAGCAAAGGAAAGAGAAAACCATTTTGTAAATTGCATTTGATTGCAGATGGCGGGCGCAAAGCTCAGACTTTTCCATTGTTTCCTATTTGTTACGAAGTTTTTTTTAGTAATTTATTATTAGGTACCTACTTTTGAAACACAATTACTCCCTCCATTTTTTTTTAAGTAATTTATTAGGTACCTACTTTTGAAACACAAGTACTACCTTGACTAACTTTCTAACTACCTTGACCACCCTTGAAAACACCAGCCAACCACCGACACCACTGTCCAACCACTGCAACTATCACCTAGCCACCGAAACTATGGAAACTTTCGGTGGTGTCGCCGGAAGAGAGGTAGGGGTCGTCGAAGGGGGGGTGGGGACCATGTAAGATAAAGTATGTGAGAGAGATAGATATTTTTATTATTTTAGTGGGGACCATGTAAGAGAGAGGAATAATAAAATAAGTTGAATGGGGTTTATGTAATAGAGAGAAATGATAAAATATAGTACAAAGTTATCAAATATAGAAGTGATGCATTAAAAAAAACCGCTAACGCAAAGAAGTTTCTAAACCGATGCAATTATGGCTAATGATGTTAGGGAATTAATTTATAAATATAGGAAAAAATTATGGCTCAGCAAAAGCGGTTCTATACAATAAAACCGCTAAAGCCATTAGCGGTTCTTAGACAAGAACCATAGACGTCATTAGCGGTTTTCATTTTATAAATAAATAATGCCACTCACTCACACTTACTTATATTATAAGGAAGGAAAGGGCAGCAAATAGTACTACGAAAAGTCCTTCTGACTTACTTCTACCCGAAAAACAAAAAACAAAAAAAAAATGCAATTGATGATCACCCAAAACCCAAAGTAGCAAACACCATTATAAGCTGAACCAGAATTTTTTTAACCTAGTATCAATCCTACGTGGACAATACCATGGGAATAAGTTTATAAACCGACATAATTAGGGAATTAATTTATAAATAAGCAATTTCTACGGAAATCGTTCATTTATCTTTAACCAAAAAAATTAGAGAGTGAATATTTGTTTTTATTTTTTAATACGTATCAAACACGCGGGTCACGGACTCACGGGTCACACGGGTCACGGGGTTATTAGTTTCCTTTATAACTTGAGTATATCATTTTTCAAAATAAAAGAAAAAAAGGAATATAAATAAACAGAGACCATTATTCTAACAAGTTTGGAAGCGCACGCATTGCGTGCATGATTTTTAAGATGGTAAATTCCATTGTGTTGGAGTTTAATTCAATAATTTCAACATACCAGTTATATTATCCGTTAAAAAGTAGA
Organism: Chenopodium quinoa; assembly: GCF_001683475.1. Lineage (NCBI taxonomy): Eukaryota > Viridiplantae > Streptophyta > Magnoliopsida > Caryophyllales > Amaranthaceae > Chenopodium > Chenopodium quinoa. The sequence goes on from NW_018742244.1 coordinate 2,722,987, forward strand.
ATTGTTGAAATTAAGCCAAAACCCCTGGTCACTTTGGCTCGAAACTAAAAGTTTAATTTAGAATAATAATGTATTAAATTACTCTGTACAATATTGTGAAGGACCTAGGTTAGAAAATTGATACTTAGAAAATTGATGTAATGAATAAAAGTATTGCTTTTCTCAATATGAAATTAATACTTGTAATATTTATGTAACTTTCTACACAAAAATTTCTTTGTTATTGTTACTATTTGCACACATACTAACAATAAAGCAATCGAAGATAGAGTTTTAATACAGTAAATGAATGAGCATAAGGACAAAATAAAATAAAACAAAAGCGTAAAGTATAATACACAGCATAGAGAAAAGTTTATAAAACATTCAATAGAGGCCATGTAATTTTGTTTGAGGAAAGTTGAAATAGCATAGTACTGTATAAAATACTCAATAAGTTATTAAAATATTAGGGATTAATACTTAGACACAGTATTAAAATTATAGATATGTTCATTTAAAAAAAAAAAAAATAGAAATGTTGTCATTAACGGTAAAAAGTATAATTAGTCCTTAAAAAAGGTTAAAGTATAATATTGAGCTTAATATAACACCATTTTGACTAATAATTTTATCTACAAAAGTTTAATCACAGTACAATTTATTTTTTATTTAATAAAAAATTACAGTATAAAACAAATCTAATAATTTAATCTTATCAATTAATGTAAAGGTTTGATCAGGCAGATATACACTCCTTGCTTTTTTATTTTTTATTTTTATTTTTTTTATGGAGGATATACTCCATTGTCAGAAATCAGAATATAATCGTTTATTCTTTGTAAGTATAGTAGATTTTTTTTTTAAAGCAAAAATTCTTTGTAAATAGTAGTTGAATTATGTTTTTTTTTTAAAAAGTACAGTAGTTGTTTAATACGGAGTATAAAACATATAAGTCGTCACTTAAAAAAAAAAAAAAAAAAAAAAAAAAAATCACTGCATAATACCGAAATACTAATTCCTTCAATAAATATCAATGGGTGAATTCATGCCATTAATGGTCATATAATTTTAATTAACATGCATCTCATAAATCAAGAGATAATACATACAAGTAGGGGTGTACACCGGTCCAAAACCGGACCGGACCTGGACCGGACCTGTTTGGACCGGGGACCTGAATTAGGTAATTTTGAGGACCGGGGACCGGACCTGATTTAACAGGTCCGGTTCCGGGCCAGACCTGAAAAATCAGGTCCGGTCCGGGTTTAGACCTGAATGGACCTGTTTTGTGATTTTTTCGTTTTTTTTTTTTTTTTTTTAATAAATAACCTGTTTCAAAGGCTGTGATCCAGAATTACTATAACTTTAAGATGATTCTAACCTCATAAGATTGCCAATTTATCTCTGGATGTCCACTCTAGTTCTGTTTCATCAAATTTAAGCATAAAGAACCAAACTTTAATATCTAACTTTCAACGACTAAAAAACCCAACAACCTTAACCTCAAATTTGTCCATCTTCAATTCATCTAAACAATTTTTATCATGATTAATATTAAATACAGACCAAAAAAAGAAATTATTTTGACAGGAGGCTCAGATCGGCATAGCATCAAACAAACAATTTGGTGTGGCAAATCTAGCAAGGGAAAAATCAACAATGGCGGCAAACCAAACCTGAAAAGATGCGCATTTGAAGAGAGAGAAAATCTCAACCCAACAACATGCAAACACCCATCAAATTGCTGCCAAGCCAAATGGCAAATTAACCAAAACAAGAAATGCCCACAAAAACCAAATTGAAAATTGATTGCTATTAAACGATTAATTATCATCACAGCCTCATTATTGGTACAATTACTACTTCTAGTACTACTGAATTTTATTTTTATTTTTTGGGTTTTTGGATTGATCGATTTTGGGCGGTGGGCGGAGAGACAGTGACTCAGTGAGACTTGAGATTCTGAGAAGTTGAGAGTGAGGGAGAGTGGGAGACAGGGAGTTAGCACTTAGGGTTAGAACTTAGAAATGAAAGAGAAAAGTGAAGAGTCAGCGTTGATTTTTGAATTTTATTTTTTTTTTTTAAAAAAAAATACAATTTTCCCGGGTTTCAGGTCCGGACCTGAAAACCCCGGGTTTAGACCGGGTCCGGACCGGGACCGGAAACCTGGATTTTCAAGGACCGGGACCGGACCTGAATCAACGGGTCCGGGTCAGGTCCGGTCCGGTTCAGGTCGGTTCAGGTCCGGTTTCAGGTCCGGTCCAGTTTTTGTACACCCCTACATACAAGTATTGCATTAATAATAGAGATATATAGATTCTTTAAAAAAAATAGAGATATATAGAAAAAAAAATGATTAAAATTAAATAATTGTAATGTTGGACAAAATAATTTATTTTTTTTTATTTTTTGAAAAGCAACAAAGTATACAATGTATTATTAAAATTATGCACTCATAATCAAATTAAGAATAAAACACTACTTCCAGTCAAAAAAAGAATAAAAACTACTTAATAATTAAGCATACCCCATATTATAGAATGATTGAAAACGTAAACCACCCACAATCAAATGCAACAAATTCATTTTATCGAAATTAAGGTAAAGACTAAAAACTCATTACTTGTAAAAATTCTATAAAATAAAAGAAAAATATAATCATATCCAAAAACCAAAAGGAATTGGAAAAAAAATATTGGTTGAGAGTATATTTTGTAGACTATAAATAATTAAATATTGGTTGAGAGGTTTAGTTTATATTAAAAAGAAAAAAAAGCCAAAGATTGTTATTCTAGAAGGAGAGCTTCATCCCAATTCACATCCATCTGATATGAAAAACCCTAACCCAAAGGCCAATGATGATGGATTATCAACAAGAAGCATTGCAGATCTACCAGACAAGCAATTGAGTGAAATATTTGTCCGACTTCCGTGTTATGAATCTGTAATCAGATGCAAATTTGTATCGAAACGTTGGTTATCTCTACTGTCAAACCCTAAATTCGTGATCGAATTCGTCAACCACAAGAGGAAGTGAGGCAGAATTTCCTTCCATGGACCTTTTTATCGTTGAGGCAGGTGAAATTAATCAATGATGATGATAACAGAACAAATCAATCATTTATCGACACCAATAATAAGGTATTTTATAGCTCTCCTAAATTCTCCTTGAAATTTGTATATATTATAAGTAGGTATAAATATATAATATATACAAATTATATAGAAATTATTCTAAAATTAACAAATTACATAAAATTAACACATGTTGACCGCGAATTCCTCTTAGAATTTGTGGATTTCAATGCTTGTACTGTGGCTGTTATCAACCCTCTTTTGATCGAGTTTGGATTCAACCCGAATATTTTTACAATTTCATACCAGTTTCGTTTGACCGAGGAGGAGCGAGGTGAAGGTTTTGATGTGGCTCCGTATACCTTTGAAAGACTGTCAATGCTGTTGGTTGTATTGTAATGGTTGAAGTTGATGCCTGAGTTATATGTTGAGAAAGTTTTGATGATAGAAATGAAATTTTATTTTGGAAAGGAGAGAGTGGTTGAATATTGGAGGGGAAGCTTCTGTTGTTGGATTCGCAGCACAAAGCTCACGAGCTTTCAATTTTACGTTTTTTTTATTTTTTTTTATATTTTGTTTTTACTATATGATGTGAATATTATATTGATACAAAAACATGAACTGTTTGATGTATGTGATTTGGAATTATTTTTTTGAGAAAGTTTTGATGATAGAAATGAAAATTTATTTTGGGAATGAGAAGAGAGAAATCAAATTTTATCTCCCCGATAAAAATTGTATTTTCGAGAATTTGCACTTTAAAAGCAGGGGCAACGCTAGAAAGAAAATTATAAGAATTCCTCAGTTTGGGCCTAACTTGGGCCAATAATTTCATGTCCAAACCCGTCCAAAAAAGGCTGGGCTGTGCAGGCTTTTCATATTTCAAGTCAAGCAAAAAAAAATGAAAAGTAGTGTATAAATGCATGCTTAACCCGTCCAAAAAAAATTATGCAAGGATAGACTAGATCCAATTTTGGGCCCAAAAAAATGCCCAAATTTAGGTCAGGCTGGGCCATCTTTGATCAACTCTACTAAAAGGGTATAAAGGTGCAGGCCTGCCTCAATTAAAACGGGTATGAGTTTAACTTTGGCGAGCAAGTAGGTGGGTGTTGGTACAAAAGTCATACCCACCGTTGGTAGCGGGTAGGCGGTGGATTTAATGTCAAACCCACCTAGTTACTCGCCTACCCATCCAATTACCCACCCGCCAACTTATTACTACTTTTATTGTTTTATCACAAATTAACTACTATTTTGAGTTGGTCTAAAAAAATAAAAAAACAAACAAACAAACTAGTCATTAGCTCGGCGATGCCTCAATACATCGTAAATTTATAAGTTTAATCAAACTTAATAAAAAAAAGGTTAATGCTGGACAATATTAATATATAAGTGAGTGAAAAATGTAATAATCTATTACTATGTCAAATTAAAATGTTATGGTTATACATATGAATAGTATTTCAAGATAAAAGGGATAGTGGATATTCTCGTGGGAGCTAGATCGGGTGTAGATCTAGTTTTCTACCCGCTTAGATGGTATGGGTGTTGAATTTTTACCCACCGCGGGCAATGCATGAGTAGCGAGGAAATTTTGCGGGTGCGGGTAGGGGAGGGGGACTCGCATCGCCCTATTATCATCCCAATTTGTCACAAAACTCACAATGTCTATGTATTTGGATTCTTTTTTTTTTTTGAAACCACCTGCGGATAAAAATTAATAGAGGTCAATTTCCGCCAAAGTTAATAAGCTTTGAGGAAACGGACCTAAGCAAACAAACTCATTACAACCTCTAGAGTCCCACCTAGCCACATTGTGTGCTAAGGTATTACCCGCACGTTTTACATGAGAAATCGAGAACACATTAAAACCTTGAGAAAGTACATTAATATCATCAATCAAGAGAGAAAAAGGAGTATAATTGCCATCCATCTTCAAGACTCCCTTCACGACTCTTAGAGCATCCGTCTCTAAAATGACAGCCCCATAGCCCAATCTAGCAGCCACTTGAAGCCCAAACCGACATGCTGCAGCTTCAGCCACGGAGGACTCCCACCCAGCACTCTCCTTTCGCACAGCCGCAGCCAGCAAACTCCCAGCATCGTCCCTGAGCACGACTCCCAGCCCTGTCTGACTTCCACAATGGGCATCACAATTGATTTTAACCACACCCAAGTGCGGCCTTACCCAAGCAGAGACTGATGGCAGGCATGAGACACCTTGCGCCATAAATACCCTCTTTGCATACTCACCATAGTCGAGCACCGATTTCATCAGATTAGAAGCAATACTTACTGCACAAAAATTTGCATTTTCAAAGATAATCTGATTGCGACACCACCACACTGCCCAGGCTAAAGTAACCACCTCACGCAACTCAGCACTACTAACCTTCGAAGCTAGCCATAGCAGCCTCGAACTAAAGCACGTAGATGGGGCTTGATCAATTAGAGATGAGAAGGCACTTGCATTCCAAATATTCCTAGCTGCAGTACAATCAAATGTGGCATGTATAATAGTTTCATCCCCGTTCCCACATATTGAGCACAACTTATTATCAACTAAATGACGGTAATGTAGCCTATCCCTCACAGCCAAGAAGCCTTTGCACGCCTTCCACAAGAAATGATTCAACTTGGGAGGAGTCTTTAAACCCCAAATAAGCTTCCAAACATCATCAGGGGGTTGTGTATGTATCCTTGTACCGCCCTCCTTGCCCAGCCAATACCCCGAGCGCACTGAGTATTCACCTTCCTTTGATGGCCACCAAAACATCACATCTTTCTTTGGACAAAAAGATAGGGGAATCGATAAAATTAACGCTTTATCAACGGCGCTAAAGTTATCACTAATCACATCCACACGCCACTCCATTGAATCATGATTAATCAAATCACAAACTCGCAGCTCCATGTTGCTATGACTTAGAGGAGTCGGCACACACACCGACGAGTTACCAGGAAGCCATGCCGAGTCCCACACAGAGATACTACAACCATTCCCAACCCTCCATTTCACACCCTCGAGTAACAATGATTTCGCTCCCCAAATGCTTCTCCAAGTATAACTCGGGTCAAAACCCCTATTAGACTCCAAAACATCACAATTCTTGAAATAACGTGCTTTCAATATAGAATGTAGGAGAGTACCTGGATTATGGTGGAGACGCCAACATTGTTTCGCCAAAAGAGCTTGGTTGAAAACCCGAAGGTCACGAAACCCCATTCCACCAAGGCTTTTCGGTTTACACAAGTCCTCCCATTTTTGCCAATGCAATTTTTTCCTTGAAGCCGACGACCCCCACCAAAAAAATGCAAACATCGCATGGAACTCATCAATAATTCTATCGGGGATCTTCAAAATGCTCATCATATATGTCGGAATCGCTTGGGCAACGACCTTTATCAAGACTTCTTTCCCGGGCATAGATAACAACTCTTCTTTCCACCCCTGCAATTTATTCCATAACCGCTCCTTAAGACCCGCAAATATGACTCTCTTAGACTTCCCAATTATCGTTGGTAAGCCTAGATATTTCTCATGCTTCTCCACCTCCCTAACACCCAGTGTATCCACAATTTCCTGCCAACGATTGATGCACACTTTTTTGCTAAACGCAACTTCAGTTTTGTTTAGATTAATTTTCTGGCCCGACGCTCTCTCATATTTGCTAATAATATTAGCTATCACAGAGCACTCTTGAGTATTAGCTCTAGCAAAAAGAATACTGTCATCTGCAAAGAATAAATGTGACACTCGGGGGGCGCCTCTACAAATCTTGGCACCATGGATAAGGCCATCACCAGCCGCCTTATTAATCAAGCACGAAAAAGCGTCAGCACATAATAAGAATAAATATGGGGAAATCGGATCACCTTGTCGAAGACCTCTTGAAGGAGTAACCGAACCCGACACCACCCCATTAATCTTGAAAGCAAACTGGACGCTTTGTAAGCAACTCATAATCCTACCAATCCATGCCATAGAAAAACCCATCTTGCACATAACCTTCTCCAGAAAGACCCATTCCACCCGATCATAAGCTTTTCTCATATCTAGCTTCAAAGCAATGCTACCATCCTTCCCTTCCCCCCCCTTCTTCATAGCATGAAATATTTCAAAAGCCACAAGAGCATTGTCAGATATCAAACGACCCGGAATGAAAGCACTCTAATTAAGGGAAATCACCTTATCCAAAATACCCTTCAATTTATTAGCCACTGTTTTCGACACAATTTTATAAATCACATTGCAGCAACTAATAGGTCTGAACTCCGACAAAAGAGTAGGGTCCTCACATTTCGGAATAAGCACAATACAAGTATCCGATAAATTCACATCACCCCTCCACCACCCCTTCACAAAAGCAATAATATCAGGACCAACCACATGCCAGAATTTTTGAAAAAAGAGAGCATGCATACCATCGGGGTCGGGGGCTTTGTTTGGGTGCATCTGGAAAAGAGCTGCTCTAATTTCTTCCGCGGTGGGCTCACAATCCAGCATCATATTCATATCATCAGAAACAACCCTTTCTATTCCTTCCATAGCATCCTAAAACCCCGTCGGGGAACTAGTAGCAAAAAGATTTGAGAAGTAAGCAGAAATCAGCCTCTCCAAGTCCGCCCGTTCCTCAAACCACTCCCCGTTCTCATCAAAAAGACCCTTAATTCTATTCTGCACTTTCCTCTGACTTGCCTTGTGGTGGAAGTATTTAGTGTTTTTGTCGCCATCCCGAAGCTCATTTAGCCTTGCCCTTGCATACCAGTATGATTCCTCTAATTTATACAATGCTTCAAGATCAATGGCAATAGAATTACATTCCTCTAATTTTGCACCATCCATCACACCAGTTTTCAGCTCCTTCAATTTCTCCTCCCCCTCTTTAATTCGCTTTTTCACAGAGCCGAAGGTAAGAGCCGCCCACGACGCCAACTTCACACCACAAACAGCCACCCTCCGCGCCATAGTAAGCCCAGCACTATCAGACCACCCTTGAGCCACCACCGAGCCACATTCTTCCTGGGAGAGCCATAAAGCTTCAAACTTGAAAGCCGAACAAACATTGTGTCTTTCCCTCTTTTTCTCAGTAGAAAGCAGAATTTGAGCATGATCAGAGTGCGATTTGAAAATAGGCATGTTTCGAACCTCGAAGTCCGGGAACAAGTTACACCAATCATCATCAGCGGCAAATCTATCAAGTCTTTCTCTAACAAAAGTCTCCATAGAATTTCCCCTTTCCCAAGTAAACACACTGCCTTTGAACCCCAGGTCCCTTAGAGCACAATTATCCATAGCCTCCCTAAAGTCATCCATGAGTCTATCCCCTCTCGGGACGCCCCCTTCTTTCTCAGACATACTCATAATTTCATTGAAGTCACCAAACATAATGCAAGGCAAATTACAACTCGCTTTAAGAGAATACCTAAGGGACCACGTCAAGTGCTTATTATTTTGCTCCGGCCACCCATAAATGCCAATAGTTCTCCACATTGCACAATTATTATTATCAAGCACATCAATAGCAAAGTGATGAACAGAATAAGAAACCACATTAGCTTTCACATCCTTCCACCACATCCCCAAACCACCCGATTTACCAACACTACTAAGGCAAACACCATCAATATAACCACATTTATTCTTAATTTTATTTAAACGTTTTTCGTCAATCATTGACTCCATAACAAACACAACATTTGGCCTATCCCTCCAACAACGATCTTGGAGGGCCCTATCTGTCCACGGGTTGCCAATCCCGTGGCAGTTCCAGCTTAATATTTTCATGGCTTTTCGAGGGCTTGGGCATCCCCAAGTCCCTCTACTTTTTGTACATTAACAAAATAGGACTCACAATTCGAACCTGTCTTCATCTTTTTCTCGGACTGACTAGCAAGATTGTTATTCTCTTCAAGCACAGCGTCAGCATTTCTTTTCCTTGACCCACCAGAATTTTCGGTAATGTCCATAGCAGCAGCACCCTCCTTAATTATTTTTCCTTCGAGAATTCTTGGTAACTAATGGAGCATTAGTCAACCCCACCTTCTGCGTCATGGGCCCATCCACTGACATTACCTTAGGAACATCACTCCCACTCAAGTCCAAATTGTTCTCAGCATTCAAAGATTGCGCCCCTGATACATTGGCACTATCCAAAGCTACGACAGGTCTCAAAACCAACTTCCCACCACTCTCATCAGCCACGGCCTTCAAAGAAATAGCGCGGGGTTTTGGTGTAGTAGCCATATCAGTCATCGGAGAAGAAAACAGAAGCTTCCTCGCTGCCCCAGGAGGACCAAGACGGATTTCTGAAGGATCATTGTAGTTCGACTTCTGTACCCTTCCTCTTTTTGCCAAACTGTCCACCCACCTCTTCTCCTTCTCCCGTTCAACAGCAGACCATTTAGGACGGTGAGGGGAGGCCGACAGAAACGGCCCATACTGGAACACAATAGTCGATTCACCATCACAATTGTCTTTCTCTTCACAATCTTTATCATTATGGCCAATACGACCACAATAATAGCAAAAATCACTAAGACGTTCATACTTGAACCCAATCCATTTGGTGTGTCCCGAATCAACAGCTATCTTCATACCACGTCTGAGGGGTTTGCTGATGTTCACCATAACCTTCACCCTAACATATTCCTCCCAGCCTAGAGGATCCGACTCATCAACCTCAATACATTCACCAATACAATTACCCACATCCCTAGCAAATCGAGAAGTACGCTTACCATAGGGGACATCGAGAAGTCTTATCCAGAAGGGGCAACAATCAAAGGAAACATCAGATGGTTGTTCATCGGCGCAAATTTCCTTAAGCAGCAGAGTTTGATTATCGAAAGCCCATGGCCTCTCATCTAGTACCTTGTTTCTATCCTCCGCACTGAAGAATTGAAACACAAACAGATTTGTGTCAACTGCCCGAATTGCTACGTTATCATCAATGCGCCATAGATTTTTTAGAACTCGTTTCATGGCTTCGACATTGAACGACTTCTTGGTAAGCAGTTTGCCAACCAAAGACAGGGCAATTCTTTGATCATTGTCCACCTCGACATCCAGCGAACTTGATACCCCCAGAACTGCATTTTCTTCATCCGTCAGCTTCAAACTATCCCACGCTTCCAATAACTTATCATCCATAATGCACCAGACAGAGATTTGGGAACGAAATTATTAAACTTTGGGTCAGAATAGGGGGATTGCACACGAAAATTGTAAAAAAAAACACACACGAAACCCTAACAGAGGAAACAGAGAAAAAACCCTACTCGAGGGACTTAAATATCGACACTTTATATATATTTTAACTTCTTAATTAGCTAGGCTATGTATTTGGATTCTTAATCATTCCCAAGTTAATTATTGTTTGATTTTGTTAAATCTATTTTCTTTGTCGTTACTAAAAATTCTTGCTATTTTTATTTTATTTTTTATTTTATTTTTTTATTTTTTTACAATATGGTTTTAATTAGCTTGCCAAAAAAATTATTAAGGTTTTTTATAAAAACGTTGTTACTCCCTTAATAAGTGTTACATTTATCAAATGTGATCGTGTTTTAATAAATGTTACACGCACTTCTTTGTTTTGACATAAAACTAAATTTTGATATTGACACTTATCCCTAATCCTATTAGAAATATAGGAAAATATATTATTTTCTACTCCCTTCGTCCCATAATTACAGGCAAATAACTTTAAAAAGTACGGTTTTTAAGGAGGATGGAAAAGGTAGAGGAATATTGTATAAAAAAAGATAAAAAGTGAAGAATGTTGTATGAGGATAATAAAAAGTAGAGAATATTGTATGCATAAGTTAAAAAGTAAGTAATGATTTTTTTGGTATATGTGTATTTGGTATGAAAAAAGAGAAAAAAAATAAGTAATTAATACTTGATATAGTATAATAAATTATACCAAATATTTTATTATATAATATTTATGACAAATATATTCGTTTTTATTTGGTGTTCACAATTCTTCCATATACATTTACCTAAAATATTATTTCAACTCTTTTTTATTTATATAATAAACAGAGTAATATTAGAGTTTGCGAGAAAAAGTTGTAATAATAAAATTGATTCATATTATTGATATTAAAGAGTTACTTTAAAACATCACTTTTATTTGTTAGATATAATTATTTTTTACAAAAAAAAAAGTTTAGACTTATCGTGCTTGGCACGGGGCCTAAGCTAGCTTAATACTAAAACAGACACCAGAAGTGACACATGTCAAATTTTGGTGTTGTTTTTTCTTTTTAAAACTCCCCCTTTCTTTTTAGATAATTTTTTTATCTAAATATATTTGTATAATACAAGTATAATAATAATAATAATATTCCAAATCTTATAGGGGGTGTTTGGCTCACATAATTAAGGTATAGGTTTAGAATGAACTGAAATGAAATGAACTTATTGGAGCTGAACTAAATTGAACTGAACTGAATATTTTATGAAAGAAGGAAATTAAGATAAGAACTAAACTTATTGGAGTTGAACTGAGCTGAACTGAACTGAAAATAAGTTGAAGAGAACAGGTGATGAGTCTATTTTATAAATATATTAATTCCCCGTCCCATGGTCATATTTGTGCTTGTTTGAGCTATGCGGAGCTATTTTATTAATAATACTTCCTCCGTTAACCATTATCTGCAACTTTGGGGTGAGGAACGGACTCCAATGCAAAACTTCTTAATGGCGTTTAACACAAAGTAAGGGTATGTCATTAATAGTTAATAATAAAAAAAAAAAAATCGAAAGAACAATCTAGCACCCCAGCCACCGAAACCCACCGACAGAACCACCACCTCCACGAACACACACCTTTTCCCAGATGGACGACCACCCTCCAAACCCACTGACGGAACCACCAAAACCCACCTACGAAAACCCACCCACGAAAACCACCCACCGAGAACGACCTGCGAAACCCCACCTACGAAAACCACCTGCGAAAACCACCCACCTACGAAAACCACCCACCGAGAACGACCACCCACCAAAAACGACCAACCCACCAGAAACGAAACCCACAATTCGAACCCAGAATTACGACCCACCCCAATTCGAACCCAAAACCACCAAAGAAACCGCCACACCCACCGAATACCAGATCTTCTTCGTCGTCTTCTTCTTCGTCACCTTCTTCTTGGTGATACCAGATCTGATTACCAGATCTTCTTCGTCGTCTTCTTCTTCGTCACCTTCTTCTTGGTGATACCAGATCTGATTGAGTTTGAAGGAGGAGGGAGAAAGGTAATGGGAAAGATGAATTGGGTGAAAAATTAGGGTATGAATGTGGAGAAATTGGATGATTTTGAACTAGTTTGGTTGATTTTAATGAGTTATTGGGGGAGATGAATTAAATTTGATAGGAGTAGTTAGATTAATTAGGTTAGATTAGTAATTGATTAATTATGTTTTTAAGAATGTAATTGATCTTATAAAGTTTTAAGTAAGGGTATTTTTGTAATTTTGTTAATTTTTTTTTTACTAAATATGGAAAGGTTTGGAAATGTTGCACATAATTTTTAGCGTCCATTTTTAGTAAAAGTTGCAGATAATGGTTAACGGAGGTAGTATATGTTTTCTAGTATTTTTGCAGAGTTGGTATTATTTTGTAGGAATTTGCAGATTTATAATAATTTTGAGCTTATTGAGCCACTACGAAGATATTAGAGTCGGAGCGTATTTTATGACTATGTAATGTTAGTTTAAATGTAAGTTCTCCAAGAAGGTGAAAGATGGAGTTCAAGTCCAGCTGGAATGTCTTGGTGAAGCGCATGTCGGATATGACCACTTGGTTGTAGCCTGTAGGTGGGAGACCATTTTTTTTTTTACACAAGCTTTATAATTAGATGGAGCATGACACTAAAAAAAAAAAAAATTGACAATTTATATATATTTTATAAATTCATTATGAATTACACTAAAAAAATTAAAGTGAAAGTTGTCAAGTAGGGGGTACCACTTGCTTGTGGTGCCCCTACTCTGTCTCCATATCCATCCCTGCGCTATCGTTGGTCTTGTCTAATTTGCCAAGATCCCTTCACTAATAACAATAATAATTATAATATCGATGATTACAAGTTTAGGATTGTGGTGGTTTCATTCCCAACTGATTACAAACAAAGATTATATGGTGATAAGTATCCTTTTATCACTTTGAAGGTGATTGTTTTTTGCTCTGAAAATTCTCAGTGGATAGATATTGATGTTAGGTTTCCACTGCATACGCTTGGTAAATTGTGTTTCTTTCATCATCCGCGTAAATCACAATTTGTAAAAAAGGGTGTGGTTTGTAAGGGTATGGTCTGTCTTTGCTATGACGTCTACTTCGGGATGTTCAATCCATTCGATGTTACTCCGATGACAGCCGTGGATTATAAGGCGGGCATTAGTGTAGAAATCGGTTACCAAGAGCTCGATATCAATCAAGTTATTGACAATAATAATGAGGTTAAAGTTTGGTGGACGAGGTCTGGTTTCATTTTATGCATTGACAAGACTGGAAGATCGCGTTCAGTATTATCTGGAATTCGTGCCATCAATGTACACCCCACCAACAAATGTTTGCTTTATATCGTAACTGCTGCAAATGAAGTGCTTTTGTGTGATATAAGGTCATCTACCTTGAACACCTTGGGTCGAGTTCTAGATCAGGATCATTTACAGTCTACCGAGTTTACACAATTTGAGGAATACAAGTCTTACAACCACACACTACTTGAGCTCCAACACTGTCCTACGCCTCTTCCTACTATCCGCCCATTCTGATCTACTTTTCATTATTTATCATTCAGTCTTTTTTGCAGCTTTGTTTAGATTTCATTGATTCACTTAATGTATGTTCAATAACATAGAACAACTCTTGTTCTGATAGAGGGATAATGATTAATGATTAGTTGAAATAATAAGAGTATTGCTTTTGTTTATTTTTTTTTTATTTTAAAAAAAGGTATCGTTTTATATATACTTCCTCCGATCCGTTTTTTAAATATTGCACCACTTGCCTTTTAAGGAAGTATCACAAATATTGCACCATTTCTATTTTAGGAAAAGAAATACTTGTATTCACATTACAAATACCAAATATACCCTTACTTTTCAACACTTAATTTTTTTTATGTATACAATCACAAAGGCAATCTTGTACTTTTACCTTTCTCTTATCCTTTTTTCCACTACCAAAAATCTTGTGTCAACCTCCTATGGTGCAATAAAAAAAAAAAAAAAAACGGAGGAAGTACGTCTTTTGCAATGCTATTGCTTTTCTAAATTGTCTTTTGTTTCAAATGTCTGATGCACATAACGGTGTAAAACTTATACAAGGTACTGATAAAAACAACCATGTCATGTTGCTTTGCTACTGGGAGTTTATCAAGCTAAGTGGTGCTTATGCAAATATTTGCTCACCTATGATCTTCAATGCCACCAGTGTTATTGATCAGCACTTTAATGGAATGCAGGACATACCGAACCTATATAGCCCCAAAGGCCCCGATATTTTGGTACATAGACTTGCTTCTTGCTAATGTAACTTACTTTGTTGTGCTTGAATTGAAAATTGCTCAAATAATATTTTTCTCTCATATTTATTTCCTGAAGTTGTGATAACTAGATGGTTTGTCTTTCTTAATCATATGCCTTAACTGTTATAAACAATCTCAAAGTTTTTTGCTCATAAAAATACCCCGTTTTCTAGAGGTACTCCCTTTAAATATTATCATCAACCATTGAATGTTGTTTTTAGATTTCTAGAGGATATCCGATCCGTGAACAAGCCTAGATATTATAGAGTTCTCATCTAAGTGACTATTAAGACTTAAGAATATGAGCATGTGATAGTGTGATACTGCAGATTCCTGCAACTTCTACCATTGAATGTTGTTTTTAGATTATCCCAAATCTTCTACAACCCTTCAAAAGCCACAACATGTGTTACTATTCGAAATTAATAGTGTAATAACGCCTTTACCCTTGTGTCTTTGTTAAAATACTTTTATCTCCCAATGCATAGTGTGCTTCCGTTTATACCCTCGAGCTATTTTTTATTTTCGAAATTGCCCTTCAGGCTTAATTTCAGCACTTTGTCTTCTTGGTCTTCTCTCAGTCCTGCCTTTTCCCCTTTTCATGCTCCACCATTCAAACCTTCCATTTGCTTTCTCTCTCCTTTGAACCAGTCTTTGTTAAAACCAGTCTTTCTCACTATCACTCTATCTTTCCTTTCTCACTTCATTTTCTCTCTCTTCACTCTCCACTCTGCACGCATCTCTCCTTAATCCATTTTTCCCCTAAACCCAAAAACACAAACTTTCAGAATATTAGGGTAGTTTCTTCTCCATTGAAGCGTATTACAAGTTTTTCATTGAAGCTGAGGTATGTTCTTTAGCTTTTTTTAATTCCTTTTTATTTATTATATAATTATGGAATATCAATTTGACAATCTAGGGTTTGGTTTAATTTCACAACTATTTAATTGACAGTGTAGAATAGGGGATAGAATTACTTCAATTTCGCACCTACACGAGGTGACAATTAGTGTAATGGTTTAATTTTGCAGAGTTGGGTTTCATCTCGAAGCTAAGATAAGCCATTTACGGCAAGGATTCAAATTTGTAGGACCCGAAACCCAGAAAAATAAGCGTAGTATTGATCAATTTTTTTATGGATGAATTATTGAATGTTGCAACCGTCTACAGTTACCTCTTCTCCAACCAATTCGACACTTCCTGTATTCTCCGACACAAATTCGTACACCTCGCACTAAAGTCGAATATCAGACTAAATATGCTCCTCCTCAAGAGGTATTATGCAATTATTTTGATTTTTTCTGTGCTGCAATCTCAGTAATATTGCTATCAATGGTTACTCTTTCTGCCGGCGACACCGTCTCTTTGAGTAGGATGGGTCAATACTCTTACCACTTTGTCTGTTTTCTCTCTCTCCTCTACTTTTAAATTACTGTAATTTTTGTCACTAATATCTCGCTTTTGATTGATTTTCTTGATTGATTATTAATTTGGCTATGTTGATGTATTATTGAATGTGCGCATCAGATGATTTTTTTTCCCCCTGCAATTTTACAAAATAAATGAGTGATTTTCATGGTGTGACTTGTGAAAGGGTATATATCATGATTTAATGTGATTAAGGGGAGTAATAGAAACTGTGTTTGTTGCAAATTGATGATTTCATAAATTTATTGCAAGACATTGTTTTTTATTATTGTAAAATTTTCATGTTTTATTGATAATGTAGCAGATCAAATAGGTCCGAGAACTATTTGATGAGAGGGAGTAATGGAGTATATTTTATATCTTGTATTATTAAGTATTGACAAAATTAAATAGTGTTCATAAATTATTTAAGACAAATGAAGTGGCATGACTATGGAAGACTTGGAAGTGCCATAGTAGATTAAGTTCGTAAAAGGCCTATGGATGCAGATTTAATTACTGGTATAAAAAAAATAGATAGATTAAAGGAGTCTCATTTGTATTTACTAATGGCATGTTGCATTGCATCTTAAATGTCTAACAAAGCAACTTTGCTTGGAAGCATAGCCTTGGTGATCGTGTTTTTCTTAGAGACGTAATAATGGGCATAAAAAAGGTTATGATATTGTGGTTGATGACTTCTTTTATGTTGGTAGCTGTAAAGAGGAGCTACTAAATCTTATTCAATTTGTTGACGAGTATGAATTTCTGCCCCACCTCTCTCTTGCTTTCTTTCTATACCGAAAGTTTATGATAATACGGTATTCATTAACGTGAACTTACTCCATTCGTAATTTATGGCACTACTATATAGTGACAGGACTGCACATATTTAATCAATCATTTTTCATCATTTCAGCTCTATATGAACATTACCCCCTTAGTCTCTAGCTGAAAAAGTATTATTAATTATCTTAGTTTAATTTGTCCCAATTAAAGTAAGCTTTATTAATTGACATCTTGTTGGGTTTAGCTTAATGGTTAATGGTTGTGCATAAGCTGTCGGAATCAAGAAGGGGGTTATGGACTTAGTTGATTAGCTGATGTAATATGCATTAGTATATGCTCTAGGCATTGCCATGATAGCTATGGCCAATGAAAAGGGTCTTGCCACACCAATTGACTACTTAATGAGTTTTTTGAAAAAAATGGAAATCAGAACATAAAACTGGCGGTTCCTATGGTGCTCTTTATTCTATGCATATCTAACCCAATTAGAGCTAATGTCATAGAAACCTTAACCTGTCCTTTTATTTTTCTTACTTGGTTTAGCGGTTCCTTTGGGAGGCTTGCCAAGTTTTGACTTTAATTATATTGATGGTAGCTGCCGTGGCATCTTCGGCTCTCGGTATTAGATCAGAAGTGAGCCTTAGGCCTTTGCATTTTGCCAGTTTAAAAATTTAATTGACAATTTTTTATTGATTTATGTTTGTAATTTTTTTTTATCATTAAGACATTAATCGATGTTAGTGAAGCTCACTTTTATTGGTACTGATCAGAAAATTGACATAATATAACTCAAATTAGACATGCCTAAATATGCATATTGAAACCATACACCATCGACAATGATTGAGATAGAACCATACACCATAGTTAAATTGAACAAATATTGGACTAAAAAACAGTATTTAAGGACGCTGAGTTATATACCTTTCTACCAAGTTAATTTATGGGGAAAAAAACCCTTTGATTTTCCTTAGATTTTGTTATTTGGGTGTATCTTCAATGCCTCATTAATTTGATGACCCAATTGCTTGATCTTATCCGATTTGGTTTATTTAAGTTGATTTATTAAGTGGGGTTTGTTTGATGTTTGAGGTACCCATTTGGGTTTAATTTTAGATTAAAGTTGATCAGATTTTTTTGGGTTTGAGAATTTTGGATCCGGTTGTGATGATTTGTTGATAATTTTTCATGCTTTAAAAAGTTTTGGAAGTTTATAAGCTAATCTATTGACTGAATTGAGGAGTAAGAGGTTGATTGTGTGTTTTAAGGTGAGCAATTTCTCTACTATGTGGGGGCACACCATGAGAAGAGAGGGGTCTGGAGAGAGAGAAAGAAAAAGGGGTAGGGAGAGAGATTAGAGGGTGAGAAAAAGGGGTCAGAGGAGCCGAAAGAAGAGAGTGAGAGAGAGATAGCAAGAAAGGGGAGTTGGGTGAAAGAGCGAGTGAAATAAAGGGGGAATGAGAAACAAGGCCACGAGAGAGCAATATGGGTCAAAAGAGATACAAATAGAACAATAAGGAAATGTGGGGCTAGGAGAGAAAGATAGGTTGGGGAAGAGAGAGGAAAGGCCCGGGAGAGAAAAGGATAGAGAGGTCGGAATAAAGAGGCAAATAGAGAGAAGTTAGAGAAGTTGAGAAAAATAATGGGGGTTAGGGAGAAAAGGGGGGGGGGAAGAGGGCTTGGGGGAAAAGGAAGCAAGTGTGGAGAGGGATAGGTGGAAAAAAGTAGAGAGAGGGAGGAAAAAAAGGGAATATAGGGCAGGCTAGGATAGAAGAGGAGGGGCACACCGTGAGAAGAGAGGGGTCAGAAGAGGGAGAGAGAGAGAAAGAAAAAGGGGTAGGGAGAGAGATAGAGGGTGAGAAAAAGGGGTCAGAAGACGGAAGAAGAGAGAGAGATAGCAAGAAAGAGGAGTTGGAGAAAGAGCGAGTGAAATAAAGGGAAAATGAGAAACAAGGCCACAAGAGAGCAATAAGGGTCAAAAGAGATAGAAATAGAACAATAAGGGAAAGTGGGGCTAGGAGAGAGAGAGATAGGTTGGGGAAGAGAGAAAGGGATAGAGAGGCCGAAATAAAGAGGTAGATAGAGAGAAGAGAAGCTAGAGAAGTTGAGTAAAATAAAGGGGGTTAGGGAAAAAGGGGGGGGGGGGGGGGGGAAGGGCTTGGGGGAAAAGGAAGCAAGTGTAACCTATAATTTTCAATGTCTTTTATAGGATAGAATAGGGACAAAATGGATTAGAAAGAAAGAAAAAGACTAAGAGAAAGAGTATGGGCCATGGGCTTTTAAAGGAATGAATGATATGGGAACAAGTTTGACCTATAATTTTCAAAGGCATTAAAAAAAGTGGGAGAGAGAGATAGAGAGAGAGGTGAGAAACAATTTAAGAGATCATTCTAAGCGTTTAATTGTTGAAGAGACTTAGATGCTATGGAGGAAGGAAATAGAGAGAAAAAAAATGGTATATGAAATAAAGAAGATAAGATTGCAATGGATTTGAAGGAAGGAACAAGGATGAAAAACTGTTTAGTGTAATTTTTACTCTAATTAGTACACTATTCGTTTATTTTAATTAGTACACTATTCGTTTACTTGAGCTCTATAGCTCTTTTTGCTACTCAATACAGTCAATACCATACCCTAAAATTTGATATAATTATTATCTAAGACAATTTAATTAATTTTCCTTTTTTTTAGATTACTTCTACATTGTTGAATGTTTTCCCCCTTTATGTTTTTGTTGAATTGCTTGTTTATTAATCGTATTATTGTTGAATGTTTTCACACATTATGGAGTGATTAGTATGTATGATGGGATTCTGTTGTAAAATCAATTGTGGGTATTGTATATATCACATGTGCTTTGTACGTAGGATTTGCTTGTGAATGATATGTTGTTGTATTTTGCGTATCTATTTCTTGTTATCCTGTTTGAGTTTGGATTGTCTGGGATTTGCAGGTAAGTATTGCATTGAAGTTTTCTTGTATTATGCTTTTCTTATTAACTTATACATACATGGTAATGTGTTTATTTTCATTGAATTCAAATATGTTTGGCAGGAAAGCGGTGGTGTTTATTTGCTTATTTTATTTGATGCCCGCTGCAGGTTGATAATCATGTTAGTCGAGGATTTGAAGCCAGTGAAGGATACCGACCATACGAATGTTGCTCGATCTTAGATGTGAAATCAGAACCAATTAAGCTAGATGAGTTGTGATGTGTGTAACAGAGGATAGTGCTTTTTATAATTAATCAAAGGCAGCTTTTATTTGCACAAGAATATGTTGTACAAGATGCAGCCTTCGATGATGTATACAATTTTTAAAGGGCAAGCAAATTATTTAGGCATGAGCAAACTATACGGAGGTGAGCAAACTATTTTAGGGTAATGTAATTTGAATATGATTTTTAGGAGTGAGAAAATTCTTTGGGTGTGAACAAATTATTTAAGGGTAATTTGTATTTGATTTTTAGAGGTAGGCAAACTATTATGACATTTAGGGGGTGAGAAAACTACTTAAAGGTGGGAAATTTGGTATGATTTCTAGGGTTTAATAAATTCTATAAGGATAAGTAAATACTTTAGGGGTGAGTAATTTTTAAAAAGGTGAGGTAATTTTATACAATATTAATATACTTGTATACAATATGAATAATATTTCTATACTTAATTACAAAATGCTTAATTATTCTTACATTTTTGACAAACATCAAAGTATAATTATTTAACAAAACAATAATAATCGTTTCTACTTCTTAACAATAAATACAACAATAAGTATTATTACACATTCACTTATGATACTATATTACCGATGCTTAATATTAGTTTATTGGGCTATCGCGCGCATCGCGCGCGATGGCACAACTAGTAAGTAGAAATGATTTATTTCGTAGATTTTCAGGTTTGGTTACTATTTGATCAATTGAAATTGAATATTCTCCTGATAATTACTCATCTGTGCAATTGGTATATTTCCTCTTTAAAAATGTAAATATTTTGTTCAATTAATAGTTGTAAGGTATACAATTGGATCACATCGTGCTTTAAAACACCATCAGCAATCAGCATGCACGACTATCTTTTTCTACTCTGTGTCTCTCTCTGACATCTTATACAATACTCCTTTGGTCGCCAGTCTACTACTGCTCACCTTCATATTGTCCTGTTTTATTTGATTATTTTTAATTTTATTTTAATGTTGTTGCATTGTTTGTTGATTATTATAAATGTATTTGCGATTATTGTTGTTAAATTTTCAGAAAATTAAAATATTGGACTGGGGAGGTTGAGGAATTTTGAAGCTTTGGTTGTAATGATCATTATTGGGTTTTTGTTTGAAATTTTGATAATTGAGCTGAAAATTTTTTGGGATTTAATTTTATAGATTTTGTTGAATTTTCTGGGGCATAAATTGAAGAATATCAAGAGGAAGGAAGAGAGAGAAAGAGAAGTTTGGACCTGAGAGAAGTTCGACCCTAGTGTGTTTACTATTCTATTTCTAGCTGCACATGGCGGAAAATTACAGGGGTTGGTGGTCAGTTCAATCGAATCTAATTCAATGCGATACTCCGTATTATTTTATTTTTCTTGTATATATGCGCTCTTAAGGTGTAATGAATTTCTTGAATGAACTTAGTTTGTGGGCACTTTCTCATTTGATTTTAAGGGTTTGCCTTTCGCCTTCTAGAAAATTGAATCGTGTGGACTCAATTTGTTTTATTTTTAAATTTTATCAATTATAATTCACCCACACTAGTAGAATAAACGTAATGGCAAGCGGTTCAAACTCCCTAATGGGAAGCGATTTTGAACCGCATGGGATTAGGTGGCTTGCCATTAGCCATTTAAATGGCAAGCGGTTCATATCCGCTTGCCATAACTAGAGAAAGGGCAACGGTTTTGGCGCTAAACCGCTGCCCATTATGGGTATAAAAAATAAAAAAAAAAAAAATTGGGTTTTTTTCCACAAAAATTGATATATAAACCAAACATATGTAAAAACATTAATATTTTTATTAATTATTTGTCGTAATATTACATTTATATTAAAAAAAATTAATAAATAAAATTAATACAAATAATAAAAAAAAAAAAAAAAAAAAAACTCATGTTATAGATCAAACTTCCAGCCACGACCACCAACACCACTGTTCAGCACCACGACCCCCACGAGCAGCCACCACCATCAGAACCCCAACTGATGACCCCCACCCACCAAACCTTCACCGAAACCCACCAAAACCCACCACGACCCCCCACCACCCCTCACCCACCAGAACCACCAACTAACCCCCACCCACCAAAATCCTCACCGAAACCCACCAAAACCCTAACCCAAACCACAACCCTCACCCACACAACCAGACCCCCAACCAAACCACGACCAGACCCCACCCAAACCACGACCCACCACCCACCACGACTGTACCCACACCAAAAATAAATCTAAAATCGAAATTTAAAAAAAAAAAAAAATCGACCCACCTTAAAAAAAAAAAATCATCTAGCCCACCACGACCTCCACCCACCCCCATGAAAAGCTTGAAATTAAGGTTTTAAAGGTCAAATTCGACCATAAAAACTCTAGATCTAGAGTTTTCATGGTCGAATTTGACCTAAAAAACTTGAACACCCAAACGCATGCACGAATTTGCTTGAAATTGCACTCGAAATTTGCTCGAAATTGTCCTCAATCTGCTCGAAAACTTGGTGTTTTGGTTGAATTTGCTCGAATTTTTTTGGTTTTGGTTCGATTTTTTGGACATGAGAAAGAACAAAGAAAAAAAGAAAGTGAAAGAAGAAAGGATTGAAGGAAAGAGAAGAGGAGAGAGGGGGAAAACGGGAAAAAGAAAGAGGAGAGAGATAGAGCACCGAAAATGAAAGAGGAGAGAGAGAGAGAGCTGAGTAAAGAAAGAGGAGAGAGAGAAATAAAGGGAGGGGTGGGCACAGTTTTAGGGTTTTTTTTTTTAAAATGGCAAGCGGTTTGGGGTTGAACCGATTGCCAATTTAACTAATGGTAAGCGGTTCAACCCTAAACCGCTTGCCATTAGTTAAATTGCAAGCGGTTCGCGCCAAAACCACTTGCCATTTCATTGGTTTTATTATTATTTTTTTATTAGTAATGGGAAGCAGATTATTAAAACCGCTTCCCAATAATAGCTTCCCATCACATTTATTCTACTAGTGCCATATTTCTGATTTGAGGTTTTATAAATCTGAAAAAATTTGAGGAGATAGTGAAATTTTGGGTATGGTTTCGTGGGTTTGATTCGTGGGTCGGGTTTCGTGGGTTTCAGATCGGCGGGTTACGAGTTTCATGGGTTTGCTGGGTTTGTGGTGCTAGGTTCGTGGGTTTCTGGGTGCGGCGTTGTTGTGGTGGGTTTCGTGGTTGCAGATGAGATCGGCGACCTTGGTGCTGGGTTGGTTATAGTACAATGATGCATTGATAGATTCATAATAGTACTACTATTAGGATTGGAATGAGGAATATGAAATACGTATTTAATCCAAGTGTGTCTTTAGTTTAATTAGAATAACATTTAATCAAATACTCATATATATAAGTACCCAATAAATAAATTGAGTAATAACATGCACTTACAAAATTAAAAGTACTATAGACCTGTTTTAATTTACTGAAAACAACTGAACTGAATTAAACTGATTGAGTCTGAACTGAATAGAAATGAAATGAATTGATTATGAGAGGAGGAAACTACGAACTGAACTGAACTAAACTGATTGAAGCTAAACTGAACTGATGAACTAAAATTAAGTTAAACAGAACAGGTCCTACGTACATGATTTTTAGTCGTCTAAAGCATGAAGTATATCTCATATAGTACGAAGTATGTTGTATGCACAATAATGACGTTTGTACCACACGCCCACACACTAACATGTAACTTGTATATATTAATATATACATGTTTGTATGTCATACACTCGGGCTCACCATTTAACATTAGTTACATTGCACATCTTATATCTTATACTACGTATATATATGCGAGCATTAGTGCATTACTCTGTAGTACAATTATATAACACAAAGAATAACAATTTAATAAAAACATCATGAACATACAGTATACAATTGAAGCTTATATTTAATACTCGTATAAATATCCTGGCAGTAATTGTAAACAGATGATCTGAGGTAGATACTAGCTTAGCTTAGCTAAATAAAACATGTTGTGATTGGTAATAGGGCCATAAATGTTCCACGTAAGTTGATTAGATGTTTTTGGTTTCTTTGCAATGAATGTCTCTGATTGCCTGTCTACACCAACCTAACTGTTTTAGCTCCTAGAACTAGCACTAGCGCAATATAGATTTAGTGGTTTAATTTGCATGCAACCTCTGAATACTTATCTTAATTCATTGTGTCTAACTATCTACTAAGTGCTTATTTTCATTGTGTTTAACTATGTACTAATAGTGTAAAAGTCAAACTGTTGCAAGTATAAAAAAAACGGAGGAAGTACAAGTGCTTATTTTCAACGACTTAGAATAAATGTTGTGTGAAGTGAAGAGATCTTTACTTGTTATTTTCTAACTTCACGCAGTTTTGCTTCAAGTAAACTTCATCAAATATTAAAAAATATGTATAGAGTAAATTTTGCATTCAATTCAACCAATTAATCACGTAATTTGAGTGACTAGAGTTTATAGTAACAGAGGTGGATGTACTCAATTATTGAATATTGATCATATAAAACCAGTTGCAATATCATCTAGTCAGAATAATATTTTACTAGCCGCGTTCTTTTATTTGAATTTTCACAATGTTTATTAAGGCTATATAAATCAATTAAATAAATAAGTTAAAGTTTGTAAAGATATGAGATATAATTAATATGTATTTGATGAGTATCATTGCTACTGAACTAAGCTGAACTGAACTGAACTAAACTAAACTGACTGGAGCTGAACTGAACTGAACTAAATTGATTGGAACTGAACTGAACTGAATATTTTATGAGAGAAGGAAATTAAGAGCTGAACTGAACTTAACTGAACTGAACTGATTGGAGCTGAACTGAACTGAAATTAAGTAAATATGAACCGGCCCTAAATAACCATTTGTAGAATTCAACGGATTAATAGAATTATTTTACTCATTTTACCATAGTTTCGCCCATGTGCCTTGCAAATTCCATTTTGAAGATATAGGTATTTTTGCCTATTTATTATGAGTAAACGGCCTGTTTAATATAGGTACTTTTTCCTAATTATTATGAGTAATGGCAAGTTTAATAAATAAATTAAACTACTCAAAAATGAGAGGTTTCAAACACTTGCCGTCGTCAACTAGTGTGTCTCTTTACAAACAAATATAGTAACCACATATCCCTTCGAAAAGAACAAAATACTTCAACTTATTACCAATTATAAACATTAAATAGAAGATAAATATATTTAATTAAGGTTTATCCATATAAATAGTCTTATAATCATAAACTAATTAAAAACCAAGGTCGGTAGCCACCATTTTCCACTAGGCCACTATGTATTGCATTGTATGGGAAATCGTCAACCCCCAAGCCAAAGTTCTGTTCGCCGGCCAACTTTTTCGTGTCTCCCATACTCGTGAAAAACGAGAACCACTAAAAACATACAACTTTATAATATGTGATATTTTTCATATCATAAATTTATACTTGTAATTCTCTATGATAAAAAAATTAAAAGTAACACCACATTTTTTTTTTGCTAACCGTACCACCACCTCCTCCTTATGTTTTGTTTTCATGCATCCATCATTATATGCCAAAACTTTACCTTATATTCCACGAATCATGACACTATTATCTTAATTAATTGTTTTATTAGCTAGCCTTTAAACATGATTATGATTATTAGTCTATTAAACTACACACCAAATTAGTGACATGTTAGTTAAGTACTTAAACTTAATTGTGGTGTACTGTCTTTAGTTTTACTTCACAAGATGAGAATCTAATTTGTGTCTAGGTTCTTTGATTTTTAGTTGTTTTGTGAGTCTTTGTCATCAATGAATTTTATATCCATTTTGACAAGAAAAGCATATTACTATTATTGAGTTGAGGTATCAAATTGTTTGTGCATGGGGTTTAGCTAGATATGGTTTTCATGATCTTTGTTATAAATTATTATCAATGGGTGTCAACTTTCATGTTTGGTATAGGTTCCAAACTTTGAAATAGTCTTACTTTGCTTTCAACTTTAACTTCTCAAGTCATTGATGGTGCCTAATTAATGGGTGATTCAATCATGCATAAAAGAGATTTTTTAAAATACAAGGTCATTAAAATCACGTACGGGTATGTAGAGCGTGTACACATTAACAAATGAGTTTGTATTTGTGTTAACGTTCTTGCAATCGTTACTTCTTGTTGTGACCTAGTGGCTCCCAATTGATATTATTTTCTATCTATTCAACTATATATATGATTTCATTGTTGATGGGTGGGTTTCCATGGCAAAGAATTCCATGATTGAGAAAATATAAGTTGACTTATGAGTCTTTCTAGCACAATTTAATAATATCATAAATTGATGAGGTTAAAATATTAATTGCAACTTTGTTGTATCACTCCACAAATCAATAAACACGATTAATCTTATATCATTTAGTTATGAGTTGATCTTAGCATGCCTCATTTTAATTTGTCTTAGTGTAATTTAATTTTCATAAACCTTTATTTTGTTAAGTGAAAGGAGCACAACTTAAAACTTGTTTAGCTCGACATTATCAATCATTAAACCTACATATTCTCCCACCCCACCCCTCCCATGAAACAATGAAAACTAAGCATTCACTAAATTGCTAGCTAACTTTAGAATCAAAGTTTAATTTAATTTTGGATGTTACTTTTGGCAATCACCTAACTCCATTTGAATAAAAACACAAAATCTAAAGCAAGATTGAAGAATAATCTCTCAATACTAAAATAGGAGTACAAAAATCATCATAATATCATTGATAACGGCGCCTAAGCCCACTTGGTTGTTAAACTTAATCAGAAACTAATTTGATTAAAAGCTTAATTAAAAGTTAATTGGGCCCATATTTTTGGGCTAAGCCAATCATAAGAAGGACTGAATCAGGTTCAGTAGTCTACGTAGCACTTAATAATAGCCTAACACCTACTTACGCAAACTATGACTCTAGTGGGCCCCATTTTTCTGAGAGTGTCAGTAAAATAGTGTAGATAAGGGTTTGGAATCATTAATCCTCTGTTCTGCAACTCCACACTTTCATCATACACCTCTGCTCCAATTGGTGCATCATTTGATTTGATTAATTTATTAGGATGATGTGGAAATGTTTGTACTCCGTATGTTAGGTTCAATGGTTATTGTTTATTGATTTGATTTCTCTCTTCTTATTTCCTGTTCTAAATTTGAATTTAACTGTTGGTGCATCTTATTGTGAATTGGTGGAAGAGTGAGCATTCAATTTTGCAGTATCTTGTAAAAGTTGTAACTTGTAACATCTCATGACATTATCTTGTAAAACTACTCGTAGTAATTCAAAGTCGTTTAGTTATATTGCGTACCTAATCCTACTATCAAATTAACATAGTTCAATGAATGTTTTGACATAAAAATATGTTGAAATTATTGCAATATTAGCAATTAAATCAATTTTTAAAAAGTAAATTTGTGTTTTGTAACAATTATTCTTTATTGAAATCCGTTGAAAACACACATAATAATCATCTATTAAATAAGTATAATATGAATAGTGTTGAAACTTTAAGTCATTGTTTCAAATTGATATCCTTCATCATTCTTATATTTAAGCATAATGTTAGTAGTTGAAATCACAAACCTTCTTTATACTCCATAGTCCGTATCTTTGGAAAGGCAAATCCGATGACCAAGAGGCAAAGACACAAGAGAGTACAGTTTTACTATAATGGTAATTGAATAGAGTCGTAGTCCTCGTAGACTCACAATAGAGGATTAGAGTATTCCATATCAATCAAAATGTTGAAAACATGCATGTTTGAATTTTTGCAAATACTCTAAATTTTTTTGCACAGAGCATTACATCTGCATATTATTATTGTTTAACTGTTATATCAATTTCATTTGTGCACACACTTATGTGATATTGAAGATCAGTTGATCACAATTGGATAAAACATCTTATTTCAAGTAAATACTATATTCTTGATTGTGATTAAAGGGTCTAAGCCTCTAACCATTATTGTTGTTACACTTGTGCATTCACTTTTACAAGGACTAGTTGCACCATTAATAGGAATAGATCATATACCAAGGAGTACTTTTTTTTTTTTAAAAAAAAACTTCAAACATTTTTTTATCAAAATACAAGTATACTTTTAGGGTTTGTTCTCATTGACTGAACTCAGCTAAACTAAACTGAACTGAAATGAATATTTTATAAGAGAAGGAAATTAAGAGTTAAACTGAACTGAACCGAGCTAAACTAAACTGAATTTCAACGTATGAGAACAGACCCTTACTTCGTACGTTTTTAACCAATTATTTCCACTATTAAGTCTATTACCAGAGCTTTGCCTAAAAATACGAGTTCTGGCTATGCTCTAAATTTGTAAATAATCATACCATCTTCACACGTCAAAACGCACTGCTCATCAACCCTCACAAGTCACCATCACTGCCTAGACTTTATATAAATCCACTTCACCTACGAACCTCACAGCCTGTTCCCCTTCAAATAATTGCTCCATATTTTATTTAACAATAATTATTTCGTTCTCAAATGACTACTCGTACTTCGTACAACACTTGAATTTTAACGCAATTTTAAGAAGAATCTTGGGTGGTGCATGAAAATCACTTAATTAACATGTAAGCAGGTTTAGTGATTTTCTTTAAATTGTTTGTTAGGGGAATAGACAATTAAAATAATCATAGTCTTATGTTCAATTAGAAAGCATGCAAAAATTCACATTGTAAATGAATAACTTATATAAGTGCTACAAATTACACAAAAGTTTAAAATTATTTACAATTATTAGATACTATTATTTTTTAACTCACATTATATGTCAAAATCGTTAAAGTAATTTAAATCGGAGGTTACAATCTTATTCTTTAAAGTTGTTTTGTTCTGCTCTATTGAAGTATGTTTCTGAATCTCAAAAGGATAGAGCTACAAGTAGTCAAAATCATTCATTAAGACATTAAAATCCAAAACTAGACTCTTATCATTAAGAACAAATGAGGGAAAAAAACACATTTGAAAAATAAATAACCTCATCTAACATTCACGAATCACTTAATCCCACGTGGACTCATTTGATGACGACATCTCTCCCTCCAACAGCTGTCAACCCGCATGGTCACATTTCAACCCCAGTATAAATACCAAACCCCCTCACTCCATCCTTCTCCAACACTCCTCTCATCCTCACTTCCTTTTCTCCAACACTTCCGTACAATATTTCCGTACTACCCTCTAAAATGACACCAATTTACACTTTTGCCACTCTCTCTCTCCTCTTTCTCTCTCTACACCTCACCACCACCCCTTCCTCCGCTGCTCTCGTCAAACAACAGCCCCTCACACTCAAAT
Source organism: Chenopodium quinoa (assembly GCF_001683475.1). Lineage (NCBI taxonomy): Eukaryota > Viridiplantae > Streptophyta > Magnoliopsida > Caryophyllales > Amaranthaceae > Chenopodium > Chenopodium quinoa. The sequence continues at coordinate 2,752,342 of NW_018742244.1, forward strand.
ACCACAACGGCCCTCTTTTAAAGGGGAAGTTCTCCGTCAATTTAATTTGGTACGGCAAATTCACTCCAGCTCAGCGCTCCATCATTGTCGATTTTATTCAGTCGCTAACGACAGCTCGTACACCACATCCGTCGGTTGCCTCATGGTGGAGGACTACGGAGAAGTACAAGGGAGGAGGAGCCTCTACCCTCGTCGTAGGAAATCAAATCCTACACGAGAACTACCCTTTCGGAAAAAAGCTTAAGAACTCGCATATTATTGGGCTGGCTTCAAAGCCCAATAACAAGATTGATTCGATTGATGTTATTCTCACGGCCCAAGATGTGGTTGTTGAGGGGTTTTGTATGAGGTGTGGGTCCCACGGGTCATCGGGTCGGGTTAAACGGGCCTATGTTTGGGTTGGGAACTCTGCTACCCAGTGTCCGGGTCAATGTGCTTGGCCTTTCTATCAGCCCATGTACGGCCCACAGACCCCACCTTTGGTGTCCCCAAATGGGGATGTTGGTGTTGATGGGATGATTATTAATTTGGCTACGCTGTTGGCGGGCACTGTAACGAACCCGTTCTCGAACGGGTACTTTCAGGGCCCGCCAACAGTCCCGCTTGAGGCGGTAAGCGCCTGTACCGGGATATTCGGTGCAGGCGCTTACCCCGGATACCCAGGGACAGTGTCCGTGGATAAAGTTACCGGAGCGAGTTATAATGCAAATGGGGTGAATGGGAGGAAGTACTTGCTTCCGGCGATGTGGGACCCACAGAGCTCTGCTTGTTCAACTCTTATTTGATTTTACCTTAAGTGGATGGGGTGAAAAAAGAACGTGAAGTGTGTTGTGAAAAAGGTTACAAAAAAGTTAGGGTGAAAATGGTAAAAGAATATAAAACTACTTGAAAAATGAAGATGTTTGTAGATATTTTGGGTTAATTTTACAGTAAGTTTTTAAAATTTAGTGAGATAATCTTATCTACTATGGAATTTGGGGTGTAGTTTGTCGAATTGTATTAAATGTATATTTGGTTCTGGATAAAGTGAACAAGTTGAATGATGAAAAAGTTAAAGATTGTGCTTTGTTTATTTTAAGTACCTTGAAGATTTTTATTTGTATGGGACTACGGAAAAAATGATGGAGGAATAGTCTACAGTACTTTTTTTTTTTAACATAAGGTGAATCGGGGTGATCTACTAGTTCGAAGAATCACTACTATCTTTAACAGAAATGATCAATATCATCAATACATGAGTAAATGTTCGGATATTAAAATTTGGATTTTATGTTAACTCATGTAACAAATTTATGACCACAAGTCTAAAATAATAAGGTTTTAAATTGGTTATCATTTGGTTCCACTTAAAACTTTGTGACACGAACTCGATTCAAGACTATATTCACTAGTCGACATATTGTACAATATGAAATATTTGGTACTTTGGTAGTTTAGTATCATTACCACCTCATGTAATACAAGATCATATTGTCCTTGCTCAATTTGGTTGAAGAAAGTTGAGTTTTCCTAATTAATCAAGTTCAACAAATAAAATAATCCATTCATATCATATCTAAATATTGGTAGAAAAGTTCTCCTAAAACGTAGCAATTGAGTTTATGATTGTGGACATCACTCCATTCAAGAAGATGTGTTTGCTTTAATATGCTCTTTTGGGTTTGTCTACCTAGATTTTTACTCAAGAATCAACTAATAAATTGTACTCTATACTCTAACATATTGCATGTTCATCAATATCATAATCTTAATAAGATTAGCATAAGATAATCATGGATTACGTTTGTTTTTATAGTAATAATTGTTGGGCCATCACCCATCAGTACTACACTACTACTACGGAGTACAAGTTGCACTATTAACTTTTAGCTTTTTCCAAACCAACAAAAATAAAATAAAATAATAATAATAATACAAAAAGTCTCCCTCAAAATTAAGCAAACTAAAATATCAATATCCTTATATCATTCCAGAAGAAGGGTAGAATAATTATCTAAATATATTCTTCATTATAGAGCATGTTTTTTCTTCATGTACCTATGTAGTGTATAGTGTATACAATTATATAAGTTATATTGTACGGAGTACTAAATTAAGTTAATAATACCCTTGGTCTTCAATTTAAGGTCTCAATTGTTTTTTGTTTTAAAAACAAGATTTCGAAAACAAAATGAGACTTTCGTTTGAGAACGAGTGGAACACAATGACATGCGCAGTATCAAAATTGAAGGTATTGTAAAGGATAAATATTTGTAAGAGAAAGGTGACAAAACATTTTCTATTCATGTCATGAGAAAAATTATTGGGCAATCCTTAGCTTGTACACAGTACACCTGGTATTTAAGAAAAAAGAATCACAAAATTATGAGGAAATAATAAGACAAGAAAAAGGTAAAATTGCAAAACTGAGCGTTTTTGGAAAACAATTTCCCAAACAAGACGCGTGGCAAAACTATTTACCAAACTAAGCTTTCAGGGTAAAACGCCAACCAGGGTGGCGTTTTACCCTGGGCAATTTTTTTTTTTAATTTTTAGTCAAAGGTAAAACGCCATCAAGGGTGGCGTTTTACTGCTGGGCAAATTTTTTTAAAAAAAACATTTACACAAAAACGCTAACGTCGTTGGCGTTTTACTTTTAACACAAAAGCGCTAACTTCAGGATACCCATCGGAGCCGTGACATATGGGAGCAGATAGTAAGTTTTCATCTACCAAATATTTATTGTGTTTGGCATTTATTTGGTTCACTGATCAAACAATTTATTTTTTATTCTTGTACAGGGTGATCCAGCACGTTGCTTGGTTTGCAGGCACCACGTTGCCACCACGGTGGTAGATTGGGTGGTCGACCCCCGTGTGCTACAGTACATCGATTTTGTGGGTTTCGGCGGATTTCATAGGATGGCCTTCACACTGATCGATCGAGCGCTTATTACTGCGCTCGTTGAGAGATGGAGACAGGAGACTCACTCCTTCCATCTACCAGTTGGGGAGGCCACCGTCACGCTCCGAGATGTGGCGATACTTACACGGCTCCCAGTGCATGGTAGGGCAGTTACAGGACCGATTATACAGGACCCTCGTGGCCTTGTTGAGAGGGTGTTAGGGGTGAGGCCTGAGGCGACCGATGTTAGAGGCACAGGGTTAAGACACATATGGTTACGAGAGACATTTGGGGTGTTGCCTCCTGATGCCGATGATGGGGTCGTCCAAAGATACGCTCGAGCGTACCTGTTCATGTTGATAGGATCATTATTCAGTAACAAGAGTGGTAGTCACATACAGTTGATCTACCTACAGCTGTTAGAGAACAACTGGGAGGGTATACGTGACTACAGCTGGGGTAGTGCGTGTCTGGCAACCTTATATCGACATCTTTGCAGAGCATCCCAGCGTAGTAGATGGGAGATCAGTGGTCCCTTGATTGTGCTTCAGGTAGTTGCTGTTGTTGTTGCAGCTCTTGTGGTTGTTGCTGCTGTTGCTGTGTAGCTGTGTTTGTGTGCAGAGATAAAACGCCAACCATGGTGGCGCTTTAGGGGGTAAATTATTTTCAAAAAAATCACTAGGGTAAAACGCCAACGGCGTTAGCGTTTTTGTGTAAATGTGTTTTTTTTAAAAAAATTTGCCCAGCATTAAAACGCCACCCTTGATGGCGTTTTATCCTTGACTAAAAATTAAAAAAAAAAAAAAATGCCCAGGGTAAAACGCCATCCTGGTTGACGTTTTACTCTGGAAGCTTAGTTTGGTAAATAGTTTTGCCACGCGTCTTGTTTGAGAAATTGTTTCCCAAAAACGCTTAGTTTGGCAATTTTTCCCAAGAAAAACGTCCAATAATGAAGCAGGACAACATTATGACGATGGAGATTGGGGAAACTATTTGCTATTCCTTTTCTTTTCTTATTCTAGACGTGGTTTATACTTGGACCAATTCAAAACTCACATAAATGACATTTGGATAAACTTTTGTACAGTTGGCTGAATTATGAAGTAAAGTAGTGTATTAGAGTGTCCTTTGATTTAATTTTTTTTTATGTTTTTGTTGTTGAAAAATAAAGTTTATGTTCATTAATCTTGATCACATATTGTATCCAACATCTTCCAAACTTTGTTTTTGACCGGATATCACTAGGCATCAATCACAATCATTGTTATTTTAGGTAAGGGAACATTAGAGTGAAGAATCTTGAAATTATTTTGCCGTTATTTACATGTGAGTTATTACACATTATATTATATTATAGATATGGAAATTGTGGAGTAAGATAAAATGATCAATTTATAAAGCTGGAAAAATGATTTCTTTTGTTAGCAATTGATTTTGAGATCAAACCTTATTATGAGGTTCTAGAGAGCACATAGCTGTCCATACAAAACTAGTCCAAACCTAATAAAAAATCACACAAATACATTATATATATATATATATATATATATATATATATATATATATATATATATATATATATATATATATAGGGGAAGACTCTCGTGAGAAATTTTCTTATGTGAGAACACTCTTTATGTTCTAAATTTTTACTCGCATGTTCTAAATTTTAAATTTGATGTTCTAAACTTTTCCTTAGGTATTCTAAATTAAATCAAATGTTCTAATTTAGTACTCACATGTTCTAAACCATAAATTAGTTAAGTTCGATGTCATAAATTTTAAATAAGTTGGTCAAAAATTTTAACTTGTATGTTCTAAATTTTAAAACATGTGTTTTAAGATTTTTAATTATATGTTCCAGATTTTAAATTGTATGTTCTATTTTTTTACTCGTATGTTCTAAATTATTTACCCACACTTTCTATATTCTATATCAGTCTGTTCTAAATTTTTATTCACATGTTCATAATCTTAAATCATAAGTCAAAATTTTACTCATATGTTTAAAATTTCATAAAGCAAATTTTATAAATTTTTAATCAGTTCTTCTAATTCTTAAATCAGATGTTCTAAACATATTACTCACACAAATGTTCTAAATTATTACTCATATGTTCAAAATTTTAATTTGAGTCACATGTTCTAAATTTTAACTCACATGTTCTAAATTTTAATTCACATGTTCTAAATTTTAAATCAGTTCTCATATAAGTATGAATTCTCACATATGGACCTATTCTCACCGGATCCCTCCCCGAGGAGGCTCTTGTGAGAATTTTTCTTATGTGAGAATTTTTCTTATGTGAGAACACTCTTTATGTTCTAAATTTTTACTTGTATGTTCTAAATTTTAAATCTGATGTTCTAAACTTTTCCTTAGGTGTTCTAAATTAAATTAAATGTTCTAAACCATAAATTAGTTAAGTTTAATATCATAAATTTTAAATAACTTGTTCCAAAATTTTAACTTATATGTTCTAAATTTTAAAATGTGTGTTCTAAGATTTTTAATTATATGTTACAGATTTTAAAGCGTATGTTCTATATTTTTACTCGTATGTTCTAAATTTTTTACTCACACTTTCTATATTCTATATTTGTTTGTTCTAAATTTTTATTCACATGTTCATAATCTTAAATCAAATGTTCTAAATTGTACTCATATGTTTAAAATTTCATAAAGCAGATTTTATAAATTTTTAATCACTTGTTCTAATTCTTAAATCAAATGTTCTAAACATATTACTCACTTAGACGTTCTAAATTATTACTCAGACGTTCTAAATTATTACTCAATTATTACTCAGACGCATGTTCTAAATTTTTACTCGTATGTTCTAAACTTTTACTCACATGTTCTAAATTTAAAATCAGTTCTCATATAAGTATGAATTCTCACATATGAACCTATTCTCACCGGATCCCTCCCATATATATATATATATATATATATATATATATATATATATATATATATATAACAACTAATCATTTCCACTAAATCAAAAAAACAATTGTTGAAATTTCTGAAACTATAAATTGTATTGCTTTACTCTTATAATAGAAAGATACAGATGTAATACAAAATACTTTAGATTATGTATCTGAAGATGATAGTTGAAGCTTGCATTAGTTATCTTAGGAAGGTTGGACTAGATGAGTCGATGGTTTGGCGGCATGTGAGGAGATTGAGCAGTTCTCCTTGGGGATAAGGTGGTCAAGGTCAAGGAAGCCTGCCCAACATTTAAGTATGATACGAGTTTTTGTGTTTTTTTTTTGGGAGAGTGATAAATGATAAAGTGTAAATAATTTAAATTTGTTATTATAAGCCCCAAACACATTGATGTTAGATGTCAAGTTATATCTAATGATCACAACTAGTCATGAGTTATAAAAGTCGGTCAAACAAAGTTAATCTTAGGTTGTAAACTTACAACTATAATGTAATCAGTTAATCACTAGTCGTTAGTAGTGCTTATCTCACCCAAAACAACGTCTAGTTTCATTCAAAAAGACCATAAATTAAAATGTGTAAACATTGATCCTAGGTATTATCAAAAGGCTCGACTTGACTTGACTCAACCCGAACCATGCTAGCCTCTGTCATTCACCACCAATCAAAGAGTCATACTATAATAAGTTATTTGATGGGCTGAATTGGCTCTAAATGGAAGCCCATCTCAAACAAATGTTGATAGACATGATAGTAAAAAGTACTTCTACTCTGTAGTACTTAACAGATTTATCTCTCAATATAGTAAAAAAATAAAAATAAAAATAAAAATCAGAATAATTCCACATTGACACACACCAAACGGCTCCTCCGCTGCTGTCTCGAGGCAGCTGAGAGAGAGAGAGGAGAGAGAAAATCAGCGACGACGACAATGGAGCAGCCGGAAGAGCAAGACGTCGACATGACTTCTGCTGCCGATATCAACGACGCTGAACCTTCTGCGGTTTCTACTTTCTCTCTCCTCTTTTTCCTTTTTTTTTTTTTTTTTTTGAAAATTTTCTGATTTTTATTGGTTGGATGAGTTTTCTTCGAACCCTAATCATGGCGGAAAATGTGTGATAATTTGATTTCAGGATGTTGAAGATATGAAAAAGAGGTTAAAGGAAATGGAAGATGAAGCCGCTGCTCTTCGTGAGATGCAGGCCAAAGTTGAGAAGGAGATGGGTTCTGTTCAAGGTATTTCTCCTTTTTCTTTTTTTTTTAAAAATTTATTTTTGTGAAAATTACTGTATTTTTTCGAATTATTTTTGTTGATTATTTAGACGATTTGTTGCTAGAATTGATTAATTTAGGGTTCTGATTGGTGATCATGTGTGGAATTTCAATTGAACGTAAAATATTGTCGTATGGATTGTGTTTATGTTGTGATCATGGAATTTGCTATCTTATGTTGAAATTAGAGGCTTCTGTTGTATAATTTTGGTTGGATTTGTTTGTTTTGATCAAGCTTTTGATTGATATGTAGATTGAATAAACTATCATGCGAGCTTTTTCCATGTGTAGCAGAGTAATCACTGAGTCTAATGCGTGATGTATGAATTGTAGACCGTTACTTATCACCGGATATCTCATGTCTAGGAAACGTTGTTCAGTTTCGCTACATTTTCACTCTTCTTTATTCGTCATGTAATCCTGCCAATGTAATGAAGTGTAAGTAGTTGTGTGTCGTGATAGATCTTATTTCAGCTTGTTCTTTTGTGATGAGCTGGTGCTTTAGAGGTTTTGAGATTCATGGCTGCAAATCTGTTGGCAATGTGGTCATATACAAAACTTTTACATCCATTGACTCTATAAATTTGCAATTTAGGGCATGACTTTTGATCAAAAAAGGGTTTTAATGAATAAAAGATGTCGTCAAATGTAAATCTTTCAGCAGTAAATACAGGAATGAAAGGGAAGTTGTTGCTTCCCCTTTGTTTTAGGAGTTTCCATGGGCACTTGTTAAGCTTCAAGTACATACATTGTTATTGGCTGCTTCACCACCTAATTATTAAAAGAATATACATAAAGGAAATTGTGAACATAATTGGGAAGTTATTTAATAACTTAGTTTTTAAGTTTTGGAATATTTAAGCATGGAATGATTCTTATATTTTATAAATTTCTTTATTATTAAATACCTTAAGTGTAATTTCAATTTGATTTAACTTTTTCTCTTTATTGGATTGGAAGCAATCATGCTGCTAGTCTGCTACTGTTGATTTCATGACTCAATAGTTTCAGTTCTTTAAGGATTTTGTGTCTTGCAGATCCTGCTGTTGCGGCTGCTGACCAAGCAAACAGAGAGGAAGTTGATTCTCGATCAGTGTTTGTGGGCAATGTGAGTGTTTTTTTCCTATTACCAGTTTCATAGATTATCAAGACACATTTTCTGATTTTCATGATATAGCTTTTGTGATGCATACTTTCTGTACTTGCAATCATACAGTGTGTGATTGTAACTAATTAGGTTGATTATGTTATACTTGGCTTGACTGTATCGTGCTGCTATTAGCATATTCATATGTTTATATGCTGCCAATGTTTTGTGCGCTCATGATATCCTCACTGACCATACAAACCCCTCCTGAAAATTTGAGGTGTTATCCATAGATCAGGGATGTCACATAACTCACATTCACTATTTGAGGCCTGAGGGTGGATAGGCAACTAGGCAGTACATCCCAACTATGAATGACATCTGCAGAAATCTGTTTTAACTACTTGACTAGCTAGTTTATAATACCTTATGAGCTGGAAGAGGAATCCAGCATCGTGATAATTTCTAGTCATCTATAACCAAGCTGGCTAAGCTGATAGTTGCTAGTCCTCTATTGCCAACCTAGCTGGCAAAGCTCCCAATAGAGGTTTTCCATGGAGTGCAGAACCACATGATTCCTTTATAATAGAAGGGTTGGAGATGATAGCCAAGAACAAAGCATTTGATTGTCAAACTCTTACACATGTTTAGCTATATTTATATGATTATACTCTGTATATGATTAAAGATGTGTTTTTCTTATTTTTGTTTAAATTTCACTTCTATGATGATTATTATCAGGATCCATTTTTATGGTATCAAAAAGGTTGCTGTTACTCACATGGATCCGTATTCTGTAGTAGTCCTTGTAGATTTTAGTTATTTTGCGAAGTCTTGCTTGTGCTTGAAAAAGCCTAGCATAAGTGCTCAATAACTTCTATGTTTTCTTTATTGTTGGATCATCTTGTACTACTATGTAAATAATTTTAATATTTTATCCATTACAGCAGTGAAAAAAGTAAAATCAATACTATCCTTCTTGACACATCTGTTGTTTGCTCCTGAAGTTTTGTTAAATGGATTTATTTTTTTCCAAAATTTGATTTGAAAGCTCACATTGTCAAGTTATGAATAGCACTCTGGCATTATTAGACATATATTTAAGTGATAGAACCTTAGAAGTTGTAGTGGAAATAAAGTGTCAGGAAAAATGGACTATATGTGTACAATCAATCAATCATGGTTGATGCTCTGGCTAAAAGATAGGAAGCGTTTCTGATGCAATTACTATTCTTTGTCTATTTTCTGCTGCTAGTCCTTTTTGTCCTGTAACATGCAACTTTCAATCTATAAACATTTCACTCTAATCTCTTGCCCATCAGAATTCTATTGTCAGTTTAATAGTTTACTGATGATATTTGAATTAAAGGTTGCTTTTATGTGTACCCTAAAGAAGCTTCTTTGTTTATGTATTTGAACAATGCAAAAATTTAGAACATAAGCTTCCTTTTAACTTTTTTTTTTTTTTTTTTTTTTGTTTTGTTTTTGTTTTGGTTCCTTTTCAAATGAAAGAGAGGTAGTTTGAATTCATGGCACAGTAACACCAAAATGCTACCTTGTTAGATTGTATAGTGTATTATTGTCAGTATGGATGTGTGATCCAGTGTGACCAACTAATTGCTTCTTTATATAAAACAATAATGCAAATCTTTTGAGTTATAGACTTAGACAATTGCAAAAGGTTTGTAGCAAGAAACCTTGAACCCAATTCTTTTAATGACTGCAGAATGTGATGGTGTAAAGGTGTAGTTTCAGACTTTCAGCAGTTGTACATTCTTGGGCCTTTTGAGTGTAATATTTGAGGTTTAATAGGATTGGATGCGATGTGTTTTTTTTTTTTTTTTTTTTTTTGAACTATATGTTGAATAGTGATAGATGTGGAAATAATATGCTTATAATTTCTTTTTAACAACGGTTACTGAAAGTCTGAAACAGAAAAATAGGATACAAAAATATGGCACTTTTTTTGTTTTTACTTGTGAGACCTTTGGAATGGAGTAGAAATTTGAACATTTCAGATGTTTAGGCACATTAAAGTTAATGGCTGGTGTTAATGAGCAATGATGGAACATTTATGCTTATGAGAGTTTTAAAGTTTTCATTTGACGCTGAAAGCATTATTGGGGTAAATTCCTTTGAGCGCTTAAACACTTAAACCTGAACCTGAAGGCTAGGGGGTAATTGACTGCGGAGCAAAGCTCAGTTGCTCATGTGAAACAGAATATTCCCTTAGATTTTCCTCCATGTATTTATATTTGTAAAAAATATCTGAGGTGAAACATTTCAAATGGCTGCAATTTCTGAAATTCCAACTCTTTATTTTGTCTTTACATACCTGGGCTAGACACCCAACACCTTTCAAGATCTTGAATTTTACCCAAAATTCCAAATTTCATTCAGACGTCAGACCTTCAAATTCTATTATCTTGAACCACAAATTGATTGAGAGAGTTGTAATAGAGAGAGGAGAAGGGAAATTATGGGAATTTGCTTATATATGCTTACAAATGGGTAGATAACTTAATTTTAACAAGAATTAACAAAACAAATCTATGGGAAATGTGTGTGTACGCATTGTACACATCCAAAAAGTCTTTCTCAAATGAGAATACGTATGTTTTCTGAATTTCTTGGCTTTTCACTTGAGTCCATATATTACAAAAAATGTTTCCTTGTTTGATATTATATCTTTCATGTGTCTGACATTTGGATATAATCTGTATGCGGCTCTTATACCCATATCTCAGTAATATAGGCTGCAATAGTCATGCCAATGTGTCGTAAATGGAAACAACTTTCTTTTGAAACACAGCGAGACAACATTTCTTGCTTCCCAAATCAAGTAAGTAAATTCTTGCCGCCGTCTATCTGTTGGTAAACCTTTCTTCAGTGAAGTGGATGAGATCTGTACTCAACTTTACATCTCTATGTAGTTGCAGCTGGACTCATACTTCCATCCAGTCTCTTCACCCCTTCCAAAAGCTAGACAGAAATTGCCTATCACCTAAGAGTGTATATCCCTACATTCAGTATCTCACAGGCCTCAACACCCCCTTCCACCCTGACATTTGCTTCAAACTTTCCTATCCGGAGTGTTCCATAAAAAACCTCATACTTCCTTTTTATACTTGTTCCTTTTGTTCCTCAACTGCATCAATCTCTCTCTTTTTTTTCCCCAACACTTTCTCTAACTTTTCATCTTGACCCTCTTTAAAATTCAACAACTGTTTTTAAAACGCTGTGTCAATATCTCAATAATTTTGGACTATGGAGCAGAGGGAGCAACTGGATATTTCATTTCATAGAGTCCACCAGAATCATTGTGAAGTTTAAAGTCTTTGAATACAATTTCGTGGTATGGAGTCATTACAACTTACCAACTAGGGTTTGATTGCTGTAAGCACCAGCCTAGCTCCTGTGGCAGTTGATCCTTGAACATTGGAGCTCAGGTCATTAACTTATCGTTTCAAAACTGAAGCATGTGAAATCAAAGCCCTCAGGTTAATCTAGCTAACAAAGCTGCACGGGATGGATCTACTACTTTTTTTTTCTTCTTCTGATAACCTATCTGACAGAGTGACAGCTGACTCCCACCTTGCTTTCTTCCCATTCTATGATTGATTGCTTAGATGAAAGGCTGAGCGGGAGTTTCTGCATTGTGAAGCCCATCCTGTTCAAACTTTTTGTGAGTTTAATGCTTTTGTTCTAGTGTCATTTAGCTTTCTTATTGAATTTTAAAGAAGCACTTCATTTGTATTTGAATTTCTTATTAGCAATACTAGGCAAAGGGACTTTCATAATTCTTCAGGAAAATCTTATTTTGGTCAAATTATTGTAGCCTGATTAAAGACACATTGCAGGTTGATTATGCTTGCACACCTGAAGAGGTGCAGCAGCACTTTCAGTCATGTGGAACTGTAAACAGGGTGACCATTCGGACTAACAAATTCGGACAACCAAAGGGATATGCTTATGTGGAATTTGTAGAGCCAGAGGCTGTTCAAGAAGCAATTCGGTTGAGTGAATCTGTTCTGCATGGTCGCCAGTTGAAGGTCAGAAATCCCTAGTTGGAATTACTATTGCCATACCATTGTCTGAATTGATCTTCCTTTAGCTTCCTTTATTTAATATTTTTCATTTTCTGATTTGTCTTTGATATGACTGAAGGTGACGGCAAAGAGAACCAATGTTCCAGGAATGAAGCAGTTTCGCCCTAGGCGCGTCGCCAGTCCTTATATGGGAGGCTATGGCTTTAGGGGTGCATATCCACCACCTCCATTTTTCTACTCACCTTATGGATATGGGTAAGTTCTTATGACCTTATTTTTTTTTTTTTTTGTCTTTCTTTTTTGGGTTCAAAAGCTCTTGTATAATTTCTCCTTTAAATAATTAGATAACAAAATGTTTTTATTTTATTTATTCTGTTCACATTTCACTTTGCATCCCCTACCCCCCTCCCCTTTTCAATACAGAGTAATTTTTAGCTTTCGAGATTTAATGTTTGTGTCAGTTTTCAAACAATCTCTGTTTCCTTTATGCAGAAAAGCCCCGAGGTTCAGAATGCCAATGCGTTACGGCCCTTATTAGTAAAAATATGCTTGAGTTTGTTTAGAACATAAGCTGTTGACTGTTGAGATGGTAATTGGGAGGATATATATCGTGATGTTCTCTTGTCATCAATCATCCTTAGAGTTGGTGACTCTTTTGGGGACTCTCTGAGGAACTTTTTGATTGCAGCAACAATGAATTTTATGATCAACAATGTAATTATGTGTTTGAGTTTTTTGAGGATGATATAATTTGCGTAGGTCTTTCTTGCCGTGTATTCGTTCTGTCCATTTTTGGGTCTACTAGGACAAGCAGCTAGAATCGCGTTTGAAAGAGAGAAAAAAAGTGGGAAGGGGAGGGGATCCCTGCCTGGTCTACAGAGCCCCAAAGGCCGAAAACATATCAATCACGCTATCAGGGTCTATCACTACCGTTCTATGAATGTGGATTTGCTTTCATGTTTAGGATATGCCTGTTTGCACAGTACTGGTGCAAGTTCAAAAGAAATAGTAAAAACTAGAACATCAAATTGGTTACAATATCCAATCATGGTTTGAGGTTGCATTTTTTAAAATTATTTTTAGGAAGATAAAGTCGGAGTTTAAGATAGTTCAATACATACAACTTGTGATTTCTTAAGTCATCAGTCATTAACTTAAATGAATAATACTCGCTGTTGCGGTCGCCGTCTTTAGCATTAATAACAAGTAAATCATTGCCATTGATAATGCCGATTTTCCATGGAAGTTGAAATTTCAAAGTGTAATGTGAGAAATATCTACTGATGAGAAAACTTAATTTTCAAACTTTTTTTCAATTTCTAAGTGTAGAGTCTTATTGATCGACCCAAAATATATTAAGAAGCCATCATAAATTGTGACCATTTCTGATTTGTCAACGTTACTGTTGTCTTTTAGGTGAGATATCAAGTACTAGATGTCTACAAAGTGTTCATTGTTATTTCCAAGACTCCTATATTGTCCTCTACGTATTTAGAGGAAATAGCCAAATGGGTGAATAAACTCATACGCTACACTAGCTTGCTTAATTCACGGCATCAAATTACAATAATAGAATAATGTTAATGATTTTTTCATAATCGTCTTCAACAAATGATACTACTACGTAGTATGTGTAATTTTATAAGCTAATTTTAATGTCGACATACTTCGATAAATTGCTCTTGATTTATTATATTGTCTAAATCTATTTAAGGTTCCATGTTAAATCATTATACATCAGAACTTCATTAGCTTTTCAGTAAATTAACATTTCAATTACCGACCGGCTAATCAAAGTAGTTAAAGAGATACAAATTTCTTTTCCATTTGAAAAAAAAATCTACTCTTTCAATCCAATTAATGGAGAAAATCCTCTAAGATTTGAATTTTATTGGTTTACATTAAATAATTTGGTCTTTTGTGGCTGGCATGTTGAGTAACGAAAGAAAAATCTCTTACCAAAAAAAAGGAAAAAAAGAAAATAGCATCAGAGTCAGATAATACAAACAATCTACATGCCGAACTTCCGAAGGCAGACAACTAAATTGAAGGCCGAAAGCACATCAAAAGATATGTAACAAACTTCTAACAAACTCACAATATTTGTACAAACCATGCAATAATTTGCGCACTAATCTCGTGCAAAAGTTACAAAACAACTTCTTGTACAACTTCAACCTCTCATTGTCACATTTAGCATCATAGCATTGATCCTCTTAGCCAATTCTCGTTGATTACATAAGTAGCTAGCGTTTGTGGTGGTTAAGACTTCGTTCTTTCTTCTCTAGCCACGATGAATACTAAAACCGGAGATGCAATGGAGCCACCACCACCACCTTCAAAGTTGTGTAGAGATGACGGTGTGTACTTAACATGGGAGGATTTGTGTGTGACGGTTTCTAATAGAGAAGGCAGTACTAAAAATATACTTGAAGATGTTTCGGGTTATGCTTGCCCTGGTCAGGTTTTGGCTATCATGGGTCCTTCAGGGTGTGGCAAGTCCACTCTCCTTGATGCCTTAGCAGGTTTGTTGTTGTTTGATTTCTTCTTCTTTCTTTAGAGAGTTTACACCATGCATATTTATTCATCAATGTAATTGGTGATTTGGTTTTTAATTGTAGGAAGATTGGATATGAACACCAAACAAAGTGGAAAACTTTTTGTCAATGGTTACAAACAAGCTCTTACTTATGGCACATTGGTATGTTTTAAGTAATTAAGTTTTAAGTTTAATATATGATTATATTGCTGTATTTTACGTAATGATGTAGTAGGTGCGGCTATGCCACAGTCATTTGTACCTCCTTAATTTAATACGAAGTATAATTGTGGTTCGTTTTCTTTTCCTGGGGCTTAGCCCCTCATTTGCATCCAAAATAAATAAATAAGTGATAGTTTTATATATTGCTGTATAGAAAATGCTAAACGTTGTCCTAAGTAGGGGTGTAATCAATTAATATACGAAGTAATAGTTTTCATTTAATAATTGAAGACATAAATTTGATAGGAGAATAATAAGTAGCGAAGATTCAGTTTTGTTGATGACAATCTTTGCAAGTAAAGGTTTCATATATGGGTAGAGTAAAATTTACATCATTTAGTGTACATTTTCGTGAATTCAATTTTTAATTTGTTGGTCCGCCTCCACCCTATCTTTTGTTGCGATTGCCGCCAATATTTCTAAGTATTATATATGGGTAATAAGAAGTTAAAAGTAGAAACATTTAACAAAAATGAATGTAAATTGATCATTGTTACTCCGTAAATTATTAGAAATGATCAAATTATTGTTGGACTAATAGTTGACATGCTACATCTAAACAGGCTTATGTAACACAAGATGATGCATTGGTAACAACCTTAACATTACAAGAGACTGTGTACTACTCAAGCGAGCTCCAATTACCGGCATCCATGTCAAAATCCGAGAAGAGAAAGAGGGCAGATGATTGCATAAAGGAGATGGGATTACAAGAAGCAATAAACACAAGGATAGGAGGGTGGGGGATCAAAGGCTTAAGTGGCGGCGAAAGGAGAAGACTTAGTATATGCATTGAGATATTAACACACCCTAAGCTTCTTTTCCTAGACGAGCCAACGAGTGGGCTTGATAGTGCAGCTTCATTCTATGTTATGAGTAGAATTGTAGGCAATGAAAGAAGAAATGGGAGGACTATTATAGCATCAATTCACCAACCTAGTAGTCAAGTTTTTAGGTTGTTTGATAATCTTTGTCTTTTGTCTGCTGGTAGAACAGTTTATTTTGGCCCTGCTGGAGACCAAGCAAATGAGGTGAGTTTTATCATTTACGCCGTCATTAGGATAACTGGATAAGTTTGCATCGACTATTTGCACAAAGATTAAAAGACGTGTGACAAAACTTATGTATGAAATGAATTACTACCTCTGTTCATTATTATTATTATGTGCAACTTTAAGGTATTATTTGTAAGATATAAAATATTCAAAAGTTGCACATAATAATTACCGGAGGTAGTACTTTGTATAACTAATTGAAATTTTTGATGTAGTTTTTTGCAACCAATGGTTACCCATGCCCTTTACTTCAAAACCCGGCGGATCACTTCCTTGAATTGATAAACAAAGATTTTGATGAGGTAGAACACTCAATTTAAATTAATTTTGTTTTTTTTGGGTACTATGCTATGAACTAACTTTGTTGTTTTTGTACATAATGTTGGATTTTTTTTTTGTTTTTTTTTGTTTGTTAAAGATTAAATACGAATACTTTTATTATTAGGATATTGAACAAGGGTTAGTCGAAAGAAGATCAACAGAGGAAAATGTCAATATCTTGTTGGAATCATACAAGTCATCTGAAAATTACAAACTAGTTAGAGGAATTATTTCAACAGTATGTGAACAGGTGCATGAATCACAATGTACTCAATATTTTCTTGTTGAATTTTTAGTTTTTATTTTCATTATTTTGCATTTGAGTAAACTAATATTCAAATTAATTGCAGAAAGGTGAAAAATTGGAGAGGAAAAAGCATGCTAGTTTATTTACTCAATGTGAAGTTCTTACAAGAAGGTCATTTGTAAACATGTATCGTGATTTAGGCTATTATTGGTTGCGGTTTTTGGTCTACCTCATTTTGGCTTTTGGATTAGGCACCATCTTCTTTGATCTTGGGTATAATTACAACTCAATTCAGGTTAGAATTTTGCTCCTAAGTCCTAATAATTGTGTTACATCTTTAAAAATTTGTAGTATGCTTCAATTAAGGTAAACATGTTATTTGTATACATGTTTGAATATTTCAGGCTAAAGGTTGGTTGCTTATGTTCGTGTCTTCGTTTTTAACTTTCATGACCATAGGAGGATTTCCCTCCTTTGTCGAAGATATGAAGGTATAAATCACTTGAAAACTATGAAGATACTCTCTCATTTCATTTCTGTATAAGTGTTTTTAAAGATGTAAAGAGTTGTTAGTTATTGCATTGATATTTAAAACTGATAAGTAATAATATATTATTCTAATTTTGGTCATGTTGTTAAACACACACGTACAGGTGTTTAAACGTGAAAGATTGAATGGGCATTACGGGGCAACATCTTTTGTTGTGGCAAACACTCTATCATCAATGCCATACTTGCTTCTAGTGTCTCTCATCCCCGGAGCAATCACATACTACTTACCGGGACTTAAGAGAGATTACCATAATTTTATATACTTTGCTATGATTCTCTTCTCTTGCATGATGTTGGTTGAGAGCTTAATGATGATTGTTGCAAGTATTGTACCAACATTTCTCATGGGCATAATCACTGGGGCAGGAGTTCAAGGTTTAATGATATTAGGCGCTGGATTTTTTCGATTACCAAGTGATTTACCTAAACCATTTTGGAGATACCCTCTTTACTACATATCCTTCACTAAGTATGCATATCAAGGGTTGTTTAAGAATGAGTTTGAAGGGTTAGAAATCCCTAATAAACAAGAAACAAGTTCGGGTTTATTAAGTTCGAGTTTGAGTTCAAGTCCTACGATATCTGGTACAATAATCCTCAAGGATATGTGGCAAGTGGAAACAAGCTATTCAAAGTGGGTTAATCTTGCTATATTGCTAGGAATGGTGGTTTTGTATCGTTTGTTGTTCTTAATCATCATTAAGGGTTCGGAGAAGCTTAAGCCTGCTATCAAAGCCTTTGTAATGAGACCACCAAAGCAAGTGATTAGTTCAAGTTGAATCTTTCTATTAGGGGTTCATTCAACATGCATTGGTATAATGGTATGTACTCAATTGTTTAAACAGGCTAGTTGTGGTAGCGCTTAACATTACCCTTTGAAGAAGGTGTCTTGTATCAAAATTTGGAATTTGTTTTCTAAAGTATGTTTTTAACAAATTTTACAAAAGTATGTTATTACTGTGAATGAAGAGGAAACATAGTCAATCATATATAATAGTCAATGATTAGATGGTTACTTCTTCATTCCAATGTATTGAGAATTTCAAGATTTTGTTCAATAATAAGTTGATATTGGGCCATGACCTTATGTAGTACAATTCAATCAAATTACGGATTATATTAGGCCCATTAAGAGTGGAGAAGATAAATAATCTCCTCGATTCAAATTATCATTGTGGAAATGAATCATAATTTCAAAGCCTATTAGGTACAATTCTCATCTTAATGCTTATTTGTCTCACTTATCTAAATAATTTAGATAGGAATTTTTGTAAGGGAAATAATTTAGATAACATTGAATAGGATAGGGCTATTAAGTTCATATAGAATATGTTTAGAATTAAAAAAAAAATACTCTAATCTATACTATAGATAAAATAATAGAAATATCTTACCTAAACATGACTCCTTAAGGATATCAAGTAGTATATAGAAATTAAAGAAAAAACTAAACAATTACTTCTTACTCAATTAGGAAAGAAAATCTAGGATTATAAAAACAATAATTCTAACTTTATTTGACGGCGAATTTGAATATTTGACCAATTTTCCTACCATACAATAATCCCACCTACCCCTAGCATCTACATAGCATAAACTAAAAAAATCCAAGTACAAACAAAATAGTAACACAAAAATGAAATAAAATAAAATTAAAAATTAAAAAAATAAAAAAATAAAAATAAAAAGTTGGGGTACATAAAACACAAACTTCAGAACTCCTATCTAATTCAACCCTCACCATCTTCTTCCTTCTCCTCTCAAACAAAATCTCCCAACCTTAAAAAACAGAGGAAAAACAGGGGAATCCAAACCCAGAAACATGGCTCTGACAACAAGTTCATCATCTCTGACAACAAAATCTCTCCTTTACAGTTCCCCTCAATTCAATTCTCCAAAACCCCATCAACCCACTTTCTCTCTCCTCAAAATCAAAGCTTCATCTTCCTCAAAATCTCCTTCAACAACCACCACAACCCGAACCCCAGACCCAAAATGGTCATTAGAAAGTTGGAAATCAAAGAAAGCCCTTCAACAACCCGAATACCCGAACCCGAATGAGCTTGATTCGGTTCTCAAAACCCTTGAATCGTTTCCCCCAATTGTGTTCGCGGGTGAAGCTCGAAGTCTCGAGGAAAGGATTGGACAAGCTGCAATGGGAAACGCGTTTTTGTTACAAGGTGGAGATTGTGCTGAGAGTTTTAAGGAGTTTAGTGCTAATAATATTAGGGATACTTTTAGGGTTCTTCTTCAGATGAGTGTTGTTCTTATGTTTGGTGGTCAAATGCCTGTTGTTAAGGTATCAATTCTACCCTCTTATTATTATTATTATTGGTTTTCTTTTGTTTTACTCGATTCTCCGAAAAATGATTGGATGTATTAAGAGTAAATAATTGATTATTGTTGTTTGAGTGGTTTATTACTTTATTTTGGAGTTTAATTGGAGGTAGGGTAGTGATTTTGATTGGGTTGGTGGATTAATGTGTGATGCAAATTTTGGCTATTAATGATTATGGTAGTTGGATACTTTAATTTGAGTGATAAATTTTTGGAATTTGTTGGTTGAATTTGAAAATTTGGTCATAAGTTTGGTCTAGTGAAGGATTATATCAATACTTAAATCCAAAGATGCATGCTTTGAATGTCTAATGCAATATGATCACTGTTGCTATTAACATGATTAAAGGCACGACTTAAATTCCCAAAGCTATTGTGATAATTTGGCTTCCTATATGAAGTTTGCTTATTTTTTTGTTGTGTTTAGAATATTGAGTATGTCTTTTTATTGCATTATCTGAGTTTTCAATATTGATTACAGATGATAAGAACTATTGAAGGACCTTATGATCATGTTGCAGTGTATAGTATAACACACAAGAGATGTTAGTTTTTCACGACTTAGTCCGACTCACCAAGCATTGATGCAGTTTATACTTTATAAGAACAAACTTAAAAGCATCACGTTAGGTTGTTGTCGATGACAGATGACATTCCTCATATTTTTTGCATGGGGACATGGAGTAGGATACTTAGGCAACTTAGCTGGCCTATATTAGGAAATTTTTTTGCCTTTAGCCTTTAGGCTTGGCAAATTTTATATTATTAAGTAGTGTAGTTATTCAAGTTCATGCACCTTTTGTCTATCGGATTAAAAACTTTTGCTTCTATGTTGGAGTTAATATAGTTCTTGTGAATGTTTCATGGTTTAAGTGTTCTTGTTATGCCTTATTGAGTCTAATAATGAGTACTTTTATATTTTCGCATGGGAGTTGATGAGTCTGGGTTACTAGCATTAGGAGTTTTATCATATCGCAGCCTTGGCTGTGCAAGGTGATTGCAATTGGCATCAGGAATTATATATGAATCAATGATATTGAAGGTTTGATGATGATGATGTTTTGTTTAGGTGGGAAGAATGGCTGGTCAATTTGCCAAGCCAAGATCAGATGGGTTTGAGGAGAAGGATGGAGTGAAATTGCCTAGCTACAGGGGTGACAACATCAATGGTGATGTCTTTGAGGAAAAGGCTAGAATTCCAGATCCTCATAGGATGATAAGGGCGTACACGCAATCAGTGGCAACTTTGAACCTTCTTAGGGCCTTTGCTACTGGAGGGTATGCTGCCATGCAACGGGTCACACATTGGAATCTCGATTTCACAGACCACAGTGAGCAAGGGGACAGGTATACTCCCCCCCCCCCCCCCCCCCCCCCCCCCCCCCCCCCGCCCGCTCTCTTCTTCCAAATATCAGCATAGCCACATGTTTTTACTTTGAGAGCAATTTTGTTAGCTATATATTTTGAATCTCTCCTGCATTTCCAGTATTTCATGCTTTGTTGTCTTCATAAGAAGGAGCTTTTGGTTTATCTGCTCATCAGCTCATGTCACATGTTCTCTTAGTTGTTGGAAAATGGTATTTTGAAACTTCAGAAATCCTCACTTTTAAATATTGAATGAATCACCTTTTACATGTATTTGCTCGCTTTGACTGTGTTCATGAAGGTTTTGTCAACTTGGCTATTCATCTTATTGATGTTATTTAGAAAATCTGGTCTGACAAAGATTGATAACGGAAACAAGTATTGTGTCTTACTTTAAGTTTTTAAACCTTAATTATTATTGTTTAACTGAGTCACTGTTGTTCCATATCTACTAATTTGGGATTTCACTCATGACTCGCTTATCAAATGGAATTTCCATGTATATATGCATTGACCTGTCTTTGGGACGAGAGTATGTATGCCAATGTACTTAATTTGAAATGATGTGCTAGTATCACAATTATTTGTTTTACTGACATTTGCTGATTTTCAATAGGTACCGTGAACTTGCACATCGAGTTGATGAAGCTCTTGGCTTCATGGCCGCGGCTGGACTTCCCCTTGATCACCCAATCATGACAACAACAGAGTTCTGGACATCGCACGAGTGCTTGCTCTTGCCATATGAGCAAGCTCTTACTAGAGAAGATTCAACTTCTGGCTTGTTCTATGATTGTTCTGCTCATATGGTTTGGGTAGGGGAGCGTACGCGACAACTTGACTGTGCTCATGTTGAGTTTTTGAGAGGAGTTGCTAATCCTCTTGGCATTAAGGTATTTGGAGCTATACGTTAAATTCTTTTTAATTCGTCCTTTAGCCATGGCATCCTATCAAACAAGGTTCTTGTGCACATTTGACATAAAGTTAACATATCTTGTTTTGTTTGTTCCTTAAATTTTGCTCTTATTGATGTGATTACACAAATCTCTATGTTTCTATGAACAATATATTTGATTTTTTTACATGCTGATGATGCTAATTATTGCTCATGGTTCAGGTGAGTGACAAGATGGATCCTAATGAGCTAGTTAAGCTCATTGACATTTTGAACCCCCAAAACAAGCCTGGGAGGATTACAGTGATTACCAGGATGGGAGCTGAGAACATGAGGGTAAAGCTTCCAAAACTTATTAGGGCAGTTCGCCGTGCTGGTCAAATTGTTACTTGGGTCAGTGATCCGATGCACGGAAACACCATCAAGGCTCCTTCTGGACTCAAAACCCGATCCTTTGATTCCATTAGGGTATGTACTGTTTTATTTTTGCAATTCAAATAAGTGCAAACTCTTTTGTAGCACTAGTCTTATATGCTCTCCGTGAAGCTTGACCCTATTTGTAGTTACCTAGATACATAGTTATGGACAGAAGCACAGGACAAGTACCATTACAAGTATTTATCATGCTACTATAAATCATATAATCTGTACATCCCTTTTGGGAATTTTGAATTGTAAGATGAACTTTGTACTAGCATACTAGATCCCTAAGAAAGCTATGCCGTGAGCTGTGGAAAAGCATGATAGTTGCTTGATATATCTAACTTTGAAGGTAATGAACCATAGAATAAACAATCACATGATTGTGCCACCTGAATTGTTCTTTCATGCTAATGCCAAAGACTACTTTCGACTTCTTATCAGATGTTAGGTGTCAGCACACATGATTCGAATGAAACTTATCTTAAGTTTTCTAGGATTTGTATTTGTTTATGTTATGGTTTATGCAACCATGGCAACAAAGTTTTGAGCTAAGTGTTGCTGTACTGCCTATACATTGTGATTTATGGCTATACTTGATTCTAAACTTCTAGTTGTATTGAAACTGATGAAGTGATATATGTGCTTTTTGTGACAAGGCCGAGGTTGGAGCATTTTTTGATGTTCACGATCAAGAAGGAAGCTATGCTGGAGGAGTCCATCTTGAGATGACAGGTCAAAATGTAACGGAGTGTGTAGGAGGTGGACGTACCATCACATACGATGATCTGGGCTCTCGTTACCACACACACTGTGATCCTAGACTCAATGCTTCCCAATCTCTAGAACTGGCATTCAATATTGCAGAGCGTCTTCGTAGACGAAGACTGGGAGCACAACGCAGTCTTAGCTTCAATAAATCCCTCTAGGAGAATGAGTTTGTCTCCTAATTTTCTTGTTGGCACTACTTACAAATTGAGATGCTTCAATTTGGAAGGTATATTATATATGTCTTATTTTGAACCGTTATCTTAGTCTCGAAGAAGAGATCCTATTTTGACTTGCTACTTATTTGCAAGGTAACTGAATATCTGATATCCTTGTTCTTGGATTATCGATGTATGATTTCGGAAACTAAAGAGTATGAGACTTGTATCATGTATGCTGGTAATTGTCAGCCATAAATTACAAGACTTAGTTCACTGCATAAGTAATTACCACTTCTAATTGATGTGGGATTATTGATGTTACTGATTGGCTCATTGCTAAGTACATCTTGAAATGGAACAGTTAGCTAAAACGTTTATCACATCTTTCGGTCCATTATTAAGTTTCTGATTATGCAACATAAATTTTGAACATTTGATCTTGTTCTTGGGTCATTGTTATATACAGTTTTAATAAGTTAAATTTCAAAATTTGTGCTGAATCTTATTGTATTAAATTGATATTATCAATTTATTACCTTCTTAAGCTTTGTACTATATCAAAGGGATACCACATTGCCAACATTACATTATCACTCCAACTTTTCTCCATATAAATAATTATCCTCAACTTTAATAACCCTATAATGAAGTGGATATTTTGAAGTTATTTATGGGTACTTCCGAAAGGAAGAAGCCCAATACATTATTTAAGGGGTCTTTAAAAAGACTCCCACCAATGAAATTAAAACCTTATAAATTTCTAAAAATCTTGTCCAATAATAACTTTGTCTTTGTCAGTTAATTATTTTTTTTTTTAAAAAAAAAAGTCGGCATATTTTATCAACTTTGAGTAAATCTTGCTTCAATTTCTTCTAATTGATGTGGGATTATTGATGTTAGTGTTAAGTATATCTTGAAATGGAATAGTTAAGCAAAACGTCTATCACATCTATCAGTCAAAGTTTCTGATTATGCAACATCAATTTTGAACATTTGATCTTGTTCTTGGGTCATTGTTATACAGTTTTTAAAGCAATAAATTTAAATTTAATTTCAAAAATTATGTTGGATCTTATTGTATTAAATCAATGTTATTACGGAGTAGTTAACTAGGTTCTTAAGCCTTGTACTATAACGAGGGGATACCACATCGCCAACATTACATTGTCACTCCAACTTTTCTCCATATAAATAATTATCCTCAACTTTTATAACCTAATAATGAAGCGGGTATTTTGAAGTTATTTATGGGTACTTCCCAAAGGAAGAAGCCCAATACATTATTTAAGGGGGTCTTTAAAAAGACTCCCACCAATGAAATTAAAACTAATAATTTTCTAAAAATCTTGTCCAATAATAACTTTGACTTTGTCAGTTAAAAAAAATATTTAAAAAAAAAAAAAAAAAGTCGGCATATTTTATCAACTTTGAGTAAATCTTGCTTCAATTTCTTCTACTTGATGTGGGATTATTGATGTTATTGTTAAGTACATCTTGAAATGGAATAGTTAAGCAAAATGTCTATCACATCTATCAGTCAATTACTAAGTTTCTGATTATGCAACATTAATCTTGAACATTTGATCTTGTTCTTGGGTCATTGTTATACAGTTTTTAAAGCAATAAATTTAAATTTAATTTCAAAAATTATGTTGGATCTTATTGTATTAAATTGATGCTATTACGTAGTAGTTAACTAGGTTCTTAAGTCTTGTACTATAATAAGGGGATACCACATCGTCAACATTACATTGTGATTCCATGTTTTCTCCCTATAAATAATTATCCTCAACTTTAATAACCCTGTAATGAAGTAGGTAATTTGAAGTTATTTATGTATACTTCCTAAAGGAAGAAGCCCAATACATTATTTAGGGGGTGACACCCATCATTGAAGTTAAATCTTAATATTTTTAAAAAGTCTTTCCAATAAAAAATGTTAAATATGAGAATCACTAATTCTTAGAAAAAAAAAAAACAACTACCAATTCCTTCAGTTAGGTTGTGCTTATCCCACATTGGAAAAAAAAGGGAGTCAGCTTAATTCATAAGTCTATTACCCTATTGGACTTTTTTTTTTCATCAAGAGAAAACCTTAACCTTAGTAGTTCGAGTTCAACTTTAATTGACATTGACATTGACATTTCAACTAATTAGTTTTGTTAATATTTGGTAGGTTTTCAATATTTTGGAATTTGTTTTTGATAATCTTAGTAATTTTTTTAGACCATACAACTAGGGAAACTGTCGGTATGTGCTAGTCATCGAGCAGCTCCGATCACCATCCTCCGTTAAACAAATGATTGCACCAGCCACCACGGCCGGAATGGTAATACCCTACTTGATAGGCTAACATAACAACCATATTTTGTGGTGCAGTTTCATACTCGATTTATCCTTTTCCCGTCAAAAAAAGATCTATCCTTGAATGATTGAGGTCCTCAGCTTTGCGTCATTGATGATTCAACAACTAGCCACCAAGGTTTTATGGTGATGCTGAAACTTCTATACTATGTACTATTACTAAATACTAATGCATGGTAGGAGAAATGGATGCATTTATTGCATCCATCATGATTGTCTTACTAGACTAGCTAGTGACTGTAATAGAATATACCTTTGTTGTCTTTAACTTTCTATACTTTGATTACAATATGTGATGATATTTTATATTGTCACTAATAAACTCTATTTAAGTGATGATTACAAATGGAATTATTAGTAACAAACAAAAGGGGACAGATAGAGTAATAATAGAAGTTAGCTACGGTAAAATGGACCTTAATACTTACTATTTTTTGTATGAGTATTGAGAATACAAATAAGCAAGAATATAAATTTTTCGAAGGTGAAATTGGTGTTTTGGTGTGAACAAAATTTTTTTCCCTGTTATTATGCACTTTGGGTGGTTTGGTGTGAACACAAAAGTTAGCAACTTAGCATTTATATATTGTTCTGTGTAGGAGTTTGATTACAAATTTTATCACTATAAATGTGTCAAGGAGGGGAAAGAAATACGAATATGGTCTGATACACACATGTTAAAAAACAAAATATAAAGATAATGTAAACGAACAAATTAAATCAAGGGAAATAATGTTATATACTACCTCTGTTTTTTATTATGTGCAACAAAAGAATATTTTATGTCTCACAAATAATACCCCTTTATTGCACATAATAAGAAACGAAGGTAGTAGAAATCATTTCTTACACAGAAAGCTTAGCTAATCGGTCATGTGATGCTTAAATTAGTAGTGCAAACAGCAAACTTCGTTTGCCTAATATTACAAAGTTTTATTATACCCTATAACATTAAGTTAACCAATTTCATTATTTTTTATGAGTTGGACTGGAATAAGTTGGCAAATGTTAACCTAAAAAGCAAGCTAAGATGACATATCATTAGTCCATTACAACTCCTAAGATCCTAATTAATTATCAAAAACTCAATCGATCATACTCCGTAGAATATATTGGTGGCAATAAAATCTTTGATCTACGTACTGTCAAAAAAAAAAAATTAAAAAAAAAAAATAAAATTTGCGAGTACTAATATATGCTTACAAATCAACCATGAGAATAATCCTAGCTAGTACAGATACATTTATGTATAATTCAGACAAAAATGTATCTTAGCAGACTAGCTGCATCGTTGTATCCACATGCCTATGCAACAATTATGTCAATTCTTTCTTCAGTGACCATTGCATGATTTTTTCATTTTCCACTTAAAAAAAGTGTTTCTAATTACTTTGAATAGTATGAGCAATATTAACTTGGAAGTACCTTGATAATATATTAATATGTCGTACCCTCTACCTATATAATTGTTCTAATTTTTAATGTGGTAATAAATGAATTAAATGTCTTTTTCATAATAGGGTCTTACATGGTATCAACATTTTACATGTTTTATTGTTTTATCAATACTTGTATACACCTACTGTACTCGAACTATTTTTTAATTAAATAAGTGGGGTCTATTATTAGTCACCAGTCATGAGCTGATCCATTTCTTACCAGTTATTTTAGTTGATATTTTTTCCCTTTTTAATTTATACCATTAATGTGTTTGGTAAACATTGATTTATTTTCCGATTAGACATGTCACAAAATGACGTTAGCTATGCACATCACCTCAATAAAATCTACATTTTGAACCTTATTTTAGACAATAAGGGTAATGAGATGACCACGATAAGCAAGAAACTATTTTCTTCATGGCTTCACCCCTTTACGTGTGTTAATTTTATAAAGTAGTAGACTAGTAGGGCTCGACCATCTAATAATAATGCAATTATTATGAATAACATAGTGGTTCAGTGCTCTTATTTTAGAAAGAGAAAGGGGGAAAGGAAAGGATATAATATTTGTGACCTAGGCAAAAAAAAAAAAAAAAAAAAAAAAAAAAAAAAAAAAATCCCTTAATTAAATAGATTTTGGAGGTCCATTTTTAAGGAAGTGCAAAAAATCTTTCAAGTTAAAAGATTATAACATTAATATTTTTCCTGGCTAACCACGCAATGAACCATATCTTCTTTCTTTAATGTGGGGCTTTAATGTGAGACACTTACAAATCAACTCGGATTTAGGTACCGTGATAAATTTGGAGATAATATAAAATAGGCCTAGGTTATCCAAATAAAAAAGAGGAGAGTTTGTTAGAGATATGATATATCAGAAAATATCATATCTCTAACAAGAGTTTAATCCACAAATAAGGCTTATGAAGGTTACAAATTAAAACCAATTGGAGACAATAATAATAACTCCTCTATCTTATAAGGTGAAACAATATCTTCTTTTTTGCCTATCTATGTGGGACATTCACATAAGACATTACAATGAGTTTTAAACTTTTAATATTAAGCTTTTTATTTAAAACAAGTTTTAATATAAAGCTAATAAATTCCAATTGCTGCTATTATTGATGAATGAATATGAATAATTATGATTTTTTTTAATTATTTATTTATCTATTTATTATCCAAACCTTAGCTCTTCATTTTTATTTTCTTTCAATATTAGAGTTGAAATTTGTTATATATACTCGGATGCACCGTACACCGTACCCAACTAACCCAAAATAAGTTTATGTTCTTTATTTTATTATTAAATAAAAAACAATATTCAAAATGAGAATAAAATACTAATAGGTATACGATACACCCGAATGTATATCAATCTCTCTTTTGGCGGCGGTGTCCAACAAAATACAAAGTATATAGTTATTTGACATATATATATGCGTGTTTTTCTAACACTCCTCATTACTACTCGTAATTACGTATGAAGTGACTAGACTAAAATAAAATTAATGGTATGGAAGAAACTATATATAAGTATATAACTATATACTATATAGTCACTAGACATACCGTGTTTTTCTTTAATACTACTCGTACCTAACCTACTAATCAACCTCAAAATAAATTCCCTAAACACACCATTTGCATGCTAACCATAATATCCCTTTTCAAATTTAGGTTGACGTTGACAATTTGACTAAGTGAAAATTTGTACATAATTACGTATTATTATAGTAAAATATTGTTTATTTGAGCAACAATGTACGTATATATATGTATGCATGGCCTCGTCCTTACTATAAATAGCAAGCCAAATAGAAAATATTTAACACCACATACCACAACTAGATTTGAAAAAATCTCAAACTCTCTTTCATGGCATCTTCTCAATGTATATCAGTTCTAGAACTACAAAGTCCCATGGCAATGGGAGATTCAAGGGAACTAAATTCCCCGAAATTCGGAGACGATGACGGTGTGTGTATAACATGGCAAGACTTGTGTGTTACAGTTTCTGATAAGGAATCTAAAACTACCAAAAATATACTTCATAATGTCAATGGCTATGCCTGCCCTGGTGAGGTTTTAGCCATTATGGGTCCTTCCGGCTGTGGCAAGTCCACTCTCCTCGACGCCTTAGCCGGTATGTGTATATATAAGCATCATCTCTTAGCTTCCTACATATATTATTGCTAGAGAATACTATATATATAGTACAATACATAGTTAATAATGATGAATTATTTATTTCTATGTTATATTGTTTGTGCAAAAATTATTTTTCTAGGATATTAATTTGATAAATTGATAGTTCATCGTGCAAGATATGACAATTTTTGTAAATAAATATGCTACAAATTGATGAGTTATTACTTGGATTATTTCAGGAAGATTGGATTTAAACACGAACCAAAGTGGACAAATACTCATTAATGGCGCCGAGCAAGCTCTTGCTTATGGTACATCGGTATGCTTATTAGCTTCATCTTAATATATATATTCAGTCTTCACATAATACTACCTCCGTTAACTATTATTTGCAACAAAGAGGTATTATTTGTGAGATATAAGATCATAACTTATCCTTAAGCTAAGACTAAATTATTTCTTTATGATTTATGAATATAGGCTTACGTGACACGAGACGATATATTAATAACAACCCTAACAGTCAAAGAAATAGTGTATTACTCAAGCGAGCTCCAATTACCCTCATCCATGTCGAAATCCGAGAAGAGAAAGAGGGCAGATGATTGCATAAAGGAGATGGGATTACAAGATTCGGTTAACACTAGAGTAGGAGGATGGGGTGTTAAGGGTTTAAGTGGTGGACAAAAGAGAAGACTTAGTATTTGCATCGAAACGTTAACTCATCCTAAGCTTCTATTCCTTGATGAGCCTACAAGCGGACTTGATAGTGCAGCCTCATACTATGTGATGAGTGGAGTAGCAGGCGCCGAAAGGGCATACGGGCGGACGATCATTGCATCCATTCACCAGCCTAGTAGCCAAGTTTTTGAGCTATTTGATCATCTGTGTCTTCTATCTGCTGGTAAAACAGTATATTTTGGTCCTGCAGCAGAAGCAGCTGAGGTGAAAAATTTAGTTATCGCACTGTCTTAACCTCGAAAATGAATATACATACTGGATTTGTTAAGCTTACCTTATGTTTTATTTATACGTAGTTCTTTTCAGCGAATGGTTTTCCATGTCCGACTTTTCAAAACCCTTCGGATCACTTCCTTCACATGATAAACAAAGACTTTAATGAGGTATTTTTTTTTTTTTTTTTTTTTTTTTTTGTGTGGTTAAAATGATGGTATGTACTTATGCTAACATTTTTATTTTCCTTGTAAAAATTTATATATATATCTTGTGGTTTTTTCAATTCTAGGACATAGAGCAAGGCCTATCCAAGATATCAAAAGAAGAAATCGTTACCAAATTGGTGAACTCGTACAAGTCATCCGAGGGTTGCCAACAAGTTCAAGATCTAATTTATGGAATATGCAAAATGGTACGTAAGTGGTCACACTTGTACATAAAACTATGCTTCTATATATCATAAAACGCGATTTTAGGATAATTAATCGCCTGAATTTAATCTTAATTAATGCTTCACAGAAAGCAGAAAGGTTAGTGGTAGGAAGAGAGCGTGCTAGTTTCCTTACTCAATGCCAAGTTCTAACTAGAAGGTCGTTCGTGAACATGTGCCGCGATTGGGGTTACTATTGGTTGCGCTTTGCTATCTACATCATATTGGGGATCGGATTAGGCACCCTCTTCTTTGATATAGGACATAGTTATGGCTGAATTCAGGTAAGATTTTTAATATATTTTGTTACTATTTGTGGCTAAGCTTGAGACAATTAATATTAATATATTATGTGTTTCTTGACACAATAGTGTACATTTTACAAAAGCCAAAATTTGTTTGTTTTCAGGCTAGAGGGTCATTGCTTATGTATGTTGCTTCATACTTGACTTTTATGACAATTGGTGGATTTCCTTCCTTTGTTGAAGATATGAAGGTACAATTTTTTTTTATTTTTTTTTCGATTAATCAAGATTTTGGATTTGAAATTTATAATAGCTACCTACTACCTACCTGTTGTAAACGAGTGTTAAAGATTCTTGATAATGTTTGTTTTATTAGATAGCTAGTCTAATAAATAATTATGAGCCATAGAATAATAACGTAATCGATTTTGATTTAATTTATTCAGGTATTTAAAAGAGAGAGGCTAAATGGGCATTATAGTACAACTTCATTTGTGGTGGCACTGGGCCAAGTTTGATTCTTTATAGGCTTCAGGATGTTCTCTATTTCTGCAAAAGTTTTCTCATCCTTTCCTTCAGCTTCGAGTTCTAAAGCGGCAGCAACATTTTCCTCTACCTGAAATGTCAACCACGAAAACAAGATTACAGTCCACCGGCATTTTCATGTAATGTTAACAATCCAAGAGAATGTCATTCAGTGAGAGATTTTTCAAATCTGCTAAAAACTTGTAGTGTATGTATATTTCAGGACGGCTAACAGAATGTAATATGAAATTCTAAGGGTATAGTGTTCTTGCAACAGACTCCATACTCAAGTCTCAAGCTAATCAAGTCTCAAGCTAATCAGAAAGCTACAACTGGTGTTATACAGCGTTTTTCCCTGAGACTACCTTGAAACATCAATCTCATAGTTGATTGTTGATAAATTAACTTGTGCTGTATATTGATATACTTCACAAGGTGACTATACAAGAGAACCGTTTTCTAAATAACTTCGCAATCTATAGTCTTGATTCGAGCAGTTCGGGAACAATGAGAAACATTAAGCTTCTCTACTTGAATATAAATAGGGTGATAAGGCAAATAGGAACACTGACCTGCCTAACAGAGTTCATGCCAACAAGGGTAGTAGAAATGTCTTTGTTTGACAAGCTGTACTGCAAAGCCAACTTTGAGATATTCTTTCCATTCTCCTTACAATATTCAGCAGCAGCTTTACATGCAGCCTGCAAACAAGAAATCACAAAGATAATATGAATAACGGAAATTTTTGAATGACAACGGTAAGTCCATTAAATATTGGACGGGCATAATATCTTGGTCCGATTACTGAATATTGATGAAATAGATATAAACCTTAATCTCTGTTGAAGCTGGATGCCACTCTGGAGGACCATTTTCGGTATGAAGCCCCATTGAAAGTGGAGAAGCATTGATCACACCAACACCTTTGCTCTTCAAGTACGGTAGCAAATCTTCCAAGGTCGAGTCATTTACACAATAGTGGCAATATGACAGAACAACATCAATTGTCCCAGGTGGAACTCGGTCAAGAACATACGTATATACTTCCAATGGAAGTGCAGTTATACCAATGAACCTAGTCTTCCCAGACTCTTTAATTTTCTGAAGGGCAGGAATCGTCTCATTGACAATCTGCATAACAAAAAACAAATGACCACAAAGTGAATGCAGATAGCACTCGTAAACCAGGTAGACGGATGAAAGTGATAGATATAGCTATGATAATATTTGTCGCAGATTAGGATAGATATTATCATAACTATAATATCTATCAGAAAGAGTGACCCTGAATTCGAACCTGACCAAGAGAACCGAATTCAATATCATGACATTGTAATATATCAACATAATCAAGTTGCAACCTCTCTAGGCTTTCATCAATGCTCCTAGTAACCCTTTCAGCACTAAAATCAAAGCCTTCGGCATAACGGCCGCACTTAGTTGCAACAATGTACGTATCTCTAGGTGCACCAAGTGCTTTCAAACACTTACCAAGCACCTTCTCCGACAATGTGGCACCATAGTACCTAAACATAATCAAATGAGCTCAATTGACAAGTCTCACAAAAAAGGATTCATCTTTACAACATATGATATCGACTTCGAAAAAATGAGGCTGGCCGCGCAATGCAGCACAACATTGTCACTTAGGTTCCATCCTAAAACCAATTGGACGTGACATAAAGTGGGCAATAATCAGTCCACGTTTCCAATATAGATTAAATCAATGTTCACTAGATTTGTCAATGATTTATTGCATAGAATAGACACCTAAACTATCAATTGGATTACATAAAATCAAATACTGATTAATTCTGTCAAAACCATTTTAACCCCAGAACAAAATTTCAATTTTTTAAGACAAATATAAAGGATTATGAAAAAAATTGATGCCCCACATAAATATCACCAATTAATATCCCAACAATTCCAAATAAATAAGCTTGAAGATAGCAATAAAATTGGGGAGAAAAACAAAAAAAAGGGTCATTAAAAAGAAATGAAATTAATAGAAAGATGAACTTACGGAGAAGTGTCAAAGAAATTGATACCCAAGTTAAAAGCTTGAGTAACAGTAGCAATGGATTCTTCTTCAGAAACATCACCAAAGACTTTGCCAAGAGGAGAAGCGCCGAAACCCACACAACTGAGATTGAGTCCAGTTTCCCCAATTCTCGACGCTCTAATTTTAGGTGGGTATTCATTGCTATAATATGGGTTATTGGAAGGGATGTTTTTTTCGGATGATGAAAGATAGGTGAGATGGAAATTGTAAGCATGCCAAAAGTGAAACTCCCGGGTCGCCGGATTAGTTTTTACACGCGCGTTGCGTTTGGTATGACTCATGAGCAGTTGAGGTCCTATTTTTTTGAGCTCCTAAACAAGTAGAGTATTTCAGCGGATCAGCTTAAAAGAACGGGATCTTATCTAACACACGAACATATTCTTAATTATAGGTATTAATCATGTTATACATTTGGGTGTGTAATTAATAGTTATAGAATATAGTTACACCTAAATGTCAAATTAGCAATTCATTTCAAACAAATACATTAGGTAACTGAAAAATAGAATCCAAAGACCAAACGTCAAATTAGCAATGCAAATCATTCTTTTGTAGTATAATTGGTATATATTTTTTCTTTGCAAATTTATGTGTTGGTAAATGATGTTGGTAAATGATATAGTAATGTATAAAACCACAACAATATAAGCGCCGCTAAAGTTGTGCATCTGTTTATAACTAAAGCGCGTTGAACTTCGTGCCGTGCCGTGCTTGACTTCGGGCCGTGCCGGGCTGCGCCGAACGGCGGGCCGTGTCGGGCGGCACGCGGGCCAACCCGGCCCGTGCCCAGGTTTACTGGTGGGCAATACTCTGTCATCCGTACCATTCTTGCTACTAGTAGCCCTTATTCCAGGAGCAATAACATATTTCTTACCAGGACTTCAAAAAAGTTACCATAACTTTTTATACTTCATACTACTACTTTTTGCTTGTATGTTGTTGGTTGAAAGCCTAATGATGATAATTGCAAGTTTAGTCCCTAATTTTCTAATGGGAATCATCACTGGTGCTGGAGTTCAAGGCGTTATGTTGTT
The DNA here is from genome assembly GCF_001683475.1 of Chenopodium quinoa. NCBI lineage: Eukaryota > Viridiplantae > Streptophyta > Magnoliopsida > Caryophyllales > Amaranthaceae > Chenopodium > Chenopodium quinoa. Next base: position 2,786,687 of record NW_018742244.1, read on the forward strand.
AGGTGGTGGATTTTTCCGGTTACCCGACGATCTACCGGACGTTTTTTGGCGATACCCTCTTTACTACATCTCCTTTCACAAGTATGCATTTCAAGGATTGTTTAAGAATGAATTTATAGGGTTGGAATTCCCTAGTAGTGAAAAAAGGCATTCACATACTATGATTTCAGGAGTTAAAATCCTCAAAAATACATGGCAAGTTGAAGATAGTTATTCTAAATGGATTGATCTTGCTATACTACTTGGTATGGTGGTTTTGTACCGTTTGTTGTTCTTAATTATTGTCAAGACTTCTGAAAAGATCAGACCTTTGATCAGAGCCTTGATGAGAAGATCACAAAAGCAAGTGGTTCAGGTTGACTATTAGAAGGGATTCGATCTCAGGTTTTAAGTGTATCTTATATTGAAGCATAATGTATAACATGACTATTAGAAACTAGAGCAAATAAATTTAATTCTTAGTGAATGGAGTTTTTATTGGAGCACTATATAAGAGTATGGACTTGTATGGTTATAATTTTAGATACAACAACCAATGCATTTAAGTCCTTTATAGTCTACATAGTTGTTTTAAAATTTAATCTCAACATGTGCAATTTATGTTGAAATTAATTTCAACTCGTGTTATTTTGGAATAAAGTTAGTACCCCAAATGTTAGGTGCTTGTTGTTTGCTTGTGAGCCTTCCCTAGCTAGTTCCGCCATTGAATTCTCCATTGAAGCTGCTTATGAGCTTTCGCTTTTAATTTAATTAACATTATTACTTGCCCTACCTTTCTAATCCACTTCCAAATATGCCCCCCACGTAAACTATGTAAATAGTTGAAAAATACCCCGAGATAAACAATACATATTATTCACGTAGCTTGGTAGCTTATTTTAGATATGTAGCAAATATTTTTGGGAAATTCCCATTGGCACACCCGTGGTTTTGACTTTTCCCATTGATACACTCCAAAATTTTTGTCTTTTCATTGGTACACCCATGGTTTGGTCTTTTTCCCAACCGTGATTAACACCGTTAAAAAGTATTTCATTAAGTTAAAATAATTAAGGAAAAGACTATAATATCCCTTTTAAACATTTAATGTCTCGATTTGCGTGTCGAAAATTGTTCGGTTAAAGTTTTGGGAGTCCTAGTCGTTAAGGATCCAAATTAACCTCGAAATTTGCAAAAAAAAAACACAAATGTCTCATATGCGTGTCAAAAAATGTCTCGATTTGTGTGTCTTTACTTTTTTGTGATAATAAATATTCGGTTAAGGTTTTAGGAGTCATTTTGACCCTTTATGGTTCTAAATCGAACTCGAAATTGTCAAAAAATTAACAAAAATATCTCATTTTGCACGTCATGATATTTCTTTTTTGTTTTGTCATGACACGCAAAACGAGACATTTTTGTCAATTTTTTTTACAATTTCTAGTTCGATTTAGACCCTTAAAGGGTCAAAATGACCTCTAAAACATTAACCGAACAATTACTATCGCAAAAAAAGTAATGGTACGCAAACTGAGACATTTTTGACACGCACATGAGACATTTGCGCTATTTTTTTTTTTTGCTAATTTCGAGGTTTAGATCCTTAAAGACTAACATGACTTCCAAAACTTTAACCAAACAATTTTCGACATGCAAATCGAGACATTAGATATTTAAAAGGGGTATTATAGTCTTTTTCTTAATTATTTTAACTTAATGAAATACTTTTTAACGGTGTTAGTCATGGTTGGGAAAAATATTAAACCTTGAGTGTACCGATGGGAAGGCAAAAATTTTGGAGTGTATCAATGGGAAAAGTCAAAACCACGGGTGTACCAATAGGAATTTCCTAATATTTTTATATTGAAAAATGTGAAAGTACAATACTCAAAACTCTGAAAAATGTGAAGTACAATACTCAAAATTCCATATCGTTATGGAAAGAGAATTTTATTGGAATGAGTTTACCAATCTGATTGGATTATGATCTAAGCATAACCACTCTAATATTCGCATAATGAATTATTTAAATTTCGATTGAGAGAAACAATTAAAACTTGAAAGCTTCATACCTATTCATTAATAAACATCCAAGAAATTAAACTATATGAATCTTTTCTGGAAAAAAGCTAGATGGCCTGGCCTAGACCTTACATGCTTAACTCCATGATAAAATAAAGAAAAAAGAAAGTGATCCATTTGCCGAAAGGTATTAATATATATTACGATAAAAAACGAAATTGGAAACATTAGTTTTTTTTACAAAGGAATAAAGTATGGAAACAATTTTCATTATTGAGAAAATAAGGTAAAAATAGATAGAGGATCAAGGTCTAATAATCATTGATTTGTACACCTAGTGTTTAGTACTATGCTGTTTTTTTTAATGGTTAGATACAAGAAACTCCCTCCTATCATAGGAGATGAGATGAAGATCGAACACCTATCACTCGAATCTCGGGGAATGAAAGGACTAATAGTCTTTCACTCATTTTGATCCTCAAACAACTAAATAAAATATATATATATATATATATATATATATATATATATATATATATATATATTTTTTGTTTTTTATTTGGAGGTAACAAATTAATGGTTTTTTTTTTTAAGGGAACAAATTAATTGTATTATGACTTTATTAGATTATTTCTATTTCTCAAAAAATAAAAAATAAATTATTTCTATATAGGGCCCATAATACTGTAGGTAAGTTTGATATATTCCAAACCAGATTGAAAACTCTATCCTCAAATCTGTCAATGTCTCAAGAATTTTCACCCTAAATTCTTATCTCTACAAAATTCCACCGACCCATCTCTATTTTCTCTCACCTGCGCAAAAGTTTTACTTAGAATTCTCACTCACATTTGTTTTTTACATGCATTTTACGAATCATACATCCTGAATTTCCAGAGTTTGAACCCAGTTTAATCTACTAAGGTATTATTTTTATCAGCTTTTCGGTTTATATTGATTCTGTTTTAAATTTTGGTTACTCAAATTCATCATTGTTCTTCAATTATGTGTTTAAAATCGATTATGCAATGTACTTAAGCAGAATTGAACAATTTATATGGGTAAGTTTTTGATTGAAGTATATTATTTGTTGGGTTGTAGGTTATGTTGTGAATTTCCAGTAAAATTTGGTGTTATTTTATGGCTGGAATTTGCGGCGTTGTTCCAATTTTGGGTGTTGGGCAAGTTTCATCATTTCCTATTTTTGCTGTTCGAAGGTAAAAATCACATTATACATTTGCCTGCAATGTAATTTACTTGGGATGATCTGGGTAACAAGTGATTAAAGGAATGTATGGTGTTAAATTAACTGTTTTTGTGATTTTTTCGCGGTCGGCATTGAAACAGTGCTTTACCCCCTAGTCTCTCTGATCATTGATGTAGCTCACAATTTGCTGTTATTTTGTCCAATAGTAGTTATAATTCATTGCAATAATATGTATTATAGGCTTGTGTGGCTGTTTGTTTTAATGAATTTGTTCTTTAATTGGGGACACTTTTCTTGGAAAAACTCTGGTTTTACAAGTGTTTGCTGCCAAACAGTGGTGACCTAGTAGGAAATATTTAGAATGTTGTGTTGAGGTACTTCTATGAGTAATAGGTTCAATTTGTTGGCGGTGTTTTGTGCAACGAGTCTGTTTAAAATTGGAAGTAGCGGAGCTGTGTTTTCAGTACACATTTTCTTGTTTGTTGCTTAATGCTTGTTGCGGAGGGACTATGGAGTGATTAGTGATATTTTAGGGCATCCGATCATTCAATATATTGCTATGCTTTTTTTAAAAAAAAATTGCTTATATGGCGACAATGGAATCTCAAGTAAGAATTATTACACTTGCAATTGTATCTAGGTAAAAAGGCTTCCAGGTTACATGAGAAAATCTTTCTATAGATGAGATATTAAATTCTACATTCTGGTGCTAAACATTTATTATTCAATTAAGTAATGTTGTTGGGACATAGTATCTTTGTCTTTTCTTGTCGTTGCTTTGAGTAAGCGGTTCGAAAGCTATGAACTGGACAAATTTTAAGTTTTATCTCTTACCTTTAATCTTTTATATTTTCCCAAAGAAGATATATGAATCAATAAGATGGGCATTGAATTAACGATTTCTATAATCCTCAAGAACTAACGATTTCTATAATCCTCAAGAACTAACTTGCCAACATAGCTAACTTCTTCAAAACTTTATTATGCTATGCACACATAATTAGGTATCTGTTGAAGATTAAAATGCAACTTCCGGATAGGCTCATGCGTTCATTTTCATACACTATTGGTGTGTGTTACACACTTACACATAAGTTAACTCCTTGAGTAAATAAAGTAGGATCTTCATTATAGGGGTGTGTTATAATAGCTGTGCAATAAATTGCACTAGTCATGAGAAATTAAGTAAAGATAAAATACTAAATTTCTTATGTTGAAGACTGTTTTTTGTATATTAGAATGGAATGATGGCTAGTAGCCTAGTAGCTCTTGTGGACCTAGTTATAAGATGTAAACTACAAATTGCTTACTCTCTCTGTAGTCTGTCCCATATATACTGCTATGCTTTGGAAATTTGCATGGAAATTTAGGAGAGTGAAACAGTAAAAAGAATTAATGGGTGGGCGGAGGTGAGACCCCTACTTAAGAAAAAGTTGATGAAAGCTTACTGAAAAGAGAAAATATTGAATAAAATGGTACATCCAGTGATCCAGAAAGGGCAACATGTGTAAATTAATATCTTAAAGGAAGAAAGAACATGGATTTATATGTGAAAATCCTTCCCTAGATTTTACGAGTATCTGCTTAATATTTTAAAGTTAATTAGTTGGGATCTTGGGATTATCTTTCCAGACGTGAGTGTTTTTTTTTTTTTTTTTTTTTTCCTATTGCCGACTCTTGTAACATTCACCCTAATGTCAGGTCTTGTCCAAATGCTTCCCATCTAAGTTTAAAAGATGTTGATGAGAGTAGATACTCTTCTGAGATTGTCAAACAAGTATATAGAGAAAAAATCTCTCAAAGATGTTGTAGGGTTTCCGTCAAGTGTTATCTTAACAAGAGTCGTGACCAAGAAAGGAAAGATGTATCTCAAGCTACCTTGATATGGAGAGCCATAAAATTACCAATTTACTCTGTCGCAGCAGTTCCTCTTACTGTAAGTTTTCTAGATGATCTATGAGCTTATATGAAATTTAAAAATGTTTGCTTCTGAGTTTTCTTTGATCTTTTATTCTTCTTGGTCACTGATCTCTTAAGCTTTGGGAAAACCAGAAAACACAAACTATTATAGTATGTCAGCGATATTACATATTGAATATATTCTTTGCGTTTTTTTTCATAGAAACTTAAGCTAGTATTGATTCTCATAATAACTTACTTAAAGTCAAACTAGGTTAAGATGTTTGTAGATTGATCTGTATCTAGCCTATCTACCTTCCCATGTTCCAGTACAGAGGGAAAGACTTTTTTTTAATTATTTATTTCATAACACCTCTTCTTTCTTGATTGATTTGGTCTCAGCCTTACATCTAATTGCCATCACCCAAAATTATTATTGATGTCCAATTGCTCATAAATAGGTGGCCAGTGCTGCTGCTTACTTGCAAACAGGGAAATTTTTGGTGAGGCGTTACCTTGTGCTTCTGATATCGTCCATTTTTATCATCACATGGCTTAATTTAAGGTTAGCTTCTCCTCTATATGGAATTCCCCCCCTTTTTTTAGTTCCCCCTTTTTTTAGTTATAAGTCTGTTATCATTGTATTTAAATGACTATGCTCATTTGCTTTTTAAATTTAATACTTATGTAAGAGACCATAAAAATACATGCACATCAAACTCATAGGATTATATTTTGAAATGCCATTGAGGTGACTGATGTGTTTGCAAATAAACGAGTAGTGTAGGATATTTACACTTGTGCCTGCAAGAGGGTATATTTAGTATTTGTTTAATAAGCTTTTTAGGAATCCACGCATTAATGCCCGCCTAAAATTACAAACAAAATGGAGATAGCTAAATGGAAAATTATGCATTTGTTTTAAGCAGTTATTTTCTTGCATTGTTCTCTATTTACTAACATTGACATTGGAAAGGGGAAGACTAGAGTTATTAAAGTATGTAGGCTTTCATTAAAGCCAACATCTTTTGATTTTTGAATAGACTTCTATGAGTTCAAGGATTCATGCCCTGTCTCTTGAACCATCCTCCCTATCCCACCCACCTAAATAAAATTGAATAAAGAACTTAAATGTAGGTGCGACCCTAAACTTAAACCTACACTTTATTATCTCTTAACAATTTAAATGATGGATTATTTTAGCAAATTTAATTTTTTTGATCTGAAATTTAAGCGGTTCAACTATAACAATGCAACATAGTAGCTTTTATTAGTATCAATTGAACATCAGAGGTCTTTTCATATATTTAATACTACATTGGATTTCATGAGGAAGAGTTAGTCTTGGAGTTATATAGGGCTTCTGATTCTGTTGGCTGCAACTGAGAAATTTAATTTCTAGCTGTTGGTTTTCATCGAATCATAAATGTGATGTTTTTCATCTTTGATTGGTCATTAGCACAGCCATTTGCTGCACAATAATTATTATTCCACAATTGAAAAAAATTAATTTAAAAAATTGCGCTTGCCTTTTTCAATGAATTGATATCATTTGATGGGGTAGTTTATTGTTTTTCTGCAAATTTGTCTTGCCTTCATTAATGTTGCAACACAGTTATGGTTTTGTTACTTTCTTGCCAGAATTTCACTTTCTCAATTTTGTTGACAAATTTCTTGGATATGCAAATTCGGCAGCAACGATGTGTATGATTTTGACACAGGAGCTGATAAAAACAAGAAAGAATCAGTTGTGAACATCGTTGGAAGGTGTGTAACTCTGTGACGATATCTTGTGCTTGTAACCTTTGAACTTGTATGCATCTCTGTTGTTTAGCCTATTTTTATTGGCTTATGGTAGATTTAACTCTTTTTGCTTCACCATATGGTAGCCGGACAGGGACACTTGTTGCTGCTAATTTGCTACTGGCTTTTGGTTTTGCGGGTCTGATTTGGGTTGCTTCCGTGGCCGGAAATGTGCGTTCATTATTGCTATTGTTATGTGCAGTCATATGTGGCTATGTGTACCAGGTACAGGATCCTTCACTAATTACAATTATGTTTTAGAATTTTTGAGTGATAATTAGCTTGTAGCTCAACCTTTCGTTAAGATTGTCTGCTTGTATGGTCCTTAAGATCTACACTCCGCCAATTAGTGGGGCCCAGGCCCAACTGTTTCCATCCTAGCAATTCCTCACAACAAAACGACAGGGAGCTATGAGGCACCCAGGTATACTACCAGGTAGTATGTGCAGTTTGGACTTTGGAGACTAGGTTTCTATGGGATTAAGTATATAGCCTGCGTTCTTTCTTTTTTATTTTTTCCCCTCTATTTTTGGCTGGAAACTTTTATATATTTTCTTTGTGGGGTCATTCATTATACCAGCCTATACTCTGCAGTACCTTGCAATTATATCTGCTAGATATGGATATCAACTGACTAGAAATCTGTTAGACCTTGATGGTTCCTTCAAATTGCTGTTGTCATTCAGAATGCATATCAGCATGAGGACCTGTTACACATGGTAGGCATGTCTGGATTCCTTAATTACTGAATAAGAAATATTTGATATTATTACTTACTTCCTAGATGCTAATTAATTAATAAAACATAAAAGATGCTGATCAAGACAAGCTACCGGTTCTCAGTCCATGTCCATTTTAAGTAACTGCTGGAATATGTGGAACTTCATCTAATACTTGCTAACTTACTTCTTATTGCAGTGCCCACCTTTTCGGTTAAGTTACCAAGGATTAGGAGAGCCATTGTGCTTTGCTGCATTTGGCCCCTTTGCTACTACAGCATTTTATTTGATGCAGATTACATCACGGTAAATATAACATCCTTTGTTTTTATAGTTGACAAGTATTTCTTTTTGGATAATTCTTTTTAGTTGTCATGTTTCTTTTATGGAGAGCTTTGTTTGTTACAATTCCTACTTTACCCTTAATATCCCACATTACCCCCAACCAATATTAAATGGGTAGGATTGCCTTTATTTTTCTTTACCACACAATTCACACCTCTTTAATGTGTGCCAAAATCAAGTGTGTTTACTAATAATGAACGGAGGAAGTATTTAAAACTCACTAGCTTCATGTAAAATGGCCTGTAAGATTGAGCAGAAAATTCTTTTAACACCCCTTAACTCTTCTGGCAGCAACTTAAGCTACTCCTGTTCCATAACGGGCACCATACTTTCTGCATCAATACTTGTTGGTTGCACCACCACCTTAATCTTATTCTGTAGCCATTTTCACCAGGTTAAATCTTCTTTACTTACCTTCTCTCTTAAACAATAATATACGCACAGACTTTTAAAAGTCCTTCTATGCATTTCAGGTGGAAGGTGATAGAGCAGTTGGTAAATTTTCACCATTGGTAATTCCATTGGGATTGGACTGTCATGAACTTGTATTTTGAATTATGGGCCTTTCGTGATTTAATAGGTGATCGTTTGTATGCAGGTCCAAATAGGCAAGAAAGCTGGATCAGAAATCGTCAAAATTGCAATAGTGGCACTATACTTTGCCTTATTTGTTCTATCAATTGGAAAAGCTCTTCCGCTGACTAGCACTGTAAGTAAACATTTTCTATTTGGGTGCCATGAGTGGAGTTCCAATGACATGCACGTTGCTACTTGCTGGTGCTTACTCCTGTTTTGCTTTTCTTTTTCCCACTCTTCTCTATATCCTTCCTTCTATAAATAATGCCTTAAAATTGCCATCAGGTTTTGTGTGCCTTAACTGTACCAATGGGAAACATGGTTGTTAACTACGTGGAGAAGAATTACCATGTAAGTGACATATCAGTAAAAATGTCTTCATCGTCTGTTTGCTTCATTGCTCAAATTTAGCATCATATCTCTCTTTGTCCAACAAGATATGTGTCTTCAGATTTCTTCTGTTCTCCCTAAAGTAGACTGAATAAGCTCAGCAGTTGAATATAAGCCATTGCCTGTAAGATTCCCAATTCAAACTGAGGTTGGTGCTTATCATGAATTCCCCACTATTAGTGCAAATCACCAGCGTTGATAGGTATTTTGTATCTGCTGTTCAATGAATTTCAGTATCTTTAATTTCTTCCTTCTTTACCCTTGAAACTATTAAATGCCTATTTTCGCTTTTTTGCATAGTGTGTTGTATTTTTGTGGCTATACTTTGTACTACAAAGGGCAGTATAATTTTTATCTAGCAATAAAGACCAGTTAGTTGTCTGCATCTCAGCCCCTCCCCTTTCAGATCTCCCTTAACTAATGGTGTGTTACTGTGTTGTGATGGAATTTTCTGTTATGCTACTAGGCACTGATATAATTTAAAGAATAAGATAGAGCAATTTTTTTCATTTTCATATGAGGGAGTAGGGGACTAGGCAAGGCTTCCGTATAAGTGGGATGAAAATAAATCTTGCATCTTGTAGTTGCATTTCCTATGTCTCATATTAAGTGAGACATACCTCTTTGGAGCACTCACATTCATTAACTAAAAGTATTTTGTGAAGTGCTACCTCCATTTCGTATTTGCAACTATGTGACATAAAGTATGAGTAGAAAATGTTAAATCGTTGCAAATTATTTGAAACAAAGGTAGTAATTTTTTTGTAAAAAAAATGGCTCATCAATATTTCATAAGTTGAACTATTTCATGGCTTGATTTGTGCAAAATGGGGTCCACTTTTGCTAAATAATTACTTCCTTTGTTACTTTTTACTTGCAACACTTTGACTTATGCACTATTCACATATTTTATTTTATATTTTAATGCATTCACATAATTTACTTTGACTAACTTTGATGATTTATTTTTAATAAAATAATAGTATTGTGGACTTGTTTGATTCGTCTCGATTCATACTTTCATAATATTGAATTTTATATAAGATTTAGTTATCTATAATACTATCTCCGTTCCATATTATTTGCAACGATTTAACATAAAGTAGAGAGGAAAAATGTCTAATCATTGCAAATAGTATGAAACAGATAAAGTAAATAAAAATTAGGGATTGAAATAATGCATTGGCAAACGTGAAGTGAGAAGCAATGTATGTTAGAAGAAATGAGGAACTATATTTTAAAAATTTTATTTTGTCCAAAATGAATACTTTCTCCAAATTTAATTTTTGTAGACCGTTTGGGTTGGGTACAAACATTAAGATAGGAATTAAATTACAACAATGCCCTTGTGAATATAAACAGAAGAAAGAAAGTAAATGTGAGGTAATAAGGGTAAATATCAAATGTGAGTAAAGTTAGGCTCGAGTATTTAATGTGTGAACAAAAACAAATGGTGTATGAAAGCATACCTAAAATAGAAATGGTGCATTAATACGCAACTTCCTAAAAAAGAAAACGGTGCAACTAAAAAATTGGAGGAGGTAGTATACTAATATATGCCAACGGTGATAATTGTTCGGGTGCTTTAAATAGACACCAATATTGACATATTCTGAAAGCAAAAGAATAATTAAAATAAATTATGTAAAAGAGTGTAAGTGTATGAAGACGAGGGAATTTTTTTTTTTATTTTTTTATTTTTTATTTTATGTTGTTCATGAATGCGGTGATTATGGGAAAAATTAAAATCAATTAAAAAAAAAAAACCATGAAGCAATTGATGTGGAATGGTGTGAAAGAGTTAAGTTTTAGAGAGTAGAGCCATTTTTAGTTTATAATAGAGCATTTCTTATTGGTCGAGCATTTCAGACAAGCGGGATTAGGTTATTTGTAAGAAAGTGGATGTTGTAGGCATTGCACACAAACTAAGGAAAAAATGGCTGCGTTGGTTTGGGCATGTAAGATGGAAATTCGAAGGTGCACTGGTGTGAAGAGTAGAAGAGTGGGACATGAAAAGATTAAATGAGGGAGAGGGAGACCGAAAATGACTTGGTCGGATGATTTAGGAAGGATATGAAGCATATGTATTTGCGTGAAATGAGGCATTTAATCGTAAGGGATGGAGGAGGAAGATTTTTGGAGATTATACGGAATAATTACTTTTGGTTCATGTAGTCGACCCCACTTATGGGATTAAGACTTTGATTAATTGGTAGAGCATTTCTTAGCATGACCTATAATCATAGAATCGTACCTTTTTGACAAGCTATTTCATTGAGTGTTTCCCACACCCATCCACACTTATTTTCTCTCAATCTTCGTTTCATTTCTTTATGTTTTAATTACTATGGATTAGACAGAGTAGTTGCCATTTGTAGCAGAATTTTAATCTCTGTTGAATTGAGACAAAGTAATATCCTGTAATGGGTACGGTCAAGAGTTAAAAGTCAATTTTGGCCGTGTAGTTGCTTTGCTATTTACATGTTACAGGTGTGGGGTTTTTCTTTTAAAAAAAAAAGGATAGTTGGGTTCAGGAAGATGTAGTGCTGAACGGTTAGGAGGATTGTAATTTGTGTTTCAACCATTAAAAATCATTAGCTTAGAATTGTCTAGGTGGTTGGAGAGTTTATATGCACCATTGATAGGTTTATGACTTCTGTCCGATGAAGCCTTGAGATAAGATAGACATATAACTTTATTTATGCTGGAAACTTACCAGGGGGTCATGCTAGAGTAATATTTTATGGACTGTCTAGGACTCCAGGTCTAATGGCGTCTAGCACTATGATTGTGTCTTGGAATGTTATTTGCTATCCAAGGTGACCTGTTCTTTTTTCTTCAACTCGTACCCATTATAATCATGTTCCTAAAATATATGACCAGAACTTGTTTCAAATATAATCCTGTGACTTGCTTGAAAGACCCTTGAAGGCTGGTGAAAAATCTCAAATAAAAGTTGAGGGGAGATTTTAAGATTTACCCTACTTTTTTAAGTGGCCAGAGGGTAGATGATACTGATATATGGCTAAAGTTGCCTTGCCCCTAGTTGACGCTTATACAAGACCTCCAAAAGGAGCAATGGTTCAAACTAAGTTGGAGCAATGGAGGTAAAATCTAGAATATCGGGGGTTTAGTCTAAGTTGGAGCAAGACTAAGTACATGAATGTAATTTTAGCAATACAAGGAAGTCAAGTGGGGATATATTAACAGTGGATGGTAAAAAGGTGCCATCGGATGACTATAAGACCAGTGTTATATGGGCTAGTATGTTGGCATTCAGGTATTAGGAAGATGGGAGTTTTAGAGATGCATATTTTGAGATGGATGTGTAGTAAACACCTTAGAAATGAAAATATTTGGAGGAAAGTCAGAGTACAGGTTGCGTTGGTTTGGGCATGTCAGGCTGAGATTGGAACATGCACAAGTGAGGAAAGTAGAGGTTTGGGATCAAGGGGATCTCAAAAGAAGCAGTGGGTAGACCAATGATGGCTTGGATGGAAAGAACTAAGGACATGAAGTAGTTGGGTTTGCAGGAACCTCATATTTGGGATTAAGGCTTCAACTATTGTTGTTGTTGTTGAGTTGATACCATTTGCCAACACAGTAAGCCTCTAAGATAGTATTTCTACGAGGCTTTGAAGCATGTTGAATTATTGGCTATTGGGAATGTAGATGCTCTGGTGCTAAGTTGTCCCCAAAAAGGCCCTTTTGCAAAGTTATGAATTCACATTAATGAAATATTTTTGTGGATGTCTGTATAGGAGGCCTCTTGGAGGCCCGGAGCCATAGTGGTGCCCCAATGTACTTATAATTGCCAATTCATAATTGCCCCAGTTGAAGCCTATGATCTATGCCTAAAAGACGATTTAAAAGTTTTTTTAGTATTGGACAATAGTGCCTGAATAGATCTCCACTAAATGAATTGAGGACCTATGTGACCCTGAACACCTCTTCCCTGTGACATCATTCATTCCTTAGTTTATTATTGGTTTTCACGAAAGCAGCCTAGCAGGAGTTGTTAATAAAAATCTGGAAAGGAACTAAAGGGAAGTTTATTTGAAATCTTATAGCCTCTATCCTTTTTAAATATAACAAAGCTAACCTTGGCTGAAATTAGTTAGATTCAATTGAATGTTTTTAAAAGATTAGGGCTACCAATTATTATTAGAAGAAAAAAATTGCTTCTAATGGTGAAATTCAAAGGTATAAGGCTACTGATGAGAATTTCCAAAAAATGTTTGTAGGATACGGAGGGAACATATCCACGGGTCCAGATCCAATCTGTCCATAAAGTTGCACAGTTTGGTACAATACTTCAATGGCTACTTCTGAAGCTCTCACTATAATTCCAGCGTTTTAAAAATAGCTGCAACTTTTTAAAATTATGTAGAAGTAGGTGTCCTAGGCCCCCAGATAACATTTTTGGGGTTGGGGGAGGATGGGAGGGTTCACACTAGGGTTGTCATTAATCAATACAATCCTTTCTTTTTTAAAACATTCTTTGCTCGCGGCTTTTTAGGTCTTGGTATGGAAATTTTCTTGGCAATAAACTCACTCATGTGGGCACGCCTCCTTGGGAAAAGCCTAAAACATTTTAAGTTAATTAATTACTATACTGCGATTCTAAATTGCTTACCATTCCACATGACTGCCTTTTCATAATTTCCAGAGCAAAGCATATGGCTTGTTCACTTCTTTTGTCATTGAGAGGTTTTGTAAAATTCTTATCTACCATCCTTACTGTTTCCTCTCTCAAAGTCACGAGTAGCTGTCAGAATTTTTGTGTGGAAATTATCTTGAAAGTTTTGTATTTATTTTATTGTATGAGACATTGAGATCTCAATAAAGATGGTAGATCATGTGTTCTTTGTGCTAGTTTCTTTAATTGGTCATTTTAAAAAATAGTACAGCATGGAACCTAAGGGTATTTAGTTTTCATTTTGAGTTTCTGATACATTAACATGTTCATCAGGATAATGAAAAGATCTTCATGGCAAAATACTACTGTGTTCGATTGCATGCTTTGTTTGGAATAGCACTGGCTGCTGGGCTGGTTGCAGCCAGAAGATTTGGTATTTACTCTCCAAGACTTATTTTTCCGTGAAACTTCGTTGGAGTTGGCATTAGCCATAATGAGTAGATATTGTCGACTCTTTTCTGCTCATCAGTAAGAACATATCCTAAGCATTATGCTATCAGAGTAGTGGAAATTCTTCCAATGGATATTAACCAAATCTATAAGCTTCCGGCAGATGTATAAGGTGCTTCATTCATTGCTTAATAGGCACTGGCTGATTTGCAACTAAGGTGCCACTCTATACAGGGCATATCCTTCTATATTTCTTTATCTGGGTAATTTCTTTCAGATTTGTGTATTATAAGTTTATATAACGTATGCCCACTACCTGCGATAGTTCTCATTCATTTCCATCCTCTTTACTTTGTTTGGCAGTAACTAATATTTCACTCTTTCTCGAATTTTTTTGATTCTAATGCTTTTTCCACTCCATTTAACTGTTAATCTTCTTTATTTGGTTATTTTTACAGTTTTTAATGTCAGGTTCAGCAAAGTAATCCAAGTTTTTTAAAATTAAATTTTCAGGTGCTTTCCTGCCGTTGGCGTCAACAATAATACAGGTTTTCTTTTTAATTTTACCGCACTGTTTTTGTGTCTGACAATAGGTATACCATGCAAATCAACCTAAAATTTGACCTTAGTATAAGAAATCAATGAGTAGTTTCTGTCTCAGAATAACGTGAATGTCGTACTTTCTAATGCAAAAGAACTTTTGAGACTTTGTAACTCATGTAGAAGTATTTAGAGAACCAACACTTCATTTCTGCTCATCAATTAAGTTTTCTCATGGTAGAAGGTTACACCTGGGCCAATTTATGTGTGAATCAGTTTACCATGATAATGTTCCACAATTGTTCTATAATTCATAATTTACAGAGATATGGTAATTCCTGCATTTTAGAGTGCCAATATATTCCATTTTTTTTGGCATTTTAATAAGCAAATTATGAGAAGATAAATTGCTAGATCGAATCTAATTAATACAGCTGGTGAAGATAATTGTATAACTTTCATTAAAGCATAGAGAGAGCTACATTGCACTAGCATATAATCTGCAAACACTACATTGCACTTGAAAACTAGAAGAAACTAAAGACAACAAACACTACATTGCATCAAGAAACGAACAGAAATAAAACATAAAGCCCTAGCATATAATCTGCATGGGCAATACAGGGATAGATAAAACAAACATAAAGCCTCCAGAACTACCCTAGCTTCCATGAAAGATATAGGAAGATCCATGAGAGTTGCAATAGTGCTGGGTGTTAATGCTTCATCCCCAGGCATGAGCTACTGTAGACAAAACATGTTCCCTTCTCCCTTGCTACTCTTGAAACCCCCCCCCCCCAGGGGTAGATCTAGGAAACTAGTGAAACTTGTCATAACCAAATCCAAACCCACTCGGATAATTAACCGGGACATTTGCGCCACTTCCTACCCCAAATTGTGAAGGAGTGAAAGTCTGGATATTACTTGGCATAGGGTCCATATCCGCCATATTCGGTGGCAAAGGAGGATGCCCACCAAATTGACCACCATTCATGGGATTCATTGGTGGCAAAGGAGGATGCCCACCAAACTGACCACCTATCATGGGATTCATTGATGGCAATGGAGGATGCCCACCAAATTGACCACCTTCCATGGGATTTATTGATGGCAAAGGAGGATGCCCACCGAATTGATTGCCTTCCAAGGGATATGGTGGCAAAGGCGGATGCCCGTCAAATTGGCCACCTTCCATGGGATTGTTTTCCCCTAGGAAAGATGGCATAAAATTTGGGGTAGAATAACCCAAACTTATGGGGTTTGGCATCGAGCGTCCTGCATTAACATTAGCAACAACATTAGAATTTGTATTAAGGTGATTAATATATATATTTGGCCCAATTGTTAATGATGGATCTGCAACTCCTCCCATGGGAGATGAGATCATCATTGTCATTTGAGATGGGTCATTATTATGGCCATCAACCAAGTTAGTTGGGACCATAAACCATGGATGAGGGAGACCCCCATAAGGGGTTGCAATAGGGTTCTGCCCTTCCACCATTTCTGGTGGAGAAGTACAGGCAAGTCCCATAATAGCCCTTGCTTGTTTAGCCCTAAGAAGACAATGATGATGTTTTGCGTATGCATCATTCATAACCTTTGCTATTGACTTTTCAATCTTTTTTAGGTCTTCAAAGCAATTAGCGTCAATTGGGCTTATCCACAAGAAATCTTCCTCCCTTCCCTCTCGTTCTTTAAGAATTCCTTCACCCCGCTTCCTCTCCGAATCAGCATGGTTGTTGTTGTTGGTAATTTGCAAGTTTAAGAGACTTGTATCAATACAAGACCCTAAACTTCCAGCATTATTGTTAGCATTGTTGAGATTAGTGTTGACCATTAAATAACGGTTGATGACAGCATCAACCGAAGGGTGGCCAAAAGAGAAGACCTTTTTTCCTGGAGAAAAAACAATGACTGCAACTTGTGCATCACATAAGGTGCACAATTCACTAGCCTTCTTAAAAAGGCCGGAACGACGCTTGGAAAAAGTAACTAGGCGATTGGTAGCTTTTTCCATGCGCACCATGGGCACCTTTTGCCTTCCCCTAGTTTTTCTCTCAATCATATTCTCAGCCATGGTGAGCAAAGAAATGTACTCTCTTTTGAGGAGGAAAAAAATATATGTATCTTTAAGTGAATTCTGTTGGCTTAGCTTTAGAAATGTGATGGGCTTTGGGTAGGTTACTAGTATATTTATAGGGGGGACTCTCCTAATGCCTTGAATCACCCCAAATATGCTGCCATTCCTTGTCTTATAATAAAATTAATAACTTATTGATCCCTCTATTTTTTTTATTTCATTTTATATTTTCAATCACAAAAAGGAGTTTTAATTGCAAGTTTCTCTTTATAAACATTTATTAGATATTTTAGAATTATATTTAAATTTTCTGTCTAATAATTTTAATTTTAAGGACTGAGTTGTGAATTAGAAGTACTTAAATAACAATTTAATAATAAAGAGGGAGCTCAAATTTCATTATTTTTTTTTTTCCTTCTTAAAAATGGTAGTCTTGGCCATCTTAGTCTAAGGTAATACTAAATCTCAGCCAACTCAGATTCACACTGACAACTAGTTTGGATAAACTATATATCTTTTGAGATATCACTATAATTATTTCAAAAATGTGAGATTTCATATAGGTAAAACTCAGTTGTTTATAATGTGAACATAGATCATCTGCTAATGTGAGAATATGAGAGGATTCTATTACACAAGTTTTAAGGAAATAAATCCTTTCAAAGAGGATTGCAAAGGGATTTTACCAACCAATTTTGCTTCTCTAATTATAAATTATTGAGTATATTTACTTTACAAACTCTTAAATAGACATGACTCACTCTAATTTATTGTAAACCACTAACATTAGAGACACTATAGCTGTTTTACTAATTTAAAAAAAATAAATAAAAAGGTCACCATATTAAATTAAAAGTTATTATTCGTAAATAAAAGTTAAATTGGCATTATAAAGGCTATAAATGTAATTTTTTATATACGATCAATTTGAATAATAAAGGTAACTATGTTAAACATAATGTCGTGCTTTAAGTTCACAATAATATTAAAGGTCACACAAGTTATAATAAAGGTTACCATGTTAAAATTATGGTTACTATATAAGGTCACTATTTTCAATATAATTTAATAACGAGCATATAAACCTTAGGTCCACAGTTTTTTTTATTATGGATCAAGTCTATGTAAGTTTTTTCCGTTTGAGCATTTAATTTTTCAATGACCTCCGGGGAAAAAAAATGTTTAGTCAAATATCTAAACCACTATTAAAATGTTTTCAAAGATACGACGGTTTTTCTAAAATAAGTTAGAGTTGGATTTGCACATTTGTCAAGATCCAACTTTGACGATTAATATTTTTAATTAAAAGTTAGTAAAATTATGAAAAAAAATTAATTTATAAAAGTAGACATTATGATAAATCCAACAACATATTATATGATCATATTAACATGTTATATATTGAAAAAAAAAAAAAGTCAATAATAACATATGAATTGCGGAAAATCCCAACTCTAGGTTATTAAAAAGAAAAAAAAAAAAAAAAAAACAGAGGTAGTAGACGATGGCTAAAAACTGTCGTAAAAAAATTAAAATAGTTTTACAAGTCTTCGTAGTTTACATCAGCTTTAAACTGTCATAATAAAAATAAATTATGACAGTTTTTTAAACCACAATCAATTAAGATTAGGGTTGTTCATCAGTCCAAGATCGGACCAGATCGAAAGCTTAAAATTTGAAATTCCAAGACCAAAGATTGGATTGAAAAACTGGTCCAAAACTTGGATCAGATCATTTTGGATCGATTAAAATCTTTTTTTTTTTGAAAAAAAAAAATCTAACTTTTTAATATTTCTATGGAAAACATAAAAAAAAAATATTAAGTCTTTTTATTGTATGTTTTATACAAAATAAAAAAATAAAAAAAAATATAAAAAAAAAACTCTCTAGTCAAAGGCTGATTTTTATAGGGTGTAGGAGCAAACTAGACCGAAGACCGGAAACATAAATTTCTGAGATCGGATCGAATAATTTGGTCCGGTCCGCTCCATTTTTTCGGTCCTTGCCAATTTTGAACACCCCTAATTATATTAGATTATATTACATTTAGGGGTGGTGGATATATAACATATATTATAGTTCCCCTATTTTTTTTTTTTTATTTATTACTATTATTTATTTTTAACTTATCCACTACTCATATAACTTTTGATTTTGGGAAAATATAGTCATGTATGATACCCTAATTAAAAAAATTACGAAGTTAAGGGCTTGTTTAGTTCACCTTATTTTTTTATTATCTTATCTAATCTGATATGGTATGATTTGATTTGATATGAGTGTTTGATTTGATCAAATTTTAATTTTATGTGTATGATAATTTATAAAGAAAAAATATATCATGTGGGGTCTTGTTAGATGCGCTTTAATGTGTAATTTTTTTCAATATGTAATTAAAGATATTTATTTAGCTATAAAAAAAAACCGCACTTGCGATGATTTGATTTAAACTTATTTTTGTATGATGTGATCTGAGCTGAATTTTATTTTTCTGAAATAAGTAAAAATAATATGAACTATGACAAAGGGGAAATGTTAAATTAATTATAGAATTGACCAAAGAAAAAGAATTCAAAGAATAATTGAGTCTTTTTGGGTCTATAGAGATACACAACCAATAAGTGCCTCTAATAAATAAGGAAATAAATCCTTTTATTAGGATTGCAAAAAGATTACCAACCAATAATGCCCCTAATAATAAAATCATTAATGATATTTACTTTGAGCATTTTACTTTCTATGACCAAAGCACAAGACGTGGCAAAATAATAGACAGTGGTAACAAAACTAACTGCAAGAGAAATAAATCAACAAAATATGGTATTAATAATAATTGAGTCATATAATTGCTCTCAAGATCAAATTTGATATTTCCTATAAAAAAAAAAAAAAAAAAAAGAAAAATGAAAAAAAAAACACAAATTTGATAATTGTTTAAAAAGCTTCCATTATAGTAATTGTTTATTTATCATCTATTTTTGTGTGATTAATTAAGAGAGCTACGCAACACGGCAATATACTACCTCCGTTACAAATTATGTGCAACGATTTGACATAAAGCAGAGAGGTTAATATCAACACTCATAATTCAAGCGTTAACAAATAAATAATATCAGCACCTGTTATAAACCTGACCCGAAATCAACCCGACTTGTTATTAACCTGACCCAAGTTCAACCCGACTTGTTATTGACCCAAATTTTACCATACCTATTACTAAGTCGACCAAAAAATTTAACCCGATCTGATCTTTAACTAGCCCAACTCGAATCAACACATCTTGTTATTGACCCGACCTAAATTCAACCCAAATTGTTCCTGACCTTATTTCAAATCACCTTAAATGCCATTTAGACCACCTTATAAATGCAAAAGAAAGGAGCATCATCCTCAAATTTAAGAATTAAATATAGTATATATTTGTCGTATGGTCAAAGGAGATAATTATCTTCCTAAATTATAGAATATAGTTTCCTTGTATATTGTCATATATATTATAGTCAAGGGAAATAGTAGGCTTGATAAAAATGATAATTATCTATTTATAGTTAGTTGAATCGAATATGACCTGACTTGGAAATGACCCGACCTGATTGTAACCTGCAAATTATTGATTTAAACATAACCCGACTTGAATCCGAGAATGACCCAATTTTGAAATGACCCAACCTGATTATAACCCGCAAATTATTGACTTGAACCGAACCCGACTTGAACCCGAGAATGACCCGACTTGAAAATGACTCGACCTAATTAAAACCCGCAAATTATTAACTTGAACCGAACCTGACTCAAAACCGAGAATGACCCGACCTGATTCTAACCCGCAGATTATTGACTTGAATCGAACCTAACTCGAACCCTAGAATTACCCTAACTTGTTTTTACCCGTGAAAACCTGAATTAAACCCGACCTATTGTTCACCCGACCCGAATGTAACCGACCTATTATTAACCCGGCCCAAACCAGGTAAGAAGTATGACCCGACTCAAGCATGACCCAACACAAACCGACTCGCACAGGTTATGGAATTAATCCGAATTGACCCGACCAACTCTTGCCGAACTAAACCCGACCCGTTTACTCGAATTGACAGCTCTACCCGAAACCTCAAAAATTTCTTAAAAAGCGTGGATAAAAGCCTTCAATTTTGGATTTTTTTTATTTTTATTCACCCGTAAAAAATATTGCCGAAATGTTTACCATGGTCCCTAATACCCTCGGGTTGAACCATCCAATTTGCCTATAAACGACCAATTTATCAGTTTACAATTTGCATCGATTTCATTAACTCAAGCCTAACACGAACATTTATGACAACTTATAATGATCATATATGGTTCCAATTTGCTTTTAAACGGTCAATTTACCGGTTTACATCTTGTACCGATTTCATTAACTCAATCCTACCACGAACATTTATGATAACATATAATGATCATATACGGTTCCAATTGACATTATATGACCCCGAGATGTATTCCCTAAAATCTCAACCATTTTCGACATCGGGCCTCGAAACCTCCAAAATTTCTCAAAAATCGTGGATATTAGCTTTAAATTTTTGAATTTTTTGACTATTTTTCGCCCGTAAATAAAAATCGCCGAAATGTTACCATGGTCCCTAATACCCTCCGGGAGTTCAATTGGCTGGGTGTAACCATTCAATTTGCCTTTGAACGGCCAATTTACCGGTTTACATCTTGCACCGATTTCATTAACTCAAGCCTACCACGAACATTTATGACAACATATAATGATCATATATGGTTCCAAACGGCATTATATGACCCTGAGACGTATACCTAAAATCTCATTTATTTTCAATACCGGGCCCCGAAACTTTCGAAATTTCTTAAAAAGCATGGATGTTAGGCTTCAATTTTGGAATTTTTTGACTTTTTTCGTACGGAACTAAAAATTCCTGTAATGTTTACCATGCTCTCTAATACCCCACGGGAGTCCAATTAGGTGGGTGGAACCAACCAATTTGCCTTTAAACGACCAATTTACCGGTTCACAATTTGCACCGATTTCATTAACTCAAGCCTACCACGAACATTTATGACAACAAATAATGATCATATATGCTTCCAAACGACATTATATGACCCCGAAATGTAATCCCTAGAATTTCAAGACTTTTAGATACTGGCCCCCGAAAACTCCAAAATTTCTCAAAAACCGTGGATATTAACCTTCAATTTTTGAATTTTTTGACTTTTTTTTCGCTTGAGAATAAAAATTGTCGAATTGTTTACCATGGTCAATAATACCCTCTGGGAGTCTAATTGGGTATGTAGAACCATCCAATTTGCCTTTAAACGGCTAATTTACAACTCTTATCGATTTCATTATTTCAAGCCTACCACGAACATTTAAAACAACATATAATGATTATTTATGGTGCCAAACAGCATTATATGACCCTGAGATGTATCCACCAAAATCTCAAGGTTTTTCGACAACGAGCCCCGAAACCTCCAAAAATTCTCAAAAAACGTGGATAATTAGCCTTCAATTTTTGAATTTTTTTACTTTTTTTTCGCCCGGAAATAAAAATTTTCGAAATGTTTACCATGTTCCCTAATACCCTCCGGGAGTCCCATTGGGTGAGTGGAACCATCCAATTCGCCTTTTAACGACAAATTTACCGATTTACAACTTGCATCGATTTCATTAACTCAAGCCTTCCACGAACATTTATGACAACATATAATAATCATATATGGTTCCAAACGACATTAAATGACCCTGAAATGTATTTCCTAAAATTTCAATACTTTGTGACACCGAGCCTCGAAACTTTCAAAATTTCGCAAAATGCTTAGATATTAGTCTTCAATTTTGGAATTTTTTGACTTTTTTTCACTCAGAAATAAAAATTGTCAAAATGTTTACCATGGTCTCTAATACCGTCCGGGAGTTTCATTTGATAGGTGGAACCATCCAATTTGCCATTAAACGACCAATACCGTTTTACAACTTGCACCGATTTCATTAATTCAAGCCTACGACGAACATTTATGACAACATATAATGATCATATATGATTCCAAATGGCATTATATGACCCCGAGATTTACCCCCTAATATCTCAAGCCTTTTCGACACCAGGCCTCGAAACCTCAAAAATTTCACAAAAAGCGTTGATATTAGCCTTAAATTTTGGAATTTTTTGACTTTTTTTTCACTTGTAAATAAAAATTGCCGAATGTTTACCATGGTCCCTAATACCCTCTGGGAGTCTATTTAGATGGGTGGAACCATCCAAATTGCCTTTAAATGACTAATTTACCGGTTTACAACTTGCATCGATTTCATTAACTCAAGCCTACCACGAACATTTATGACAACATATAATGATCATTTATGGTTTAAAAAAGTATTCTATGACCCCGAGATGTATACCCTAAAATCTCAAATCTTTTCGACACTAGTCCCCGAAACCTCAAAAAATTTCTCAAAAAGCGTGGATATTAGCCTTCAAATTTGGAATTTTTTTGACTTTTTTTTGCCTGAAAATAAAAATTGCCAAAACGTTTAGCATGGTCCCTAATACCCTTCAGTAGTCCAATTGGGTGGGTGAAACCATCCAATTTGCCTTTAAACGGCCAATTTATCGATTTATAACTTGCACCGATTTCATTAAATCAAGTTTACCACGAACATTTAAGACAACCTATAATGATCATAAATGGTATCAAACGACGTTATATGACCCCGAGATGTGTTCCATAAAATCTCAATTATTTTCGACACCGGGTTCTGAAACTTCCAAAATTTCTTAAAAACATGGATATTAGCCTTCAATTTTGGAATTTATTGACATTTTTTTTTGCTCAGAAATAAAAATTGCCGAGATTTATCCTCTAGAATTTTGGATATGGTTTTAAACTGAATTAAATGACCTCGAGATTTATCCTCTAGAATTTCAAGACTTTTCGACACCGAGCCCTAAAACCTCCAAAATTTCGCAAAATGCGTGGATATTATACTTCAATTTTGGAATATTTTGAATTTTTTCGCTTGGAAATAAAAAAATGCCGATCTTTATAATGGTCCCTAATACCCTCTGGGAGCCCACCTGGCTAGGTGCAACTATCCAATTTGCTTTTAAACAGCCGAGTTACTAGTTTACAACTTGCATCGATTTCATCAAGTCAAGCCTACAACGAACATTTATGACAACAAATAATGATTATATATGGTACCAAACGACATTATATGACCCCGAGATGTACTCCCTAGAATTTCAAGACTTTTAGACACTAGCCCCCGAAAACTCCAAAATTTCTCAAAAAGTTTGGATATTAGACTTCAATTTTGGAATTTTTGTAAACTTTTTTCGCCCAGAAATAAAAATTGTTGAAATGTTTACCTTGGTCCCTAATACCCTTTGGGAGTCCAATTGGGTGGGTGGAACCATACAATTTGCCTTTAAACGACCAATTTACCGATTTTTAACTTGCACTATTTCATTAACTCAAGCCTACCACGAACATTTATGACAACATATAATGATCATATATGGTTCCAAACGGCATTATATGACCCCGAGATATATTCTCTAAAATCTCAAGGCTTTTAGACACTGGCCCCCGAAAACTCCAAAATTTCTCAAAAAGTGTGGATATTAGACTTCAATTTTGGAATTTTTGTAAACTTTTTTCGCCTAGAAATAAAAATTGCTGAAATGTTTACCTTGGTCCCTAATACCCTTTGGGAGTCCAATTGGGTGGGTGGAACCATACAATTTGCCTTTAAACGACCAATTTACCGATTTTTAACTTGCACTATTTCATTAACTCAAGCCTACCACGAACATTTATGACAACATATAATGATCATATATGGTTCCAAACGGCATTATATGACCCCGAGATATATTCTCTAAAATCTCAAGGCTTTTCGACACCAGGTCCCGAAACCTCCAAAATTTCTCAAAAAACGTGGATATAAGCCTTCAATTTTGGAATTTTTTTACTTTTTTCGCATGGATATAAAAATTGTTGAATTGTTTACCATGGTCCCTAATACTCTTTGGGAGTCCAATTTGTTGGGTGGAACCATCCAATTTGCTTTTAAACGACCAATTTATCGATTTACAACTTGCACCGATTTCATTAACTTAAGTCTACCATGAACATGTATGACAACAAATAATGATTACATATGGTTCCAAACGACATTATATGACTCCGAGATTTATTCCCTTAAATTTCAAGACTTTTAGACACCGGGTCTCGAAGATTCCAAAATTTCTCAAAAACATGGATATTAGCCTTCAATTTTTTAATTTTTTGACTTTTTTTCGTCCGCAATAAAATTTGCAAAAATGTTTATCATGACTCCTAATACCCTCCTGGAGTCCAATTGGGTGGGTGAAACCATCCAATTTTCCTTTAAACGACTAATTTACCGGTTTACAACTTGCACCGATTTACCGATTTACAATGAGCAATTTTATTAACTTGCACCGAACCCGAATTGAATCGAAATTGCCCCAAACCTGTTTTAACAAGTCAAAACTCGAATTTAACCCGACTTGTTACTAACATGACCTGAATTCAACCCGACCCGTTCCTAACCCGACCCGAAATTAACCTAACATGTTACAAACCCGACCCCTAAAATCAACCCGATTTCTTATTGACATGGCCCAAATTAAACCCGACTTGTTATTGACCCGACCTAACTTTTACCAGACCTATTACTCACTAAACCCATAAATTCAACGTGATCTAATACTAACTCGACTCGAAATTAACACGACTTGTTATTGAACCGACCTAAATTCAACCTTAATTATTCCCGACCTGATTTCAAATCACCTTAAATGAAATTTAGACCACCTTATTATAGTTGATCAAAGCATTTTGTCTAGGGAGATCAAGTCGGTCCAGGCCAGCAAAAGAAAGGAGCATCATCCTCAAGTTTAAGAGTTAAATATAGTATATATTTGTTGTATGGTCAAAGGAGATAATTATCTTCCTAAATTATAGACTATAGTTCCCTAGTATATTGTCATATATATTATATTGAAAGGAAATAATTAGCTTGATAAAAATGATAATTATCTATTTATAGTTAGTTGAACCCGAATATGACCTGACGTGGAATTTACCCGACCTGATTGTAACCTAAAAATTATTGACTTGGACATAACCCGACTTGAATCCGAGAATGACCCAATTTGGAAATGACCCAAC
Organism: Chenopodium quinoa; assembly: GCF_001683475.1. Taxonomy (NCBI): domain Eukaryota; kingdom Viridiplantae; phylum Streptophyta; class Magnoliopsida; order Caryophyllales; family Amaranthaceae; genus Chenopodium; species Chenopodium quinoa. The sequence goes on from NW_018742244.1 coordinate 2,812,552, forward strand.
CTGATTATAACCCGCAAATCATTGACTTGAATTGAACCCGACTTGAACTCGAGAATGACCCGACTTGAAAATGACCCGACCTGATTCTAACCCGTAAATTATTGACTTGAACTGAACCCGACTCGGACCCGAGAATTACCCTAACCCGTTTTAACCCGTGAAAACCTGACCTATTATTCACCCGACCCGAATGTAACCCGACATGTTATTAACCCGACTCAAACACGATAAGAAGTATGACTCGACGTGACCCGACTCAAGCATGATTCAACCCAAATCCAACCCGCACAGGTTATGGAATTAATCTAAATTGACTCGATCCGATCTGACCTGACCCACTCTTACCCGATTTGTTTACTCGTATTTACAGCTCTAGTTTCAAAGTAAGAAGCTGGAGAATAGCTTCAACAAAACTTATTGTCTTTTACAAGGTATTTCGAAGTTATCCCTTATAGGCATGGAGACATAGAGTGCAGATTAACGAGAATAATGGAAGGAATCTTTTGGAAATGTCGATTTTCAACAACAATTTTATCATGATGGGTAAAAACTAGAAAATGCACCAATTTGCGTGACATTTACAATAATTTTTTTTCTATAGAACCTAAGTCACCCCCAAAGCCTTAGCAACATAAGTTTTGCCATGGAAATCAATATTTCTGTTATAAAATGGAGAGATTAATATTTACATAATAGGAAAACATAGAGTATTTGAGACTTGCACATAATTTTTTAAATAACATAAAAAAAAAATTATTTCAATTGTGATTCCATAACATTTTTTGATAATAACTGTGGGCCTGTGGCTCCATAACATTAATAAAAAAAAAAAAAAAAAAAAAAAAAAAAACGTTTGTCTTAACGTTTTTTTTTTTTTTTTTTTTTTTTTTTTTTGGGTGCAACAACTTCAAATTAAATGTGAAACAAGCGATTGATTAACTGCATCATCATACGTTAAATATGAAATTTAATGTATGGTTTTCCTTCAATTCCTCAGCAAATGAAATACTCCCATGCAAAGCTAGTAATAATCCTGTCGATATCCAACGAAGGCACCATCCTTTGTATCAAACACAGGATAATTAACCCCCGTAAAAGCCATTGGATAAGGAGGAGGAGGAGGAGTACTAGGAGTAAGAGTAGTTGGAGCTTTCGCGGCGGCCTCCATCATCATGAGGCTATTACCTTGTTGGATAACATGCTTCTTAAGCTCTTCTAAGGAAGCTTTGAAACGCTCCAAATTTTCCAATGAAAGCAACTCGATGGGAAGATCCATCATGGTCTCGGTCATCTCTTCGTTTCTCTTCTTCTCCATCTCCATTTGACGATTGATTAAGGTGAGTTCGAGGTTGAGATCACAGACACCAGCACTGCTGCGATGGATCCCAACCCCAACCCCAAGGGGTGGTTTGATATCCTGATCAGAGGATGATGAGGATGGAGAATATTTTGAAAAATAATAGCGATTGGCTACCATCTCTACCGAAGGGTGGCCAAAAGAAAAGGCCTTTTTCCCTGGTGAGAAGACGATAATTGCAGCTTCTACACCACATAAGGTGCACAGCTCGCTAGCCTTTTTAAAAAGACCACATCGGCGTTTGGAGAAGGTAACTTGTCGATTGCTATCCTTCTCCATTCGCTCCATTTTGATCTTTTGGCGGCCTCTAGTTTTTTTTGGAGGAGTAGGCTGACTAGCCATAGTGAAAGAAGAGAAATTGATTGTGAGAAGAAGAAAAAGTTGATAACAAGTGAATGAAGGGTTGATGAATGAATTGAATTGAGGAAATGAGAGCTCAAGGTGGGGTTATAAAAAGAATGGAAGATTGTGTAGGGCATATCAATATGATTTGTTTCCATATTTGTTTTATACAGAGTATTTCGATAATTACTAAAATTAGTATTTTCTCCATTCTTTTAATATTGCAACGTTTGTTCTTTAAACCCTACTCTGTATTTACATTTTTTTTACCGTTATATAATCAAAGAAATTAAAGTTTTAAATTTTACCGTACTTTGGAAATTCTCTTAAAAGGTATGTTTGTTTTTTTTTTTAATTTTTTATTTTTTAACTTAAGCATTATTATTAAAAAAGACCAGTATATATATATATATATATATATATATATATATATATATATATATATATCTAATTTTATAAAGGACGGTCTAACAAATAATACAATAATGGAACTTATATTAATGTTTTTAAAATTCGGATTAATTAGATTAAATCCATTAAAATTAATATTTTGTTTTCTTTCCCTTATTTTTATTACTTATTCTAATTAAATTCGGTTAAATTAGATTAGTTCAAATAAAAAAAAATTCAGCCTAACTAGGTCATATTTTCTTTATTTCGTTTGCTTCTTGCCATTTATCTTGGATGATGCATTTCTAAAAGTTATGAAAATTGAATATTTGAAAAATAAACGGTTTGTATTGAGAAAACATGTTTTCATTATATATATTTTTTTTCTTATACTTTAATTTACAATATAGGTTAAAGTTTAATCAAATTAAACAGCTATATTATACCAGAACTTTAGAAAATTTAGACCAGAATACCTTGTTCGAGCAAAGAGAACAAAACCTAAATCACATAAATATATATGTGGTTTTTTAATTGAAAAAAGTTCACTTTGTATTTAAGTTTATATCAGCTTAAAAACGAACTTATTTTTGTTTCACATAATAGTCTCATTTACTTTTCACCTTGTTTTCATTATTTTTAAAATTGATACGCTATTTAATTTTAAAAAAATATCAGCCAATTAAAATATTTTAAATCAATTTAATTTTATTTAAAAAGTATTTCAGATATATAAAATAAGTTACCTCATCTAACAAATACAAAAATTAGTTCAATTGTATTAAGTACTATACCATTTAGTTTAATTTCAACAGATTAATCACTTTCAATTAGTTTTATGATGAAAAAAAAAATCAATAAAACCTGTTCTCTTCACCTTAAAGATAAAAGTCAATAAAATCTTGTTGGTTTAGTAAAAATTATTTCTCTGATAAAAATAAATTTAGTTTAATAATTAAGTTTTAATCAGTGAAGATCAGTAAAATTAAAGACAAAATAAAATAAGAAATCAGTGAAAAAAATATGTTTTAATCATTAAAAATAATTTCAATTCAACAAAAATAAGGTGAATAAAAAGATCCAAGTATAATTCATTTTCAATCCTAGGTCTTGCCAAATGTGAAACTTTATCCAACTAAGCTATCTCTAGCTGGCATCCTTATGTGCTGTCAGATCATGATTCAAAGTCACAATTGATTCGAATATTTTATGATTTGATACATAATAAGGAAAGATATTATTGCCATTTTGATGAATAAAGTAAAACAAATAGAATTGAACCATGTGTCCATTCTTTTAAAAAAATTATAATCTTCATATAAGGAAGCTAATAATATTAAATTAGGATAAGAAAAATTTTAGAAAATGAATTTGAAACATGCATTAGGCCCTGTTCACTTCACCTTAAAAAAATATTACTTTGTATTAAGTAAAAATAATTTCAGTTCTGTAAAAATAAGTTCGGCTCAGTAAAATTATTTTCAGTTCTATAAAAATAATTTCAGTTCAATAAAAATAAGTTCAATTCAGTAAAATTCAATTATCTTAAAGAAGAACTATAATAGAAAATCAATAAAAAAAAATTCAGTTTAGTAACATTAATTTAAGTTCAGTAAATATAATTTTGTTTCAGTAAAAATAATTTCAGTTCAGCAAAAATAAGGTGAAGTGAATGGGGCCAAATTATTCATTATGATTTATGGCATTTTTTTTAAAGAAACTTTCTAGCAAATTATTAAGCACAAATTATTAGAACAACACATTAATACCTTTATTATGCATAATTTAAGTCATATTCTTTTCACCGTATTTTTGCTGACTTGAAATTATTCTAACTGATTAAAATTTATTCTTACTGATTTACTATTATATTTTTGTTTAAAGTTATTAATTTTAATTTAACTGAATTGAAATTATTTTTTGCTAAAATAAACTTACTTTTATGGCATGAAATTGATTTTACAAAATATTATTAATTTATGGTAAAAGATTAATGGACTTAATTAATATTTCATTATACCATTGATGGACTTAAGATTTCATTATATACCCTTAATTAAAATTTACAATTCATTTAAATTTTATTTTACAAAATATTATTCTTTTTTTTTATCACAATTTGTAGACTAAATTAAGAGTTACAATTGATTTGAATTATTATTCATACTCAATGGTTTCTTATCATAGCTTGTAAACTAAATTCAAAGTTACAATTTATCTGAATATCATGATCGTTTATATAAGGAGAAAATCCTCTTATATTATTGACTATTGTTTAATAGAATAAGAATTAGCGCCTAGACTAAATTCAAAGTTGCAATTGATCTGTAATATTATGATCTGATCTTCCTCATACTTAATTTTTTTTTTTACAATTTGTATCACAACCTGTAGACTAAATTCAAAGTTACAATTGATCTGTAATATTATGATCTGATCTTCCTCATACTCAATTTTTTTACAATTTGAATCACAGCCTGTAGACTAAATTCAAAGTTACAATTGATCTAAATTATTATTATTCATACTCAATGATTTCTTATCACAGCCTGTAAACAAAATTCAAAGTTACAATTTATCATATGGTGATCATTCATACAAGGAGAAAATCCTCTTATATTATTGATTATTGTTTAATAGAATAAGAATTAGCGCCTATACTAAGGGTCTGTTCTCTTACGTTGAAATTCAGTTCAGTTCAGCTCAGTTCAGTTCAGTTCAGCTCAATTCAGTTCAGTTCAGTTCAGCTCTTAATTTCCTTCTCTTATAAAATATTTAGTTCAATTCAGTTCAGTTGAGTTCAGCTCAATTCAATTCAGTTCAGCTAAGTTCAGTCAATAAGAACAGACTCTAACTTTAAAGTTACAATTGATCTGTAATATTATGATATGGATCTTCCTCATACTCAATTTTTTTTACAATTTGTAAACTAATTCATAAATACAGTCAACCTGAATTATCACGATCATTCATATGGAAAAATATCAATACTCCTTATCTTACATGTTCTCATCTCATCACGTTCTATCTTCATTTGCTCCATAATTGTATATAAAAGTACTTTTTTGGGGTATACCTTTAAAAGTAAAACATATTAGTAGCAATATGAATACTCACTACCTCATCCAATTCTCCAGCCATTAATTTATGCATAGAAAAGTTAGAACATTTTGAATTCTTATAAACTTCACATATATACAAATAACAAAAATTATAAAAATCTTATATTCTGAAACTACACACGAGATAAATCTAACAATATTTCATATGACTATATATGTTAACGTTAGTTTTTCATCAAAGTTTTAAAATGAGATAATGTTGGTCAAATAAGCTAATCTTGCTCAAATAAGTTATTTACCAAACACAACCATAGGAAAAAAAAATTTAAAAAAATAAATCAAAATGAGATTATCAGAGTTAAGAGTACAATTAGGTAATCAATTCTTCCTTTTTTCACCTTTTAGGTACTCAATTTTTTTTGCTTTGCTTTTGGGTATTCAAAGTGATTTTCAGGTGAACTAACTCACCACTAACTCATCACTAACCATACCTAATTAAAAAATTAATATTTAAAAAAAAATCCGAACTTTGACTCATAAACTAGCCGTTATTACTCTATTTAAAGGGGCATGAACTTGGCCAAAAAATGCCATGAAAACACCTGCAAAACACTAGCAGCACACCATGTTTTCTTAACAAAATTCATCCAAAACGATTATCCCTGATTCAATTTCAATAAAAAAAAAACAAAAACAGCAACGCAGAAGCTGTAGCAGTACACCAGCAACAAATATCATCAAAACAGGTTCATTCACCATGTCTATTTAGGTACAAATTCTTCAACAAGGTTTTTCCAGATTTTTTAGGAAAAAAAAAACAGAAACAGAAGCTGCTGCTAGGTTCTTCCCTTGCTGCTTCTTCTTTAATTCTTCCCCTGTTTTAGTGCGAAAAACATATCAACTAATCAAACCCTTGCGCAATCTAAACAACATGCAATCGACATTCAACAACAACACTAGCTTAATCCAACAACAAACAACAACAAAGCAACAAATTTAACACAAAAAACACAAGAAATTGACATCATCAATTTGTTCAAAAAAACCCCAAAAAATTGAAAACCCTAGTTCGCAAATAACATCAAGAAATGGGTAAAAAAATTCAAAATTTATATCAAAATATCAACATAATCCATGAGTAATTGAGTTTACCTCAAAAAAAAGGCGGCTTTTGGTGTCGTTTTCCCCATAATCGAGCCTAAGCTTGCTCGTGTTCTTTGACAATGACGCAACAGAATTTCCAGAAAAGGAAAGAATAAAGGGAGGAAAAGGGGGAAATAAAGAATAAGAAAGGAAAAAAATTAAGGGTGACCCACGAAATTTTTTAATCGGGTGGGGCCCACTTTCTCTAAACCAAGGTACTGAATTCTTAGACTGATTTATTTTTTTTTGGCCGGAATTCTTAACTCAATACCCAAAAGCAAAGTAAAAAAATTAAGTACCTAAACGGTGAAAAAAGGAAGATTTGTGTACCTAAATTTGTGCTTAACTCAGATTATCAATATAAATCAAACGACTACAGAAATCAATAAGCTAATGTTACTCAAATAAACTAATTTTGCCCCGATAAACTATTTCCCCAACACAATCGATATGTTTCCCGCTTAATTTCCAAAACCCCCCAAAAAATACGACAATTCCAGAAAATGTACTTGCCGGAGTTAACAGCCGACGATGAAATTTACAGAGACATGGTGACATTCCTCACCACCAACCACTCCGACCAACTTCGCTCTCTTATTCTCTCTCCTGATTCTCGCCTTCATTACCCTCTTTTCATCGAGTATACTCTCTCTCTCTCTCTCTCTCTCCTCGCTTATCCCCTTTTCTCTCTCCTCTTTCATTCTATTAATTTCTTCCATTTCCAGTTTTGCAGAGCTTATGAACGATCATCTACAAGTTGCTCAGCTCATCTTCGCCAAACCCACCGATTATTTGCCCAAATTTAATTATGCCGCTGTTTCTGCTCAAGTAAGGATTTACTTCGAATTCCCAGAAAAATTCATCGAATTTAAGGCCTGAATTTGGCTGATTTTTGTAATTTGGGAGGTTAATTTATCTGGGTGTGCAATTGGAAGGGAGAATTTTATCTGGGTTTGTATTTTGAAGGTATATTTTTAATTTGGGATTCTGGGTTTTACTGTGCAGAGGTTGATTGCGAAGGATTCTGAAGGTGGTTCAACTTCCACTATTAAAGAAAATGTTCATGTTCGTGTAAATATACTGGGCTCTCCCCTTGAATCACCTGGTTTGTTTTTCCCTTATTTCGATTTTCGATTTCTTATTTTGGCTTATGTTCAATCTGTTGCAGTTGGATATGTTTTCTGGCAAATTACTAACTTTAAATGGTGAGGTGAGGTGACAATATAATGTTTGGTGGACTGCAACACGTTGCAAATTTGGAATGGCGAGCATGATTGATAGCGAAATAGATGTATTTTATGCAGTCATAAGTTCAATTTGATTGTTTTGTGTTGCAGTGAATTTCTGGTTTTAATTTAGATGGTAGATTATATATTAAATTGCATTGTTTAGTCATACTTAAAACACAAAATAGGTTTTTGAATATGCTTATATTTTATGGGTTAAAGGAAGTTTTGTTGATATTGATTGTTTGGATGGTTGATTGTTGTGTTTGTGTGTAGAGACTTTTCCAAGCATAGGGAAGGTGAGGGTGCGGCATAGTAACATACTGCTGACCCTCAAAGGGACTGTCATACGATCAGGTGGAATCAAGACGATTGAAGGGGAAAGGAGATATGAATGTAGAAAATGCAAGAATGTTTTCCCGGTTTATCCTGAATTAGAAACCGGAAACATTATAAGGCCGCCATTGGCTTGCCTCTCAGACAAGTCCCAGGAATGTGAAGGCAACAAGTTTGTGCTTGTAGAAAACAGCACTAAATTCCATGATTACCAAGAAATCAAGATCCAAGAAAGCGCCCAGCTGTTGGGTGTTGGATCCATCCCACGTTCCATTCGTGTAATCTTGCAAAATGACCTTGTTGACATTGTTAAGGCTGGAGATGATGTGATTATAACTGGTGTTTTGACTGCAAAATGGTCTTCAGATTTGAAAGACGTTAGATGTGATCTTGAGCCTATTCTGGTTGCCAATCATGTGAGACAAACCAATAAGCTAAAATCTGAGATTGACATCCCTGATGACATTGTTGATAAATTCAAGATATTCTGGAAAAAATTCAGCGGTACCCCTTTGAAAGGGAGAAATGCAATTCTTAAGGCTATCTGTCCCCAGATTTTTGGTCTGTTCACTGTGAAGTTGGCAGTTGCATTAACCCTTATTGGCGGTGTGCAGCATGTTGATGCTTCTGGGACAAAGGTTAGAGGAGAATCCCATTTGCTTCTTGTGGGTGATCCTGGTACTGGAAAATCCCAATTCTTGAAATTTGCTGCTAAATTGAGCAACAGAGCTGTTATTACTACTGGACTAGGAAGCACAAGTGCTGGTTTGACTGTCACTGCCGTGAAAGATTCTGGTGAATGGATGCTAGAAGCCGGGGCACTTGTATTAGCTGATGGAGGGCTTTGCTGCATTGATGAATTTGACAGCATGAGGGAACATGACAGAGCCACCATACATGAAGCCATGGAACAACAAACAATAAGTATTGCAAAAGCTGGTCTTGTGACAACTCTTAGTACCAGAACCATTGTTTTTGGGGCGACAAATCCAAAGGGACAGTATGATCCCAGCCAACCTTTATCTGTCAATACTACACTTTCTGGTCCCTTACTGAGCAGATTTGATATAGTTTTGGTTCTATTGGACACCAAAAACCCCGAATGGGATAAAGTCGTTTCATCCCATATTCTTGCTGAGGAGGAACCAGGCAGAGTAAAAGATGCCGAAGATTTAACAAATTATTGGTCACTTTCTATGTTAAGGAGGTATATTAGTTATGTTAAAGGGAAATTTAGGCCAATACTTACTAAGGAAGCAGAGAGAGTAATTTCTGGTTACTACCAACTGCAAAGGAGATCAGGGACAGAAAATGCAGCGAGGATCACTGTGCGAATGTTAGAAAGTCTGATTCGACTAGCACAGGCTCATGCAAGGCTAATGTTCAAGAACGAGGTGACTCAGTTGGATGCCATTGCTGCTATCTTATGTATAGAATCGTCCATGACTACTTCAGCAATAGTTGATAGTGTTGGGAATGCTTTACATTCAAATTTCACAGAAAACCCAGATATTGAATATGCCAACCAGGAAAAGTTTATCCTTGAAAAACTGAAATTGGTAGATTAGTTTCCTGCAGTGAGGAGCTTAAATGGATGAATATTCTTATCACACATTCGCATGTATCAAGCAGGTTTATTTGCTGCTGTCTTGACTGTGATTACGTTGCTATCTATTTACTCAACTTGTCTATATAGCACATTTTTTAAAAAAATGTATGCGCAAGCATGTAATTTCAATCGTTCAGGTGACATTTGTGCACCAGAAAACGCAGTTTTTAAGAGGGGGGCTGCAGATTCATGTTTCAGAGCTTGAACTGCTAATATTCTGAAAGCTATTTCTTCATTTAATTACAATTGTAATATTTTATCCTAATATAAGGTATAAGATGGAAGAATTGAGCTATAAGTAAATACTTCGTAGGGTTTAAGCCTAGTTAATTCACGAATGCAAATTTAGTAGGGGGAGAAAAGACAACTCTCCTCATTACAATCGCTGCACTAATAAAATTTGAAATTCTACATCAGGATTGCTTCATCTTTGTCAAACCTCCACCATTCAAGAAACTATGATCCAACTCTGACTAGACTCAAAAAGAATGTGGCTGGTATTTCCAGCAAATGTAACCGTCCGTATCCTGTGAAATGGGGCATTATACATGGGGGAAATTAAACCTCTTAACAAAACAGTAATGTTAGTAGAGACCTATTATCTTCCACCAAAATCCCCCGACAACAGTCCAGATGACAGCGTTTACGAGCGCCATAATGAAACCCATTTTAAATACATCAGGAAGGTCCACGTAGCCAGCTGTTAGAAGCAAATGCATTATTAGCCAAAGCCAGTGTCGCTTAAACAAAATATACAAAGATTTAATGGAAGACTCTCACCTCCATAATATACTGCTGCTTGGCCACTGCTATAATGTGTAAGTGCTCCAAATAAGTTAGTATTGTATGCTAAGCCCAAAGCCGCCAACACACCAGGAACACCAGATGCTATATTCATGGCCAAGAAGGCAGAGTACAGTGCTCCAACATGGCCAGTTTGACTAGCAAATAGGTAATGGACGAAAAAGTATGCTGCCTGAAGGATACCAAATGCAGCAGGCCAGCTCAAATTCATCGTCTTCAAGCTCTTGGCAACACAACCAGACATCCAGGATACAATACCAAGGTTGGTCAACTGGCTAGCCATACCCACCAGCACAGCAAACCAGGCAAGAGTATCCCATGCCGACTTTTCATTCAAACAATCATCCCAATTCAATACTCCCAACAACAGGAGCACTGACAGTCCGAGCATAGCAGCAACAACACTTGAAACACCAATTCGCTCCCTGCAAGAGAAGAAAAAAGCAAAATAATCATCACTTGAGGGTTTGTTTTTACAGCAAGAAGACAAAACCAAAAAAAATGTCCAAATGGTCCAACAGAAACCAGTAACATATGGAGTCCATGAACTTAATTTTATAGACCATTGTAAGTGCTGCTGGGATAAAAACAAAAAACTTTGCTGGTAGATAAAAACAAGAATTTCTCCAGGGAGAAAAAATAATGAAATCCACCACTAATTTGTCTCCCACTATTTTACTTCAAGTCGTTTTAACAGTTATCAGAAACAGAACAATGACCACACAATAAAACTTTCTCCATCAAGCACAGGAATATCTGTGTGCAAATTAGCATTTTTAATCATACAGAATCAAAGTAGAGTGCGACAACCATGTCAATGATACCACACACGCAATCCCACACAATATAGTGGTATAAGAAAAGGCAAAAGTTAGAAAACAAAGCGATCATATTACTCACCCAAAGACCCAGAGCGAAACTGCAAGAAGCATTGTACCAACCATCACCCATTCATTTCTTGTGACAGGCCCCATATTCTTGAGCTTTTCAGCAGCTAAAGCAGGGGCTTCTGGGGTGTCTTTAAGTTCAGGAGGATAGAGCTTGTACAGAATAAGTGGAGTAAGCAAGAGTGCGACAAATGCTGGTACACTGGCAGTCTTAAGCCAAAAAACCCATGGAGATGCAATCTTCACACCAAGTTCCTCAGCTAATTTGAGACACAGCAGATTTTGAGCTGCAGCAGTTAGGAAAAGAGCACTAGAGTTACCGGCAGACTGTCATGCACACACAAGGAATCAATAGTTATAACATGTCCATCTCATGATTCCCATCTATCATGTACAAGTATATTTTAATTTACAGTAGATATTTAAGAAAGTTAATTGACAAAAAAATAATACAATACTACATCTTATACATTTATGTTAATGGGGACAGGCTCCAGCTTGACAGTAAGAAAAAATAATTTCAAAAATTCAGTTATGTTTTTAGCAAAATAATTCTTTAAAGTTTAAACCGACAACAGGAACTTAAATGTGTATACTGTACACTTGAATGCTATGAAGATTTTCACAGCATTTTTTTTTCATATATAACCGACAAGAAATGATCCAGTTGCAAATGATAAGATTTATATAGAAATACTTGAAAAGTGAAACCTACTAAAAACCTTTGTAATGTTGTTTCTCCATTAGATACTTTCCTTTGAGAGATAAAAATAGTAACGAGATGATATTAAGCTACACGCCTTGCTAAGTTAAAGAAAAACAACATTAAGATTTTTCAGAAGAAAATATGCTGTCATGGTTCATGAGTCTAGATATAAAACATGAATATTTTCTTTCACCTAGAATTCTCCACATCCAACCATTGATACAATAAGCTATTGCTGCTATGAATGATCAGAATTCTCTCTATAGCTAAGGCAGTAAGGCCACCAACTACTAACAAGTAGCAATTTTACATATTACATCTCCAATAATGCTTTGGTCAACTTCTAGCCGGTGGAACATCGAAGCTCCAACTCCTAAGGAGATCAAAGTAGACCAACTATGTAATGACCATCAACAATGAAAAGGTATGAATATGTAGATGTTTGGGGTTCTTACTCCTAAGGAAACCAAAGTAGATCAGCTATGTAACGACCATCAATGAAAGGCACTAACTAACAATGATTAGGTATGAAGATGTATATGTTTGGGTTCCTAACTCCTAAGGAAACCAAATTAGATCAACTATTGGGGACCATCAACAATTAAAAAAAAAAATCCTTGAAGCGTATCATATTTCATAATAGTCTGCAGAATACGAGAGGTGAAACAACATTGGGAACATATTTATTGTCATTGAAGACATTGACACTGAGAAACCAAAAGATTCACTCACATTAATTAAAAATGTGATGTATGTCAATAACAAAAAAGAAAACAAAGAAAGAAGAAAATATATATAAACAGTTTAAGTGTATTGATATAGCAAATTAATAACCACCAATCTTTACATAGGACTAGAACAAGATAAAAACAGCCTAGAACACCACAGTTCACAAATAGTCCAATTGAACCAGGACATGCAAATGGGGAAAGCATAGCTACATCTAAGAGATGTATAAGCAAAACCTCTCATTAACAAAGCTCATATTTCCACTCACCATCTACCATTCAGATTACAATAATAAAACTGTATATGTTAGTTGATCAGAGGAGAGTTGAGTTCTTACAAACACCCCATATTCAAGCTGTCATTAAGTAATAGCATATGTAGAATCTAATGAGCTCTAGTACCTCAACATTGATGGGTCTAGCACAAAAAAAGAAAGCTGACCAAAAGCTATACTTTTAGTTACATAGTTTCAGGATCATGTTACCTAAATTACGGAATTATTTTCTGTGCATAACAGGTACCGGAAGATTTGCCTCCTAGTTATCTTTTTAAAAGAGTATCAATGTATGAGCCACATACTAATTCACATGTTTAAATTAGGCAGCACTATTCACTATTCAGGATAATTGAACCACATTAAGTTTCTCCAAAATAAATCAGCAATCCCTCCTTAAGAAAGAAACTCATTGTCAACATTCATAGACATTGTATAAAGCTCGAGTCAGTCTTCCAAAATTGCATCCAACTTGTCTAACAAATCTTAATTCGTCACCCAAAGAACATAACAGCAAGCTAAAAGTGTTTCTTCGATCAAATATGCCAGATAATAAAGTTTACCATAAAAACACAAAAACTCCGAAACCCACCTTCTACAACAACCATTAATCAAGACTAAAACTTTATCAAACTTCATCAACCCAACTACTTTCCTATACTTAAATCTAATAAACCTATCTATTCTCAGCATATTCCTCAATCAAACCAAACCAAATAAAAGCTCAATGTAGCTGCAATCTCCAATTAAATCATATAAATTCTACAATCCATAATATCCAATTTCCTAAACCACATTGTTTAACATTACATCAAAATCAAACCAATCAATCCATTGAACAAGACTTAGGCATCACTAAGCTTAACCCCAATGATCAAGATCCACAAACAATCACAAAATACGAATTTGAACCAATAAAATTGAGTTGACCAAAGCAATCAAACCTGAAATTGAGTCATAATAAGGTAAGACCCAAGCTTCTTCCTAGACTCCCCACCAGGCAAACTCCCGGAAGAAAGCGAAAGCGACTTAATAATCGGCAAAAAAATCCCCCCAGCTCTAGCAGTAGTAGACGGCATAGCAGGAGCAACAAGAGCTTCAGAAATAGCAAGTCCATAAGACAAACCCAAAGTACTCTTTCCCAACCACTTAACAAAGTAAGTAGCAATGCGATCACCGAGCCCGGTTTTGACGAATCCTCGAGCGAAGAAGAAGGAGATGACAATAAGCCAGATTACTTCGTTGGTAAACGCGCAGAACGCGGTGGGGAATGGGAGTGTTTTCGTGACGACGGAGGCGGTGACTCCGAGGAAAGCCCAGGCTCCGACGGGGAGAGGACTGAGGACAAGTCCGGCGACTGTGGAGAGGAAAATGGCGAGGAGTTGCCATGCTTGGAGGGTTAGTTCTGCTGGTTTAGGGATTGCGAAACGGAGGATGAGTCCGATTGAGATTGAGATTATGAAGGGGATGAGTTTTGCGCCGGTGGGAGGCGGTGGTGCGGTGGTTTTGGCGGCGGGGGAAGGTGGTGGTGCGGGTGAGGAGGAGGAGGAGGATGCGGCGGCGTTGAGGGGTTTGATGGCGAGGAGGGGTTTGGAGGAGAGAGAAAGTGAGAGGGGTCGGCGGTGGTGGAGGGAAGTGGTGGTGGTGGTGGACCGGAGGAATGCGGTGGTTTTGACGGTGGTTTTAGTGGTGGTGGTGGTGGAGGAGAGAGAGAGAGTGGGGTGGAGGAATAAGCTCTCCATTTTTTGTGAAGGGAGAGGAGAGAGAAAGATGCGGAGGGAACGATGTGAGGAAGGAGGGAAATCAGAAATGGAAGGCCGTAAAATGTTACTTAAAAAAATAAAATAAATAAAATAAAAAAATGGAAAAGATTTGAGTGGGATTAATGTGAGAATGCCAGGTGTCGTGAATGTGGAGTTGGGAAGGGGTATGTGACGATTTAGGACATGTTTGGGATGTTTTTATTGAAGTGTATTTTTGTTGGTTTTGTGAAATAGTGACGCTTGAGTTGTTCAAAGGGGGGGTTTTAGTATGATTTAAAGGTACACACAATAACAACACATGAAGTACTAGACAATTTTAATGATTTGGAAACCATGAATTTATGGTACATAAGTTTCGGTAATATAGATGGTTATGATTCTTGGGTTAGGTTTCGTCCATAAATTTATATACAAATACAAGTAATAAAGGATGACGTGCATGCAATTGTACAATAGATGAATACTTTGAGAAATTGAGGATATGGGTTTTAGACTTTGGACAATGGTTATTGAAAGTTAGTTTTCTAAATTATTGGGCAAATTTGTGTATTACGAAGTACTTTCTAATTTTAGTTATTGCTATTGTTGGTTTGATAATGTAGGTTATATGTTTCTAAAATAAGATTTTCATGGTAGTTTGATTTTTTAGGAATGTGTATATATATATATATATATATATATATATATATATATATATATATATATATATATATATATATATATATATAAATATATATTTTCCATTTGTGTGTGTATATTAATAATGATAGAAATAACAATAATGGATAAAACACAACTAATAAATTTTCATTGGTAGTTGTCTTCCTAGAAAAATCATTCAGAAAAAGGAAAGTGGAAATGATAGAAATGATGGACAAGACATGAGAAGATAGAAGGTGATGTTTCCAAAAAAAAAAAAAAAAAAAAAAAAAAAAAAGAAGAAAAGCACTACTAGTGAATAAAACCCGGCCTCTATTTTTTTTTAGTGAAAAAGAAAACCTCTAATTATCTATTTTAATTTTATGTCGATGATATTAACAGGAAAAAAAAAAAAAAAAAGCACTACTAGTGAGTAGTGATGAAATAGCAGATTAGTGGGTCTAAATTTGTAGCCCATTCATAAAATGGACAGCCCAACTTCTGAAGGTGATGCTAACATAGTTAGTTAGTTATACTCCTACTTCATTATATGAAATACAAGTAAAGCATTTATATATACTACCTCCGTTATAGGTTTTGTGCAACGATTAGATATTTTTCCTCTCTACTTTATGTCAAATCGTTGCACATAACCTGTAACGAAGGTAGTATTTATATAGTCTAAACTCAAAACTAACTCTATTGAGTTGAAAGTTGAGGATCAACCCAACTATAGTCAGTGAGTACTAGTATACACTATGGAGTGAGGGGAAATTAATAAGAGATCACACACGACTAACTCAAAGTATCAACACAAATTGACTCAAATACTTTATATTGCTTCTCAAATTATTGCCCTTGATAGTGTAAACCTTTTGTGTGAGAGTGAAATAGTTGGTGGAAAGCCCATATTACATAAATTGTACTAGTACGAGTTAGGTAATACGAAGTATGAACTTTTTAGTTGAGGTATCAGGACAATTACATGAATAAAACTCACTAAAATAATAATGTAAGTGAATCTGACATAAAGACTATTTCATTGTAAATATCTCCCTTTTCTTATACCACATTCCACATTCATCGCATAAAAAAATTATTTAAAGCTTATAATAAAAAATAATGATCATATTTTGATTTTCCATTTGTTGTATTTCCCTCATTACATGCGTTAATGTACGTCCCTTATACTATGAATTATCACTGCGACAATTGTACACTAGATGACATAGAAAGGGAGGCAACAAAGCAATGCAATATGCAACACAACACTACATGTTCATTCTACGTACATACCTGCAATTGTGACATACTTAGATAAGACCCGATTTTCTTAGCCGATTTCTTATCAAATGGCATACTTCCATTATTCACCGAAACCGATTTTATCACCGGGCCAAACACACCCCCGGCTCGAGCCGTCGAGCTCGGTATAGCCGGGCTAACTAAAGCCTCACTCAGCACCAAACCGTAAGCCAAACCGATAGTCTTTCGACCCATCCACTTTATAAAATACGTCGCAACTCGATCTCCTAGTCCGGTTTTTATAAACCCACGTGAGAAAAAAAATGCAACGACTATCAACCATATTACTTCATTTGTCATAGCACTGAAAGCCTCTTCAAACGACAGCGTTTTGGTGATCAATGTCACTGTTAGACATACAAATGCCCATGCTCCGACCGGTAACGGAGCGTAAACTAGACCGGTGATTGTGGTGAGGAAAATGGAGAGAAGTGTCCATGCACGAGTTGTGACTTTGTCCGGTTTAGGGACGGCGAACCGAAGGATTAGACCGGTTGTGAGAGCGAATATGAGAGGGATGGGTTTGACTCCATGCCAATGGAACCGGGTTCGGAACCGGGAGATTAGTCGGGTTGGGAGAACAGGGGTATTTATGGAATTTGGTTCGTTGTTGTTGTTAACGAAGGAAGAATGTTGTTGGGATACTTCCATGTTTTGAGCCATTGATGGAGAATGATTCTAGGAAAGAGAAAAAAATAATGGAAGATAAGAGGAAGTGTTAGTGATTGTCAACTTTTTTTTCGCCTAAGGAAAATGACAATAATAAGTGGATTTTTTCTTTCGAGAAATGTGTTAGAGGTTTGGCTTAGATCATAGAGTAATTAGAGGCATTTGAATTATATTGTGTCACAACTAATTGATGAGAATTTTGAGCTATCATGGGAGTGTGAGTGAGTTACTAAATTCTCTATTCTCTCGGAGATTTACACTCTCACTTCTTTCAGTCAACATATCGTTTTATCATTTCTAATGTTCAATTTGTATTAATGAAAGAAAAACATATTTCATATATAGAAAATAATTTTCTAAAAAAAAACATACAATGGAATTATGATTATGAAAGAGGAATTTTCTTGGTTTCATTATATAAAATAGGAAATCATAGAGTGAAAAAAAGTGGAAGTATTAGGAAGGAGATGCATAAAACTCAATAATCCACACTTTTTGAGGAAACTTTTTGAGGTTTCGGGCCCAATGGCAAATAGTGTTGAGATCCTAAGGGATATATCTCGAGGTCATATAATGTCGTTTGAAACCATAATATGATCATTATATGTTGTCATAAACGTACGTGGTAGACTTGAGTTACGAAATCAATGCAAGTTGTGAACGGGTAAAATAACCGTTTAAGGGCATATTGGATGGTTCCACCGACCCAATTGGACACCCGGAGGGTTTTAGGGACCATGGTAAAGATTTCGACAATTTTATTTCCGGGCGAAAAAAGGTAAAAAAATTACAAAATTGAAGGCTATATCCAAGCTTTTTAAGGAAATTTTGAGGTTTTGGGCCCGGTAGCGAAAAGCCTTGAGACCCTAAGGGATACATCTCGGGGTCATATAATATCGTTTGAAACCATATATGATCATTATATGTTGTCATAAACGTCCGTGGTAGGCTTCAGTTTACGAAATCGGTGCAAGTTGTGAACGGGTAAAATGACCGTTTCAGGACATATTGGATTATTCCACCGACCCAATTGGACTCCCAGAGGGTATTAGGGACCATGGTAAACATCTCGCCAATTTTTATTTCCGAGCGAAAAAAGGTCAAAAAATTACAAAATCGAAGGCTATAATCCACGCTTTTTAATGAAATTTTGAGGTTTCGGGGCTCGGTGGCGAAAAGCCTTGAGACCCTAAGGGTACATCTCGGGGTCATATAATGTCGTTTGAAACCATATATGATCATCATATGTTGTCATAAACATCCATGGTAGGCTTGAGTTTACGAAATCATTGCAAGTTGTGAACGGGTAAGATGACCATTTAAGGGCATGTTGGACAGTTCAACCGATCCAATTGGACTCCTGGAGGGTATTAGACACCATGATAAACATCTCAGCAATTTTTATTTCCGGACGAAAAATGGTTAAAAAATTACAAAATTGAAGGCTATAATAATTCACGTTTTTTAAGGCTTTTTTACGAAATTTTGAGGTTTCGAGGCCCGGTGGTGAAAAGTGTTGAGACCCTAGGAGATATATCTCAGGGTCATATAATGTCGTTTGAAACCACATATATGATCATTATATGTTGTGATAAACGTACGTGGTAGGCTTGAGTTTACGAAATCACTGCAAGTTGTGAACAAATAAAATGACCGTTTAAGGCATATTGGATGGTTCCACACACCCAATTGGACTCCCGAAGGTTATTAGGGATCATGGTAAACATCTTGGTAATTTTTATTTCCGGGCGAAAAAATGTCAAAAAACTACAAAATTGAAGGCTATATCCACGTTTTTTACGAAATTTCGAGGTTTCGAGGCCCGGTGGCGAAAATCCTTGAGACCCTAAAGGATACATATCAGGGTCATATAATGTCATTTGAAACCACATATGATCATTATATGTTGTCATCAACGTCTGTGTTAGGCTTGAGTTTACGAAACCATTGCAAGTTGTGAACGGGTAAAATGACCGTTTAAGGGCATATTGGATGGTTCCCTCGACCCAATTGAACTCCCGGAGGCTATTAGGGACCATGGTAAACATCTTGGTTATTTTTATTACTGGGCGAAAAAAGGTCAAAAAATTACAAAATTGAAGGCTATAATTCACGCTTTTTGAGGAATTTTGATGTTTCGGGGCCCGGTGGCGAAAAGCCTTGAAACACCAAGGGATACATGTCGGGGTCATATAATTCCGTTTGAAACCATATATGATCATTACATGTTGTCATAAACGTTCGTGGTAGGCTTGAGTTTACGAAATCACTACAAGTTGTGAACGGGTAAAATGGTCGTTTAAGAGCATATTGGATGGTTCCACCGACCCAATTGGACTCTCGGAGGATATTAAGGACAATGGTAAACATCTTGGTAAATTTTATTTCCGGGCGAAAAAAGGTCAAAAAATTACAAAATCGAAGGCTATAATCCACGCTTTTTTAGGAAAATTTGAGGTTTAGGGGCCTGTGGAGAAAAGCTTTGAGATCCTAAAGGATACATCTCGAGGTCATATAATGCCGTTTGAAACCACATATGATCATTATATGTTGTCATAAACGTACGTAGTAGGCTTGAGTTTACAAAATCACTGCAAGTTGTGAACAAATAAAATGACCGTTTAAGGCATATTGGATGGTTCCACAGACCCAATTGGACTCCCGGAGGTTATTAGGGATCATGGTAAACATCTTGGTAATTTTTATTTCTGGGCGAAAAAATGTCAAAAAATTACAAAATTAAAGGCTATAATCCACGTTTTTTTACGAAATTTCGAGGTTTCAAGGCCCGGTGGCAAAAATCCTTGAAACCCTAAGGGATACATTTCAGGGTCATATAATGCCGTTTGAAACCACATATGATCATTATATGTTGTCATAAACGTCTGTGTTAGGCTTGAGTTTACAAAACCATTGCAAGTTGTGAACGGGTAAAATGAACGTTTAAGGGCATATTGGATGGTTCCCTCGACCCAATTGGACTCTCGGAGGCTATTAGGGACCATAGTAAACATCTTGGTAATTTTTATTACCGGGCGAAAAAAGGTCAAAAAATTACAAACTTGAAGGCTATAATCCACACTTTTTGAGGGAATTTGAGTTTTCAGGGCACGTGGCGAAAAGCCTTAAACCCCTAAGGGATACATCTCAAGGTCATATTATGCCGTTTGAAACCACATATGATCATTATATGTTGTCATAAACGTCCGTCGTAGGCTTGAGTTTACGAAATCATTGCAAATTGTGAACGGGTAAAATGGCTGTTTAAGGGCATAGTGGATGGTTCCACCGACCCAATTGTACTCCAGGAGGGTATTAGGGACCATGGTAATCATCTTGGTAATTTTTATTTCCGAGCGAAAAAAGGTCAAAAAATTACAAAATTGAAGGCTATAATCCACATTTTTTGAGGAAATTTTGAGGTTTCGGGGCCTGGTGGCGAAAAGTCTTGAGACCAAAAGGTATACAAGCCGAATCGGATTGTGGGTTTACAGATTTGTACCAGTATATAAGTTGAACAAAAGGCATATAAATTTTAGTAAACCTTCCATGACTGGGGTACAAGTTCTAATTGGATCGGGTACTAGTTCGGGTTCAAATTTTTGTTGGGTCGGATTAAATCGGTTGACGCTTACTCTCAGGTCGGGAGCAGGTTTGGGTTCAAGTAAAATAGAATTGGATAAAATTGGTTGTCGGTTAACATATAGTCAGGTTCAGGTTGGGTTACAGGTCACTAGTTTCAACCCATTGTCCGAGTACAGGTTGGGTTCAGATCATTGTCGGTTTAGGTCGAGTTTTCGAATTGAGTCAGTTTTTGACAGCTCTAGATAAAAGACAGGAATCAAAGAAGTGAGGAAAATAAGACGTATCTTCCTTACAAAAGAAAATTGGTTTTCCTTATCATAAAAGTAACTTTCCACTTATGGAGAAATGAAAGATCATTTTTCTCAAAAATATTTTCTATCAAAACAAACCAAAGCCTAAAACAAACTACAGTTCCATTTTTTTATTATTTTTTTCCAGTCAAACAAACACTTATGTTACGAAAAGGGTCATATTTTCAGTCTTGGGCCGAACTAGAGTAATATACTTGGGTCAATAATTTCTACCTAGTGCAGCTTGACCTATATTTACATGAACAATTGTGTTTGGCCCATTCTAATTGGTCTAATCATTACAGCGATTGTAGGCCCAAGGCTGATACCTATAAAATTAAGCACGTTTTATGCATTCACAATTTCACAAAATGAGACAGTGACACACTATTATTATTATGTTTGATTTTCAGCATTAATCATGCTTAATTTCTATATATGCATAAGTTAGTTAGTTACTTAGTACTCATGAGATATGCCAGTATTAACCGAGAAGTTTTTTTTTTTTTTTTTTTTTTTTTAAATCTTCTCTCTAGTTCTTATAGCAAATTAGCAATTCCTCAACTTGCTACAAAGAGGGTAAGGATGAGAAGGAACGAGGGATAATACACAACTGCTCCTTTAATTTAGGCTCTGTACTTATGAGCTTCTGGACAGAGTAGGATAGAGCAGAGCAGGGCTCCCCATAGAGCAGATTTCAGCTAAACAACTCTAAAAAACAGGGCCTAATGTATAAAAAAAAAACAAGTACTACTATGTAGGATGAAGGATAATATACTAATTGTTCCTTTAATTCATAGAAGAAAAACAAATACTAGTATGTAGGATTGAGCGATTGACATAGATATGATGTATGGTTCAGATAGGTAGAGTATAGTCATATATCAATCGACCATTATTTAATCCAAACCTAAACAACGAATACTTCCACTATAAATTTGCTCCAAGTTGGTGGTGCATCAGTCCAAACAAAGTCCATACAAACATTACAACTTTACAAAATGATACAGTGGAATTTCATGCAACATTGCAATATATAGGATTATTCAATCACGCATGCAATGGGGTTATATATGACTCGATGAGTGATGGGCTGATGACTCAGGTTGTTATTTAGGAAACCATGAATCAAGCTTATTTATTTCTAGCTACATACATACCCAAATTATGAGAGTGAGGGATAGCTCAAGT
Organism: Chenopodium quinoa; assembly: GCF_001683475.1. NCBI lineage: Eukaryota > Viridiplantae > Streptophyta > Magnoliopsida > Caryophyllales > Amaranthaceae > Chenopodium > Chenopodium quinoa. Next base: position 2,834,859 of record NW_018742244.1, read on the forward strand.
GATTAGAGTTTCCCTTCCGATTCTAGGAGATCCTGGGATTGATTCTCACCCTCGCCCTTGTGGCTCCCTAAACACCCAAAAAAAAAAAAAACATACATACCCAAATTATCATTAAATATTCAAATAGAACGCAGTCAATTATCAACGAGTCTTATCCATGTCATTTTCCTCTTTAAGTCGAAATGGTACCTGGACAAAAACATTGATGTAGTTAAATAACTGCTGGCACTGTATGACAGCTTGGCAATTTAATTACACACCTAAAAAAAAAAAAAAAAAAAAAAAAAAAAAAAAAAAAAAAAAACTAAAAAAAAAAGTGGAAGTTGGGGGCTTGGGTTCGAGGAGTCATGGAATGGCTACTTGTGCAGTTGTGCCTCGTGGCTCATGCCTTTTGTTGTTCATATCATGTCAGTGATATCGTATCAAATATACATGATTAATTAATTATTGCTACCTGCTATCTATTCTATGCACGATTTATAAAATTGAAATTAAAAAAAACATACAGTATAATATTGAACAAATTCAAGTTAGTATGGAAAACTGGTAAACAGTAACAACATTAGCAATAAACTCGACTTTTTTTCGGTGACAAAATCTCCTTAAACTCGACTTTTTTTGGTGACAAAATCTCCCAATGGTTAAGCTACAACCTCAATTTTTTTATGATACATTAGCAAATAATGCAACATTAATTGAAATAAAGGTAGTAAAGGTAAATGTTGATAAATGTCACATTGTTGCAAATAAATTGAAATAAAGGTAGTTGTAAAACTAGTAAGTTGTAAATAAGTCTCATCTCTCATGTGTTATAGTGGTTATGATGTTAGTCTAGGTGAATCCTATAGACGATCTCGAGAACAACAATATTTAGATGTTATTAATAAGATTATCTCTAAACTAGTTCGCTTAACTATCAAAACTTAATAAAAGTCACTCATTCTAACCCAACAAATATTCAGAAATAAAAGAAGTACTCTACTCGTGTATTTTGTTATGGAGAGGGTTGGTGGGCATTTGTTTCAAATCTTGCCACATTTGGGTTATATGGCTATGTCCAACATATTGACTAGAATATAGACTAGTCATGATGTAAGTAAAACACACACAACCTTTTAATCCAATTTTGACGCATGAGATCACATCACAATTAGCAGCAGCAGGTAAAACTTAAAAGCCGCTTGTTCTGACCCATGCCTTTTTCGCTGTTCTTTCTTTCATTCATTCTTTTTTATTAAAAAATCTCTTGTTTTTTCTCCACTTCTCTTCTGTAATCTTCTCCACCAAATCCTCTTCAAACACGATTCACCTATTTATATATATACCTGCTTGATTGAATCACCAAATCACTCATCTTTTTCAACTTTTATTTATTCAATTTTGTTTGGGATTGGATATTCTTACAATTTTTCGGCTTCTTCTTCCAACAATCATGGCTTCTGTCTATCTCTCTCCTCCTTCTGCTGCTCTCTGCAATTCACAGTATGTTCTCTTTCTCTTCTCTTCCTTTAATGGCTACTTGAAAATTCAGCACTTTTTAATCTGGATTTGTGATTGGTTTCTTATTTTCAACTGTTTTTTGCATTGGAATTATGTGGGGTTTTGATTTTTGGCTGTAATTTTTTCTGGGGTTGTCTTAATTTTTAAGCTTTCGTCTTTTGTTTCTGGGTTGATTTTATGATTGAATTACCGGGAACTTTTAAATTTCTGGTTGCTTCTGTTAATATGATTTGTGAGTATGTTGAAATTTGTACAAGGGGATGATGTATGACTGAAATTGGTTGATGATGTAGAAATTTTTGATGGGTGAAAGATTCTGGGTTTAGATTTCTATTCGTTTGCCGAATTAATATGATTTGGTAGTGAACTAGATGATGAAGGTAAAATTAGCTTTATAAGCAATGATCTAGTTAAACTTGTGCAATAATGTACAGTTTTTTTTAAAGTTTGCTATAAATTTGATTTGAAGATATATGGGTACATACTCTTGTAGGACCAATGCATCATAGGTTCTTGATTTGTTTTCGTGTTAAATTATTGCGGATAATGAAATGATGAGGGTGAATTTCTCTTGATGTAGAGCTAGTAAAAACTATGAAGCTTGGAATGGATTGTATAGCACAAAGGTTAGCTTGGTTGGAGGAATGAAATCGAATTTAGCCATGTTTTGTTTAGGGAATAAATCATTGCGCAAAGTCAAGGGAAATTTTAGAACTAGGGCTGCTATTGTTTCTGGAGAAGGTGATTTATTATACTCCAACAACAATGGTATGTTGAACCAAAATGCATTTGACAATGATCAATCCCTTGGAATTGAGAGGCAAGCCGATTCTGTATCTATGGGGGCACTTTCTGCGGATACTGCACCTACATCTGCGGGGTTTGCAGCAGAGAATGATGAGTGTGATTTAGATCGCCCAACTGAAGGTTTTTCTTCCATTGCTGAGGCCATTGAAGATGTTCGTCAAGGAAAGGTTTGTCCCCCTACATGGGTTTGTAGATATTTTATATGTGTAGAATTTGTGCTTGTTTAGGTATTTCATTAGGTATGATGTGCTGATTGAATGGTGTGTTTGTTGCCTTGGTGATGTTGCAGATGGTGATTGTTGTTGATGATGAAGACAGGGAGAATGAAGGGGATCTGATAATGGCTGCAGAGTTAGCAACACCTGAGGCTATGGCCTTTTTTGTGAAGCATGGAACTGGGATTGTTTGTGTCAGCATGAAAGAAGATGATCTGGCAAGACTGCAGCTTCCTCTCATGGTCAAAGATAATGAGGACAAACTTTGCACAGCATTTACAGTTACAGTGGTATGTACTCCTATGCAGTATGGTTTTACATGTATAAACAACCTTTGGTGAACTTGTTCCTAGAACTTCCATTGGAGTTTTGGCTAGATATTTCTGGCTTTACTGAAGGGATAATAGTGTTTCGGAAAACACATATTTTCTGATTTTCTTTGTTATTCTTATGAAAATCTGTAGGATGCAAAACATGGTACGACCACTGGTGTGTCAGCTCGTGATCGGGCAACTACTGTAAAGGCCCTGGCATCGAGGGACTCCAAGCCTGAGGACTTTAACCGCCCTGGCCATATCTTTCCATTGAAGTATAAAGAGGGTGGTGTTCTGAAGAGAGCTGGACACACTGAAGCTTCTGTTGATTTTGCTATGTTAGCTGGATTAAATCCCGTTGCAGTTATCTGTGAGATTGTGGATGATGATGGCTCAATGGCTAGATTGCCTAGGCTTCGTGAATTTGCACAGAAGGAAAACCTGAAAATAGTCTCTATTGCAGATCTAATAAGGTATTTTATCACTAATTTTTATCTGGATCATTGCACTTAAGTGTCATACCATTTTCACATTTTCTTTGTGGAGTAACACTGATATCACATATGTAGAAGAGACTGAGGTCAATGAGTGAAATTCATACCAATCTATGCAGTTTATTACAGAGTTTATTTTTCTGCGTTTCGGCTTATCTCCCACGCCGGGGGGGGGGGGGGGGAACCAAAAGAACCAATTAGACTTGTATGTTAGAGATTAGGAACAACCTTGTGGTGGTGAGCACTGAACAGAGTATTCTTTTGCCTTTACTAGAATTTTCTGGAGAAGAGATCAATAATTAATAAATATGTGCAAGGTTAAGCATAAATCTACTGTCAAGTATAGTTGCAGAACAGGAATTATTGATGTATCTAGGCTTCATCTATATAAAACTGTTTAAAGAGATGAGAAATTCAGACATATCAGGGCATGCTGTTTGTGTTAGTCAGAGCAATTCAGATCTTATTTATTTTCTTCTTCTTATATTATTGGTAGCTATATACTAATACACTCTGGAACCGGTAGAAGTTCCGCTAAGCAGGGGGAAGGAATTGGAGTTGTAAAATTTGTTTCGCTGGTGAATTTTGACTGTGTTTAGAAACAGCCTCCATAGCTGTTAGATTAATAGTATGACTGAGGATAGCTGTTAGATTATTAGTATGACTGAGGAGTCTTTATTCAATTGGAATTTGGAAAAAACAAATGGAGAAGAAGTTAAAGGACTCATTTATTCAGTATACTTGTGTATTATCTGTGGGCACCAGGCTAGATCTAAATTACTCTTATCTCAACAGTGATGTATATACTAAAAATAATTTAGGTGGTGAAGCTCAACAATCTGGTGACTTGGTGAGGATTCCATTTGTATTCCCAACACACGCTTGATTTTCTTACTTTTCCAGATCTTCATTATTTAAAGTCTATAACTTGTGTGTACATTTTTTTTCCCTATGCTTTTAAGCCTAATTTTCAGGTTTTCACCCCATAAGCTATTTGTCACTTTGCTACGGCATCGTTTCTCAAACCTCTTCTTCAACTTTTGAGCCCATAAACTTTCATTATTTTGCTAATACATTCTAAAAGGTTTTTTTTTGCAACTATGAATCTATGATAAAAGGGTCAAAGACAGGTTTTCCTCCTTATTAAGCTTCCTTTGCTTCTTGTTATTTAGCTACTAATGTTTGATGGTGTGGTTGATGTACTCTTCCAAAATTTTAGTATGAAGTCTTCCATTTCTGGTAAAAAAAGGATGCTTTTGGAAATAAAAGCTAACCTTAGCAGATTGTTGCTGGAAACTATGTTGTTTTCCCTCGTTTCTTTGTCAATCACAATTTCAGAAACAGCTCACTCCCTTATTTAGGGGACTTGAATGAAACCTGCATCTCTTTTTCGTCTTTCTTATTTTGAGGCAAAGTAGTGGCTCTAAAATTGGTTAAATGATTTAGTGATTTTATGATTTGCAGGTATCGGAGAAAAAGAGCCCAATTAGTTGAACGTTCTTCTGCTGCTAGGATACCTACAATGTGGGGTCCTTTCACAGCTTATTGTTACAAGTCATACCTGGATGGCATTGAGCATATTGCAATGGTTAAGGTGGGTTTATTTATACAAGTATTTGGATTTGGTCAAATGTAACTAAACTCTTTCATCATTATTCCAATTTTAGTTTTACTCAAGGAAGTAAATGTTAAAAAGGAAACCAAGATGCTCAGCCCTTTTGCTAGCATTGTTGTTTTCACCTTAAGGTCTTTCGGTATGTGTCCTTGGGTTTGAAAATAATAATGTCGCTAAGAATTTAGGTAAGCACTAGTAGCACTTGGGGAACAATCGTTGGATTTTTGCTTGACTAACTTATCTGCTCTGCAACTGATTATCTTTTTTTATTATTCTTTTTTCATTAGGGAGAAATAGGAGATGGACAAGATATCCTAGTGAGAGTTCATTCAGAATGCCTTACAGGAGATATATTTGGCTCAGCTAGATGTGACTGTGGAAACCAGCTTGCACTTGCAATGAAGCAAATAGAGGCTGCTGGAAGGGGAGCATTGGTCTACCTTCGCGGGCATGAAGGCAGGGGAATTGGTTTGGGCCATAAGCTTCGTGCATATAATCTGCAGGATGCTGGTCGTGATACTGTTGAAGCCAATGAGGAACTAGGATTACCGGTTGACTCAAGAGAATATGGAATTGGTGCACAGGTAACTTCTGCTCTTTCCTTCTCAATTCTATTTCAGTACCTTGATTTTTTTTTTTTTAAATTTTTGTTTATAATTAATTCCTTAGATTTTTGGCCTATGAATGTGTTACTGCATGTGAGATTCTTTAGAAAGAGCTAATCATGTGTCAGGCTGCGCCGATGCCAAAAGAAATAGTTCATTTTTTCGTCTCTTAAAAATCAGCTCAAACCTGGTAATCTTATGGGTAAAGGGCAAACGGTATACAAAAGCCAGGCTGCACCCCTGAAATTGGCTGGTCTATCGAGCAGGAAAATTTTGTGCAGCCTGTTTAAATTTAGCTGGATTGACCATCTTATATCATCTCTAATACATGTATTTTTTAAGCACGTTATGATTTGTCTGAGTAACTTGACTTGGTTTGAATGTTGATTTGACCTAATTAAACTTCGGGATGAATGCAGATATTAAGGGATTTGGGAATTAGAACAATGAAGCTGATGACAAACAATCCTGCTAAATATATAGGGCTGAAGGGTTATGGTCTTGCTGTATCTGGGAGAGTGCCACTTATCACTCCAATAACCAGTGAGAATAAGAGATATCTGGAAACAAAGCGTAAGAAGATGGGTCATGTCTATGGCCTAGACCTAATTAGCAATGGAAGCAGTTCGAAGACTGAAAATGGCAAACCCAGCACAACCAGTTCACCAGATACTGCAGTTAACTTATAGAATTGACTTGATATTCTGCCCACTAATTTAGCATCCAGGCAAAATGATTTTGGATCCCTTCAAGCCCCTTCATATTCACACTCTGGAGTAAGGTTGCACCTCATCAAATGATCTGCAATGGCTTTTTATACGTTTTTGTATAAATTGAGAAAGATCTATGATGTTTTTGTAATATCATGTCATTTTTTTGTTCCCTTTCAAGATGTGTAAAATAGCTTTGAGCAAGTCTCAGGTTTGTAATTTGTCCACCTCATTCAATGGAATAATAATTTCTTGCCTTAATACATTTGGGTTTCTAACTCCATTCTAATAATGATGCATGTCATAACATCTGAATTCTGGAAAAAAAATTTGTCTCTCTTTGGAATCTAGAACAGTTGAAGAGAACATTTATAAAAAATAGGCTACTCATTTGCACAGTAAAACAGGTGAAGAGAAATTTTTTACAAGTCTATACTAGAGCTTAAGGGAAGAAGAGCCACCTACTAGGTAGGGTTCTCCTCAAATACCATTAAGCCAATTGAGACGCTCTATAAACACAACTCTGTTGGGTTTATTCCCTAAAACATTATTCAGTCGACTTTTGTTCTTATACTTCTATTTTTGACAGAAAAATCATGTAATTTGTAGCCTTCCAGATATAGCAAGAGCAACAAAGCCTGTAGCTGCTGCAATATGTCACTTGATCTGATAGAGCACATTCTCTTGTTAAACCATTTCCTAGGTGTGTGTAGGTAATGTAGCCACATTTGATTTCTGAAACCAGCGCATCCAACGAATGCATTCCTTCACCAAGGAACCTTTCACACCTTGATAAGGTAAAAGAAAAGATGTAGATATTCTGTTATTGGAAATCTGCCTAACTTCAGAGGGGTTATACGGGGAGTTTCCGATAATCAGTTCATCAAAGCAGCTCTGAAGTCCTCTTCACATCAGGAAATATCACGCAAAACACCAAGATGAGAACCACGAAACTTTTATGTTAAATTCACAGCCCTGCTGATTGGCAACTGTAAGGAAAACAAACAAAAAAACGTTCAGTCAATTTACAACTCCATATTTTGACATTACACCACAGTAAACATTTAGTCCAGAATTACATTGAATTAACTTTAAATATAGTGTAATATCTGGATTCTGGAAGATATATCAAAAGCTAAAAACTGCTGAACACGACGAAAAAGAGAATTGGTATAGCATTCAGAAATGAGTCCTTGCTACCTGTTAATACTTGAACAAAGCTATATTCTGGAATCTGGAGTATTATGTTGAGTCTCCTTCAATTCAAACACTTCAAGTAACAATCTTTCTGCATGACAAGTATTTGACAAAAAAAAAAAAAAAAAAAGAAGAAAAAAAAAAAACAGCAGTTAGAACCATATAAAAAACAAGCACTTTGACAAGGTTGTAAAAAGCAGTTGGTTTCTCTAGTCCTTTTAATAGCACAATCTGATAGTGTTGGAGATTACATATTAGTGTAAAGTAGTTGGTTACTTGTATTCCTTGGCTAATGTACTTAGTAGTATAAATATACACAAGTAGTATGATGTAAGTATCTTTGTATTTTCCAACATTCTCATTCTAAAGAATATACTCTCATTTTCTCTCTCTTCCTTCAAACTTCTCTCAAGTTCATCAATGGCAGCACACTCTCTTTTCTCTTTTCTTCCTCCTTGAACTCTCAAATTTAACATGGTATCAGAGCAATATCAACATCACAAAACATATCAATCACCAATACAGCTCAAACTTCAATTCAACTATCAATCAAGAACAACCCAAATCCAATATCAACAAATTTTGACTACACCTCCAATCAATCAATATACACCAAAAACACTAAATCACCAATCTAGCAAGGAGTGAAAGCATGAGAATTATACCAGATTTCGCAGAAAGTCTCAAGCCAATAAAGAATGTGGGAAGTAATAGTGAACCAGAACACACCCAACTTCCTTCCATCACCACTGGAGAACACAACCCGCAGTGACGACGACGGAGGCCACAAACTCCACCAACCACCGGGCTTAACACTAACCCAATCAACAAGTAACACTAATTAGTAGTCTCCAATCGAAACCGAGGAACCCAGAAACCGAAGTTCACGAACAATAATTTCGGCAACAAAACCCAGAGCGAAAACTTAAAGCAATTGAAAATCTTCGAGCCAAACAAATCTGATGGATTTCCTCTTACTCCTAAGATCAGAACTCTCAAGTGATCATCATAGAAAATTTGCATCATTAGTTATTTTGGTAATACTAAAATAATAATACTAACATGATAATTGACAAGGCATCATATGCTACAAAATTGAATAATATGGGGTAGACATTATTACCTTTGAGCAGTTGAGTTATATATTAATGAACATTGAGTAAACGAATTCTTTCGGGCACTGATTTTAGTCATAATCTGAAGCAAATATGAAAAAGGTATTAGAGATATGATAAGCAATCCATTCTTTAAAAACGTTGCAAAATTAAGAACAGTGAAAAGACGACATTAATAATAATAACCCCTATTTTATCTGTCATACCTAGTTTAATGTCGGGGATATGTTGGATATTGGACCAGTTAGCACCATTCTTGTTCTTGCATTCCTTCATTAACTCTGGGCTACATTTCCATATATGAAGTTTGGTTAAGGAGGTGAGGTGGCGCATCTCTTCTGGCATTCTTTTCAATTTTAGACAGTACTCAATTTCAAGGGATTGGAGAGATGATAAGCCGCCTATTGATGGTGTTAGGCTTTCCAAATTATCACAAAAGCCTATTTCAAGGGAATGGAGAGATGATAAGCATCCAATCCCCTTTGGCAGCTTCACCACCTTTGGTAGTCTCCATAATGTCAAGGAATGGAGAGATGATAAGCATCCAATCCCCCTTAGCAGCTTCACCACCTTTGGTAGACTCTCTAATCTCAAGGAACGGAGAGTGGGAGCAAGGTATCTCCATGGCATCTCTGCGTCACTTCCTTCATTATTATTATTAATGCATCCTTCTTCTGTGCTTTTGTTGTTGATGACATCATCTTCATCCTCCAATTCCAACTCAGGAAGATAACACAGTGATAGACCCTCCAAGGCAGTGAATTGGTCCCACACTCCTCGTCCTGATATACTCTTCAAATTATAGCATCGCCAAATATCAAGGGAGCGAAGAGAGGACAGGCGGCCGCTTCGGAACACCTCACCCACCTCTCCTGTTTTCAATTCCTCTATTTTCTGATCTTCGTTAATACGAAAATTCGAAATATGGTGGAATGATCGGATGGGTAGAGAATTAAGATATGCCAAGTTATCTATCCTAACTTCCCTCAATCTTCTATGTCGTTCTTCCTCCTTTTGCTGAGTAGTCTCCCTTATAAGTGGGCCCAGCGCTTCATTAAAATCTTTTAAGTCCAATTGTTGCAGTCCCCGACATAAAGGAAAAGTTGTCAATTCTGGACATCCATGTATCTCAAGATGAGAAAGTTTTGGTGCTTGCGGTGTCTCACTCTCCTCTGATTCTGATTCTGATACTGATGATGACTTCCACCATCCCTTCAACTTTGGCATATTCCAAAGCCGAAGCTTTTCAAGGGATGGAAAGAATACCAACTCATCTTCACCTCCACTATTATTACTACTCTCCACATACTCCACTGTATACAATCCATCTAATTCAAGGACTTTCAAGTGACGCAATTGACTCATCAATGGAATATGCTCCAACATGTCACAACCATGAATAACAATCTCAACAAGATTTGGGAGACTAGTATTCAGATTCATTGTCCAACTTGGGAGCCTCACTCCTGGATATCCCTGCAACTCTAACTTTCTAAGATAAGAGTTGGGATGTAGGCTTTGCAGCAATGCTTCGGCATTATCACTTTCATTACTATGCAACCAACCTATCCAATAGTACCTGATATTTCTTAGTTTTTTACTTTCACATAGAAATCCCCCTTTCCTTGATTCTACAGCATTATATTTCACACCTTTTTTAACAACTATTTCCAGAATTTCACTATGACGTATTAAATTTTTCAGATTTTCAAGCTTAAAAACACCAGCCGAGCCTCTATACCAAGCATTGCTTGTTCCACCAACTACAAACCCTGTCAAGTTTTGCAGAGATGCCATGCTGTTCATTCCAGGAGGCATACAAGTCAAACTCCGGCAACCATAAATATCTAGTAGCCTTAGATTAACTAGTTTTCTCAAGTCTCTTGGCAGACTTTCTAAACTCGTACACTTATACAACTTTAATGTTTGCAAGTTGTAAAGGTTGGTAATGGACGAGGGCAATACACGCAATCCTCTATTATGTGAGAGGTCAAGATACCTTAGATGCACCAACTTACCCACACCCGGCAACTTTGTTTGGAGAAAAGAATCATTTAAGCGTAATACCCTTAAATATTTCATTTTTTTGGACGACTTCAGCCAGAAACGAAGACTCCGATCAGTAAACAAAAATGTACGCAACCTTTTCATTTTATCTGAAGTACGTAGTTTACTACTTTCATCAATAGAGATATGGCGAGTTTTCTCATTCAAACAGCTTGGATTACAGTTGGAAGACACAATCTCTGTTCCTGCTACTTCTGAGGCTAGATCATGAATGAGATCATGCATTTTAAATGATATAATTTCGTTAGTACCCTCAGATCGTTCTATATCCTGGAAGAAGCACCTTTGCAGCAACTGCTCAAAGTACTCCTCACCGGTATCTTCTAAACTCTTTCCATCTGACGGCATAATGAAGCCTTGAGCCATCCAAAGACAGATCAAATCCTCCTTGACAAACTTGTAATCCTTGGGATATACAGCACAGTAACTGAAGCAGCTCTTTAAATGGAACGGAAGATAATAGTAACTGATCTTCAACACAGGTAATATGCCACTGCTCTCATCTTGTAATACACTTGCCAAGTTAGTTTTTTCCAAGTATTGCCACCTACTTTCATCTTGACCTCGAAGAAGGCTTCCGACCACCCTTATGGCAAGTGGAACATTTGCACACTTTTGAACAATCTGTCTTCCAATATCAACTAATTGTGGCTTCATTGGATACTCCTCTGGTTTGAGTGCCATTTTCTTTAACAACTCCAAAGATTCATCTTCTGAGAGACCCATCAATGTATGTGTATATAAACTTCCAACAACTTCAGCTACCCTTTTGGAGCGAGTAGTCACTACAATTCCGCTAATCCTCCCACCTCCAATCAATACATTTCTCAACTCAAGCCACTTGTTGGAATCCTCGTTCCATACATCATCCAACACAAGGAGGTACCTCTTCCCATCCAGTTCTTTCCGAAGGTCTGTCTGGAGCTCTTCCAATTTCATTTGATCCTGCTTGATTAGTGGGTTTACAGCTGCAAGGATTTGACCAACTAAAGCTTTGACATTAAAATCATCGGATACACAAACCCACAACTTCCGAGGGAATTTCTCCACAATCATCTCATCATTATAAACCTGACGGGCCAGAGTAGTTTTCCCCAAGCCTCCAATCCCAACAATGCTGACAACAAAACCATCCTGCTGCTCAACAGTAGTGTTGAGTAACATCACATCTATCACTTTCCGCTTGTCTTCCTCCCTCCCAATCATCACATCTCCCTCGCACACATAGGAATAAGTTTCCCTTGCGTTAAGTCTCTCCTTCTTCAGTCCAAGACCAGTCGGGTGTCTCAAGCCAAAGTCAAATCGATGATCTTTGACAGTAGCATCCAACATCTCCATAATGTTGTCCATCTCTCGAGACCATTTGAAAGCATAACAAAGCTGATTCGAGCAAGAGAAGAAACAGCGTCCCTCATTACACATCTTGTAGTTACTACAAGGCATGAGCTCCTTAAGATGACCAAGAGTGGCAATCTCATCAAACAGATCATCAGTTTGGTAAAGAGCTTCCTTAAGCCTCTGAAGCCTGTCACGCTCAATATGGGTAAAGCGATGTTGCTGCAGCTGCTCAATTTCATGAGCATCAAGGAGCAAGGCCTCGATAGTGGACATGGTGTCCTTGAGCTTGTTTAGCCGGGACTTCACACTTAAAACAGCTTCAAATTTCATCCAAGTGGGAGAACCCAACACTTGAAGGATTGTTTGCACCAGTGAAAGACCTCCTGACACATCCATCTCTCTCTCTCTCTTTTTTCTTGTGGGCTAATGGTTTTTGAGGAATACAAAGGAAATACACTAGGTGTTTGTTTTTTCTTTCTTTTGGTAATGTGAATGTTTAAGATTCCTCGGTACAATAATTTATAAGCATTTTACTGTTTGAATTGGTACTCTACGACTGGGACGTTTTCCCAAAGTAAGCTTAAGTAGCAAAATATATACGTAAATGGTTGCGTGGCAAAAGTATTTACCAAACTAAGCTTTCAGGCGGACAGCGTTTTATGCCCTAATTTTTTTTATAAAAAATTCAACTTAAAAACGCTGTCTCAGACAGCGTTTTACATGTTGACTTTTGTTTTTTAAATTTCGTAATTTTTTATATTAAAAAAAAAAATATTACACTAAAATGCTGCCTGAGGCAGCGGTTTTAGTGTATAATTTTTTTTTTTTTTTTTTAATTTCTAGTTTAAAAATAAAAAAAGAAAAAAAAATATTAAAGCTGTTGTGTTCTTGAGCTGCCCCATTTTCCTAGCTTAATTAACCTTTTTTCTTCTTTGTTCTACACGTAATGTTCATGCACTATAGATTAGTGTCTCCTTTTAGGATTTTTTATATTTGGTTTTTACCAATTATTTGACCCTCTTCCTATTTTCACTCCTTTAATCAAAGTTTCTACTGTTCTTTTCTCCTTCACTTTCACTATACTCCTACCTTTAACCTTTTCTGTCCTCTGTTGTGGCTTTACTTGAGCAACACACCTTCGTTTTGGATGGTATGTAGAATTTGCTCATGAATTGATTTTGTTAAACACAAAACAATGACAGCAATCAAAGCATATGTATTTTCAGTATATTGCAATCATGTGAATATGGACTTAAATACAAAGAGGAGAAGAAGATAGGAAGCAACAATCGTATCCCAACCCCAACCGCAATACTCGAATACGATATGATAATTATCACATATTGATAATTATCCACCCAAATAATACAATCATTATCACATATTGATAATTATCCACCCCAAAGAATACAATCATTATCATAATAACGCAATGGTGTATAATATTTTTTTTTCTTTTTTTGTTTTTAAACTAGAAATTAAAAAAAAAAAAAAAAATTATGCACTAAAACCGCTAGTGTAAATTTTTTTTTTTAATATCAAAAATTACGAAATTTAAAAAACAAAAGTCAACATGTAAAACGCTGTCTGAGACAGCGTTTTTAAGTTGAATTTTTTATAAAAAAAAACCAGGGCATAAAACGCTGTACGAGACAGCGTTTTACCCTGAAATCTTAGTTTGGTAAATACTTTTGCTACGCAACCATTTACGTATATATTTTGCTACTTAAGCTTACTTTGGGAAAACGTCCCTACAACTGAGTCTACGTTCATACATACAGGTATAATTGAGAGTAGTACAGTAAGTCAATAATGGGCTAGCTCAACCCTGATTGGACGTTAAAGTATTTATTACGGAGTGGAAAATTTACAAGCTCAACCCCCAATGAACCAAAGTGTATAATTAAATAAAGGAAATTTGTCACAAAGGTCCTTTAAAGTGGTTGACATTGTGAGAAATGTTCTTATATAAAAAAATACTAGGTTAGATCCCGTGTCATGCACGGTAATTTCAATATTTATCGTTAGTTTAATACAATTATTTTACTATAAAAAATAATATCAAATTTTAAAATAGGATGAAAGTTCTGTAATTACGATTTTTTTAAATTATTAAAGAAAACGGAGGAAGAAATGCATGCACGACTAATAAAAATAACTATGGATTACATTATAAAGTTATAGATAAGATTATATTATTGTATTATTTGACTTTGTTCCCGTCATAAAATAAATAAATCTTTGTTGAATGTGTAAAAATAAATATACTTGTCAAATAGAAAAGAAATATTATTGTAAAGTAAGTATTAAATTAAATACTTCTCTAAGAAGCTTTGGAAAAAAAAAAAACCTTTTGGAGGGAAATTTTTTAACCAGGTTATGACAAGTGTCATTTTTAATTTCGCCTTTAATATAGGTATATTGATGCCAAAAAAAATCCTTATATCCCATGTAATCATGTATGTTGAAAAAGGATGGATCTTTCACCGAATTCTAAACTTTATTTTTCTTAAATAAGTCATTGATCATCATGTGTCCAACAAGTAACTTAAAAAAAATAAAAAATAAAAAAAAATAAAAACCCTCTTTATTTTGTCTTTTTTTTTTTCCCTTTTTTCCCATCAATTTCAATTGTCTATAATTCTTTCCCGTTATTTCTCCTTCCTCTCTCTAATTTGTTTCCTTGCAAAAACTAGAAGTTATTGGTATAAAAGATACGTAAGGGAGTAAAGAGGATATCTTTCTTACATTTAGAAAATGCTTTTCACCTATGGAGGGAAAAAATACCTTCACTTTTAAAAAATGTTTATCATCAAAAAGAACTAACCACTACGAATGAAAAAATTATAATATTCTTTTTGATCATATTTATTCTTCTCATTTCTCGATTGAAAAGTTTAAGATAATGTTTTACAATCTCTGTAATATTTTCATACACGGTTAAGAAAATTCCCATTAGTTTACTCTTTCAACTTGCAATGAATGTGATTGTGATATGAATAATTGCGGAATGTAACCACATTGTCTTATTTGTACAAGTTGTATACACTAGAGATGAGAACCACAAGTAACTAACCCTTATTTTCCTTGGTTTACTTGACTTGAGAGTTGAGGCCCAGCAGACAGTGACGCTGATATTCTTCATTATACCTGTGGAGGGTAAGCGACGCTCCAAGTAACTGGTCCAAGATTAGCATCAACTCACACCATACTTGTTGCATATACCGATAACTGGATGCAGCCCTACCTGAGTCACATTGAAAACACCAGGTCAGTGAACAAGAAATTGGACCATAAAAAACGAGAGACAAAAAGGATGTGGCAAGAATCAATTATAGCAGTGTAGGTGTAGCCAATCAGCAAGTAATTCACATCTATTACTTGATGAAAGGATAATGTTTTACAGGACTAGCACTGCTAGTTCCAGATTATTCAATTTAATGTCTAGATCAGGATGTCTATCCCAATATTATATGCAATGCAAACCTCACATCACAATTCAATCACACCCAAACGTATGGAATGAAAGAGAGTAACACTAATGAATTTTATAGAATAGTTTCCATAATAATGAGGTTTAACATTTTTGCTGTTAATACTACGTATATCAGGTATGTGTTACACGAACAAATATGTATAGACGTATGGTAAGATTTATGAGCGTAGATTCTCTTTTATTTCATATGTTTAGTTGAATTGCTTATAAGAAGTTACAAGCAATTTACTGCAAAAGATGAGATCCCCTGATTTTACACAGTCTAGGAAAAATATATACCAGGTCATAAGGTAATTTTGTAACAGGAGGTATTACTTCATTTGCTAGCAAACATCAGTACAAAAATCTCTACAACTACTACTCTAAACATACAATTAGAGATGTGGCTTCAACTTTGTCAAATGAGGCCGGTTTTCAGTTTATAATATTACAGCTGATGTCGGAGGTCAGACCATCAGAGACAGTTCATTCCAGTTTTCATACACGGTCACTACTCACTAGAGACTAACTCTCAGATCTAAACCCCGTTCCACTATGTTTCAAAGATGAAGAATTGAAGATTATTCATATTTATCCAACCTTGATAAACTTTTTCACAGAGAGCATCTGCCGGTCTTCTTTGAAGCAAGTTTCCTTTGACCATTAAAACGTTCATAAGCTATCACCTCAGTTGCAGGTAGTCATCCTGGTGACACTCGCATCTGCATGATAATGTTTAAGTCTGCTTAGAGAAGAATTTATCATCCCAGTTTCTGCAGATTCCTATGCTCACCTATGATCGATACTTAAAATCATTTTGTCCCCAACAGACCAAAATAAATAAATCACAAGCGAGAATAATAATTACCTCTTTATTTTCCTTTAGACATCAATGCGAGGTATGTGTTGGATTTTAGGCCAATCAGCACCAGTGGATTCCTGGCATCTTTCTTTTAACACTGGCGAGCATCCCCGTAAATCAAGTTGTTGTAAAGAACCGAGGTGACAAATCTCTTCCGGCAGTGATTTCAGTTGTTTGCAATTCCGAATTACAAGAGACTGGAGACATGAGAAGCAGGCTATCCATGATGGTAGGGCTTCAAAATTGTCACAGTTTGTAATTTGGAGGAATTGAAGGGAACTCAGGCAGTTCATTCCCTTTGGTAGCTTCACCAGCTTTGGGAGGTACCATAATACCAAGGAATGTAGAGTCTGATAAAGGTATTTCCAGGGAATGTCAGTATCAATGCCATGATTATCCTCGGTTGTGCATCCTCGAGTGTTGAGATCTCCATAATCATCATCCAACTCCAACTCAGAAAGCAACTTCAGATGTAGGCTCTTAAGGGCGGTGAGATGCTCCCACACTCCCTCTCCTGATAGCCTCTTCAAATTGGAGCAGTCAGAAATTACAAGGGAGTGTAAAGAGGACAGACGGCCACTTCGGAACACCTCCCCTGCCTCTTCTGTTAAACTTTCCATATCATGGTCACCTCTTACCACCAGATGAGAAAGGCTCTGAAAAGACTCGTGGGGCAAGGATTTCAGATACCCTACTTTATCTATCTTAACTTCCTTCAGTCCTCCTAGTATTTGCTGCTGCTGCTGCTCCTGCTGCGTCTGTCGAGTACTTGATGTTGATGGAGAATCATCACCAGGGTACAGCCTATTTGATTCTGTAGAGGAAGACCTTACATCACCAACGCATCTCCTCTCACTTCTTGGTCTAGTTATTGGGCCTAATGCTTTATTGAATCTGCTCAACTCCAATTTTTCCAGTTTTGGACAGAGAGGTATATCTGTCAGGTTCCAGCACAACCATATATGCAGATAAGACAACCGGGGGAAAGATTTTGTGAATGGTTCGGCCTCACTGTTGCCTGAGTCTGTATCAAGATGCAATGATGATCTCCACCATCCCTTCAACTCTTGAAGATTTCCTAGAACAAGCTTTTCAAGGGATGGAAAGAAGACTAAGTCATCTGCTACTGATACTGCTTTTCTTGACACTACTGATGCTGTGGGTGCCTCGTCTCCATAAATACTCTCCACGTATTCCAATTTGATTAATCCAACAAGTTCAAGGGATTTCAAATAACGCAGTTGGCTCAATAATGGCAGATGCTCCAATCTTTTACATCCATAAAGTTCAATTTCAACAATATTCGGGAGACAAGCTTCAAGATTATTCACCAATGAGCTCCCCCAGCTCGGAAACCTCACACCTGGATAATCCCACAATCCAAACAACTTTAGATTGGGGTGGGGTTGCAGGCCGTGAAGTAATGCTTCTGCATTAGCACCCTCACTGTCATCTTCAATAAACCTGGAGTTTTCCATTCCACAAAGCTTTTGCGTCCAGCATATGTTTATACCCCGTAAATTTTGCTTGTGTATCAGATGCCCGCCTTTCTTGGCTTCTGCTGTATCATATGTTAAACCTCTGTGAACCTTGATTTCCATACTTCCAGTGAGATTGTTGAGATACTTTAAGTCGCTAAGTCCACCAGCACCTACTGGCCTCAAACAGCAAGCACTGCTTGTACCGCCAACTAAAAACATAGTTAGCTTATTGAGATAGGTCATACTATTCATCCCTGGAGGCATATGTGTCATACTATTGCAATCAAATATATCTAGACACCTAAGATTAACTAATTTTCTGAAGCCCCTCGGCAACTCTTTTAGTGACTCACAACCACGCAATAAGAATGTCTGCAAGTTATAAAGCTCGGTAATGCACAAGGGCAACACAGATAAACTACGATTACAAGACAGGTCAAGATATCTTAAATGCAACAATTCACCTATCATGTTCGGTAGCTTTTCAAATGAAGCCCCATGTAAATCTAATACCCTTAAATATCTCACTTTTGGAAGCAGCACTTCAGGGCTTTCTAAAGGGTTGGGGTACCCTATGTTCAAAATTGTACGCATTCTTTTCATTGTGGTCAAATATCTTCTAAAATCTTTTCGACCAACAGTATTATTGACAAATAGATGACTTGAGTTTTCTTATCAAAATAGCTTGTATCGTAGCTGAATGACAAGATTTCTGCTCCAGCTACTTCTGTAGCGAGATCATGAATCAGATCATGCATTTTGCATGTCAGAATTTCACCATTGTCAGCTCGCTCTACATCTTGAAAGAAGCACCTTTGCAGTAAATTTCATGAAGTACTCCTCACCAGGCCAGCATCTTCAAGACTCTCTCTGCCTAATGGAACGATAAAACCTTGTGCCATCCAGAGACTGATCAAATCCTCCTTCTTGATCTTGTAATGCTTGGGGAATACAGCACAATAACTGAAGCAGCTCTTCAAATGGTACGGAAGATAATAATAGCTAATCTTCAATGCACGAACTATGTCATTCTCATCAGGTTCTATGTTTGCCAAGGCAGTGTTTTTCAAAAATCGCCACCTACTTTCTGCCTGGCCTCGAAGAAGACTTCCTACAACCCTTATGGCAAGAGGAACATTAGCACACTTTTGGACAATTTCTTTTCCAGTATTGACCAAGTATGGCTCAATTTCATCCTGCCCAGTTTCTAGAGTCATTCTCTCAAATAAGTTCCAGGAGTCTCTCTCTGAAAGACCATGTAATTCAAACATATAGCGGTTTCCCACCATGTCTGCTACCCTCTTAGAGCGTGTGGTCACAATAACTCGGCTACCTCTACCACCTCCGATCAGCAAAATTTTCAACTTGTGCCACTTATTAAAATCCTCATTCCAAACATCATCCAAAACAAGCAGATACTTCTTTCCCTCAAGTTCCTGTCGCAATCTTCTCTGGAGCTGCTCCATTTCTAAGCCAACATAATCTGCTTGGTTTGTTACAGATGTGAGAATTTTGTGAAGCAATTTGGTATGAAAATCATTAAAGACACAAACCCACATCTTCAATGGAAATTCCCTTTCAATTGCCTCATCATTATACACAAGTTGGGCAAGAGCTGTCTTCCCCAACCCTCCCATCCCAACTATGGTCACAAAAGAAACATCCTCGGCAACAGAACTGTCTAGTAACATATCTATCACTATCCTCTTGTCTTGATCTCTCCCAACAATAACATCTTCCTCGTGTACAAAAGAGTGAGAGTCCCTTTCGGTTTTCACCTCGCATACCTCATGACCATGCTGTGGTCTCGAGCCAAAGCCATGATGATCTCTAACAACATCATTCAATATCTCCTTGATCTTTTTAACTTCACGAGACATATTGAAAGCAGAACGGAGCTGATTAAAGCGAGAGAAGAAAAGGCGTACCTCTTTCCTCACACTGCTACCAGACATGAGCTTCTTGCGCTGGGCAAGAGTAGCGACCTCATCAAACAAGTCATCAGCTTTGTAAACGGCTTCCTTGAGCCTCCCGAGCTTGTCTTGTAATGTGTGGCTGAGCTCAAGTTGCTGTCTCTCTTGCTTCTCAGCATCAAGGAGCACCGCTCTGATGGTGGACATAGTGGCCTTGAGTTTCTCAAGCTGGGATTTATAACCCCATAAGGATTCGATTTCCTCTCCAACGGGAGTGTCCAGCAGTTGGATAAGAGTTTGTACCAGCGTGAGAACTACTGACACATCCATTCCTACTGCACTTATTCACTTCCTTATGAGTAATCAATCAGTAATTTTACAAGAAAAGGTGATGAAGGAAATGCAAACAACAATAGAAAATGGTATGTTTTGAATTTATGTGCACGTATAATACAGTTTATTTAGACAGCACAATAAAGCCCTATGACTATGAGTGATAAGGAGGAATTACTAGGAAAATGCTCTGTAAATCTGTAATCAACTTTCAGGAAAATAACTCTGCTATGAAATTTCCAAATTATTTCTTAGTTCTTACATATATTATATGTGAAACTCTGGTGAAAAAACTGTTACAATTTTTATTATTATCTTTTTGAAGAGGATTGTTAGAGGAATGCAACGAAGATGCAGACAAAGACTAAGACTTAAGAATAAAAGTGGTAAATAATTAATAAGAATTGAAAAAAGCTATTACCTTTGTGTACTGGGGAGGCTAATTCATGGTTAGCAAGCGTAGAGTAGACAAAATCAAAAATTAATAAAATGCTTAGAAATTGAACCCTTTCACATTAGATTTTCCTCCGTTTACTTGACTTGGGCTATTTGTAGGACCTCTCAGTAGATATACATCATACATACATTTCCTGATCACTGTATCGGCAGAGAAATGGAGAGGAATTTGACAAAGTCTTCAGAGTGAAAACACGGGGATGGCGCTAAAAGTCCACCCATGGAGAGGATGACATTGACGGAGAGAGCTGAAAAATGAAGCCATTTCACCAAAAATGTTATCAAAGTTTCGGATGAAACATGAAGTAAAGATTAACCAGAGTTCTCAACTTCAAAACAATATCTGCTGCAAGCCTGCAGCAGTTTCTGCTCTAGACAATTACTTCACAGTGAATTTAATTCCTTAAAAAGACTACACTTCATAAAATCTGCCTATTTAGTTTTTACGGAGTATAATTTTGTGATGATCAAGTGCTATCAGGTCATTTAACCCGGATATGTGTAAGACTAATAAGACAGCTTTAAGCAAATATCAGGATTCAGGAATGGAAATGCTTCGCTGTCTGCATTTTATCTCCTGTATAGCTTAAAATTCATCAGTAATGGATGAAGGTTTCGTACATCAGAGTGTTTTTTCAGACAAGTAGTAAATTAGCTGAGAACATAATTTTCCTACAGGAAGGAGGAGCTTACAATTATGATTCTATGAACTGCAAAACGCCTCTGACGGAACAACCTGTGGATTTTATTTAACTGAATCCTTGGTAAACATATTTTCCCTGTGGATCAATCTGTGTTATTTGTCAGTATTTGCTTAGTAAAGTATGATAAAAAAAAAAATTCTTATTTTTTTTTTTTTTTTTTTTTTTTTTTTTTTTTTGTTTTTGGCAGTATCAAGAAAGATATTGTTGTGGGGTACCTCCGTCTTTAATACTCCGTAGGTTAGTTGATTTTAGACTATTAGTATAGTATGCTATTTCCTTCATCCCTAAATTATATTCCTATTTCTAGCATTTATTCCTCACATAATAGAGGAAAACAGGAATGTAATTTAGGGACGGAGGGAGTATGAAACTTCAAATGATATCAGAATTTCATAATGGGGATAACTATTGTGTGAGAAAATATTACAGTACTGTATTTACAAACAGATTTCCATGACCTTTCCAATTCCTCCATATGATTTATGCTCAACCAAAGAATTAATAGCTTAGTCCTCTAATATCCCATTAATTGTAGATGTGGTATTGTCCGCATATATTGATAAGAGCGATAGCATTTGAATGTTTTTTTTTTTTTACTACCTCCGGTTCGTATTATATGCAACTTTGGTGCTTATTTGTGAGATATAATATAATACGAACCGGAGGTAGTGATTGGTTACGTCATAGACATGTTCATATGGCCATACGGGTACAGGTCGGGCGGGGCAAGTCTTCAAGCCATCTTACTTTTAATGCAAAAGGATATAACATTATAACATATATTTCGTACTAGTATTACACTAGTTTAAGTCCCGTGCAATGCACGGTTTTTACTTAGCATATTTATAAATTATAATGTTAATTTAACAATAATTAATAATTAATTAAAAATAAAAATCAATATTTTTAATTGAAATAAATACTTGATTTTCTTTTTCGTAAAATACCTATTATAAAATATTATATGTCAAAATATTTTCATTGAATGCATATAGAATATACTTTATATATAGTTGTCAAATTGAAAGTTAAATATTACAGGATATTATAAAATAATGTTCATAAATATTTGTTAAAAATAGGAAAGTAAAAGTGGCGGGAATTTTTTTAATCAAAACATGAATGACAAGTGTCATATTAGATTCGTCTTTAGTATAATGTAATAAATATTTGTTAAAAATAGAAAAGTAAAAGTGGCGAGAATTTTTTTACTCAAAACATGACAAGTGTCATATTAGATTCGCCTTTAGTGTATAATGTAATGATTAAGTTATCTTACAATTCTCGTGTTCAAATGAGGATTGTCTGAGACAAGTCAAGAAAGTCATATGGAGCCAACCTTGTATAAATAGAGCCTATACAACGTTAGAATGTGTGGTGTCAAGATTGTGATCGTGCCAAATTTTGAAAATGATGTTCACACATAGGCATGCTTCACCTGCTAGGTCAACCCATTTTCTTGCTGTGTCTAATCCACCTTTGTGCCAAACTGCCAACCAAGCCCATGCCCAACTCTTGGGACACAAGTGAAGAATATATACGAAGTCGCCACTTTTTAGTAGTCAGGTTTTATTTTTATTTTTATTTTTTTTAAATTGTAGCTAATTACGTGGTATTCGTATGTAGAAAACTTGGAAGGCATCATTATCCATATACGAAAAATTAAAGAAAAAAAAATAAAAAATAATTGGTGAAAAAATAAACGTTTGAAGGAGAAAAAGTTAAAGAGAATACCATGGCTGAGTTGAAACATCGAAGGCGAATAGCCGAATACAAATCATTTCAGGTGTCCTGTCCAAAATGAGGCCCGTTTCCTGGGGTTCAGGACACCTTAAGAGATAAGGAGCGGTTTGGAAGACACATATTCAAGACTTAACAAACTCAACTATGTTATTATCAATTTGAGCAACAATTTTTATGTATGACATTTATATGATCTTGCACATAAATAAATTCTAGTCTACAACACAGCTTCCAATTAATGTTACATGAGACGCCTCATCACTTGCTAACCTAAGAATTTCCATACGCAAATCTGTACACGAACTACTCAACTAAGAATACAGTTAGATACGGCTTCAACTCAATCGCCCCATAAAGAGGAGAGACACTCGCTCTCTCTACTCTACTCATTGGGTGCAACAATCTGAAACCCGTTCACCGGCGTTAAAGTAATGAAAGGGGAAAAATTACCTGAAGACTAGAGCTGCAATGCCAAATCTGGCTGCACTGAATCAGCCTTCCCAGAAACTGGAGATTTTGGCGACTGAAATCCAACATTCAAGTCAGGCGGAGTGGAACCAACTTTTGGATTGGACCCCACGTTCGGTAAACCTTCAATAGGTTTTATTGTACTAGAGTTTTCCAACAACTTAGCTTCTCCAAAACCATTATTATCAATGGTCTGAGGCCGAGGACTCTGTGTCTCAGTTCTGGACACAGTCACAATTGATGCATTGGACTGAAGATTGAACATTGCAGGCCTTGCTGCCCCAATCATTTTCCCCATCTGGGCTGCAAAATTAAGCCCATAACTACCATTAACCCCGTTAATACAGGATTGCAAAGTTGAAGTTTGATTAATGGGGTGTGGATTTCCGGGTTTCCTGGAACCAGTGCCATTATTTAATATGCTGACCATTGTAGTCAATGGTGAACTTGCACTAGCTTCAGGTGCGATCAAGTTGGGCTCAGCACCAGTGCTGGACACTTTGGAAGAAGTAACTGGAGTAGCATCATTGCCAACAGCTGGAGGAGAAAGGGCTTTGCTAGACTCCTCGTTTAAGTTTGATTTATTACACACTTTATGCATCTCAGACAATTGCTCTCCTTGTGGCTTTTGCGCTGATCCATCACCACTTGAATCTGCTACACCTTGAGTAGGAGTAGAAGTTGTATCTGTAGGTGCAGGCAACGAGGATGGTGGGTTTTGTTGACCAACAGAAGCAGGTGACTGTTGCTGCATCGGCCTTTCTGCAGGAGCTTCATTTTCTCCTACCCATCCTGGGCCAAACTTGACAGCAGCAGGTAAGCATCTCTCAATCTTCTTTGAAGCGACTTTCCACGCAACAGGTCCAATTTTAGCAGCAAACCGTGCCAAACTTCTCGCATAACCATACTCTGTATGAAGCCCCACCTGAGAAACATAGAAAAAAACAAAGTCAGAGAGCAGAAGAAAGAAGCGTCCAAACTTTCAATTTGGGACTAACAGCAATTCAAGGATATTGCATTTCTTTCATGCATATACCATTAATCGGACCACAGAGGATGAAAGACAGAAAAATCTAATACCCTAGTGCGCGTCATCTAGATATATAAGGTGAGATCAACACTCACAGGATACATGAATTTCACAAAGAGGCCTAAAAAAATAACACCCATACCAACCCAAAAAATTCACACCCATGCGGCCATACCAACTCAATTACCTTCTACAAGGATAATTAAAAAAAAAAAAAAAAAAAAAAAAAAAAAAAAAAAAAGGTAATTATTTGACCATGCCAATATGTCACCATCCACTTCTAAATCTTCTAGATTACGATGTTTTAGCCAACAGCCGAATATCATGCTGAGCATTGCCAAGTAAAAAGTAAAACCACACTCAAGCTTTATTATATGGACCATGCCAATAAGTTGGTATTCAATTCTAACTAAGATACGATGCTTTGGCCGACAGCCTGATATCATTCTGAAGCTTGCCGAGTAAAAACTAAAACCACAATCAAAGCTTTATTATAATGACCATGCCAATAAGTCAATGTCCAATTCTAAACCTTCTGGATTACGATATTTTCGATCACACCCTGATACTGTGCTACCGTGCCAAGTAACAACTCAAACCATACTCAAGCATATTAAATTAAATGCAAAGAAAATGGCTTCATGTCTAACAAGGCATTCAACACTCACAATCCTTATCAGTTCAAGTGATGAATACTTACAGCAATTAGCTGCTTTCTCTCTTTATCGAAGGTTGTTAATACTGATGGTTCCTGTCCGCAAGTTAGGGAGTAGGAATTGTATGTATTGCGTCTAGTTTCATCAAGCACAATATGTTTTTTTCCATGCTTCATTAAAATCCCCCTTGAAGCAGACCCTAGCAAAATTACAGGTAGAACATCAAAATTCCTGAGTAACAAGAAAAGCACAAGATATAGACACACTGAATGGTTCAGGGGAGCCCATAAGCATGATGAATGCTTACCTAACATGTCATCAGCTCTATCATATCTCTCAGCAGACCAGCCAATGTAAGTCTCACCAACACGAGAACCATACAAGGATCGTGCAAAAGTATCAGTTGATCCATACTTATCTGAATGAGATGCCTTCCTCACCTCATTATTGGATCGATTAGAATTTCCCCCAGCAGTAGCAAGAGTTGCCTCGGAGAAGTCAGAGCTAGCCCTCTCTAATGGAGGTCTACCTGGAGGTCTCTTCAAATTCTTTGTTGGCGGTCTTCCCCTTCTTACAACCTTGGGTTCTGGTTCTGGTTCATTATTATCACTATCTGCCCTTAGATTATCAAAATTTTTTACAGCCAACTCTTGTATAGACCGTGCCTGGTAAGAAAAGCAATATTAAAAAGAAAGGCATACATAGCATACAAAATTTTTTTATAAAAGCAAGTCTTTTTACCTGTCGAAAGTAGATAGTATCCGGAGCATTGTATTGCATTGCATTGGAACAAATCAAGAAAACATCTTTCTGCATAACAAGGGAAGGTCAAAAGGATGTAAATTGGAGGCATGAGATATAGTAATAATCGGTTACATAAATCATTCAAACACATGGCTGTAACACTACACAGAGATCTAGACTGCCAAACCAGCCAACACCACCACTCCCCCCCCCCCCCCCAACAACCCAACCCAAAACAAAAGTAAAGAAAAACAAGTTTTCAACACCAATACAGTATCACACATTTTTTGAGGAAATCAGTGAACACAACAGACACCTATAGTAGTCATGTGAGATATTAATACCTAACCATAAAATAACATTTAAGTGCATAATGTTGAACGTGTCATAGTTCTGCAGATCTTGGATTGCATCTTTGTCCCTTATTTTTAAAAATAATATAACAATATTTACTTTTAATAACTCAACTCTATTATAGTCTTCCAGGCTTTTATGCACAGACACAGTAAAAAATTAAGAAGACAAGAAGAAATCACATAGGTCAGAAGACTCAGAACTTGAAGTTCATGTCTCTATTAAGCATCAAGGAAAACTGGGTGAGAAATTAACAAAATACATGCAGCATAACTATAGATGAAACTATGATGGACAGCAATGGACAAATTGAGTCAGAGTCGCATGGTAAGCAAAATTCCCTGTAAAAATCTAGATATCAAACTCCTGAGTTTCAAAGAGAACCTCCAAAACAATTGGAAGTTTGAATCTAAAAAGATTCTGAGGAGGACCTCCACTGACAAAAAGAAAATCATGTAAATGACACTTAATGCAAAAGAGAGCTTAGCAAAGCCTCTAAACACAGAAAGGAACTACTGACAAATATGCTCCATTTCCTTCCAACACTGCATTCACAAGGCAAGCTGAAAGCTGGCGATGAAAATTCTATAGCTATCAGGGGACTTCATTCTCATATATAGACTGCTATACCAAAGGCCCATGGCTCTTCATCCAGTTATAATATAACCATGATCATGGTCACAGAGTCTCAATTACTAATTACAACTCACCTTAGATAATCAGTGAAAGCACCAACCAAGAAGATGAAATGGGCTTTTTAAAAAAATCCCTACTATGTAGGATTGTACTAGATAGTTGGCAATATTCACACACATAAAGATCAAAAGCTGAGCAGAGTAAGCCCTACAACTACCAACCATAACTCTCCCCAATATGATGCAGTAAGAAATAAAGAAGAAAGCTGAGACAAAAACAAACCTCAAATTGTTCCAGGCTAGAATAAGCACCACTGGCAAGTTTCTTCCTTACAGTACTAAAATCCATTGGGTTCTCAATAACTTCATGGTAGTCTGGAAGCTGCACCCCACAAAAACAGAGAACAGATTTAAACAAGAATCAAACTGGCAACAACTTCCATAAAGATTTTAATATCATCACTACTTTCAATTCACCTCTTCCGGGTCCACGGGATCTGCAAAAACTCCATAAGTATCCTTCCTGGTCATAGAAAAATACCCATCCTCTAAGTATATACTCAGTACACAATTCAAAAAGCCAAATCACTAAAAAGCGAGATTAAAACTCCATTTAGCTAAAAAGGTCATACTTTTGAAGTCTATCAAGAATAAAAAGCAACAGACTTTTATCAGGCAAAGGCGTCATCGGTCCATCATCGACCTTAGATTCTGCAAACATCATCGAAATCGACATTCAGCACGAGATGATCAAAACAATCACAATTCTAACAATTCACTTAAGATGATACATAAAACAGACAGAAACCTTGTTGAGTGCTCTCCTGCTTTGTTGTTACAACAGCACTGCTGTGCTTTTCACTCTGCAAAAACAAACCCCATATCAGTCAGCATTATATATTATCCACAATAATAAAGCAAAAATACTCAAGCAAAGCGACAGTTATAAAACTTGCATAGTAACATAGTACTCCAACCATTATTTTTATTTTTATTTTTTGAAAAAGGAAATATTTTTAAAGTAAAGACAAAATTGAACTTTTTGTTGAGATGACAGTCTTATCATTTAATGCCCACAATCAACAACAAATAATTTTCCCTTTAATTTAGCAAAAATTAATTAATTAAAAAAAAATACCCAATTTACAGAAACCCAAAAAAAAAAAAGAAATCAGCAGCCAAAAAGATAACAAATTACACAATTCTTACACCAAGAAAAGAGAGAGACTGAGTCAAAGTGCGTCACCCTCACTTGAAATTAAAATGCGCGAAATTCAAGGAAGAAGTAGTAGTAACGATTTTTCAAAAATTAACACAAATTAAACCAAAAATCAATGCTTACTAAAAAAAACCCGCGCTTTTATCAACTACAAAAATAAATGTCAGTATTTCAATTTCTCCAACAATAATCCCAAATCAATATAAAAATTTTAAAAATTAAAAAATAAATTATAAACCTTAATCTCCTCAACTCCAGATCCATGAGAAATTGAATCAATTTTGCGCTTCTTAAGATTGGAGCCCGAGGAAGCACCATCATCCGGGCAAGATTCCGAACCCGAATTTTCTCTCTCCTCGTCAGAGTTACCCTTACCCAGAACCTCCTCATCATCTTCTTCCTCAT
Organism: Chenopodium quinoa; assembly: GCF_001683475.1. NCBI lineage: Eukaryota > Viridiplantae > Streptophyta > Magnoliopsida > Caryophyllales > Amaranthaceae > Chenopodium > Chenopodium quinoa. The sequence goes on from NW_018742244.1 coordinate 2,863,314, forward strand.
CATCATCTTCATTCTTCGGCAATTTCAAATTAGCAAGCTTCAATTGCTTCTTAGTAGCAGAAGGAGTATCCTCGTCGAGGTCGGAATTAGGGTTAGGGTTCCGGCGAGTGGATCGGCGAATTCCGGCGGAGGAATTGGAATTAGGGCTAGGGTTTGTGATTTTGGAATTGGGGATTTTATTAATTTTATGATTCCGAATTTTTTGTTGAGATTGTTGTTGTTGTTGTTGCTCTTGTTGTTGTTTTAAGGAACGTTTTTGAAGATCTAACAGAGATGGTCGACCTTTCTTCTTCTTCTCCACTATCTTACCCATTTTTTTTCTTTTTCTTTTTTTGTTTTTTTTTTTTAAATTTTTTTGGGGAAAGAAAAGAAGAGTTGGGTTTTCTTCTGCTGCTGTGTTAGGTGTTGGTTGTGTGTGTGAGACCCCCCTTTCTATTTTTCTCTCTCCTCTTATTTTCTTTTTTTTCCTTTTTTTTTTTATTTTTTGGGAGGAATAGGGGAGCAGGCTAGTCACGTGAAAAACACCTAACTTAGAGTACAGCCATTGGTTGCCCAAGCCAATGGTGGTCATCAAATATTTAATACATATCTCTCTCTTCCATCTCATTTATGCTCAATTCTCATACCCACCTATGACCATACACTCTCATTGGTTGCCCACTACTTGCCCTACTTATAAATAATTTCTTTATTATACTTGTACAGAGAAAATAAAATATAAATACTATCAGCCAATTATAGATGGACAAGTGACGGACTCAAATTCTTTGCCCACCTTTTGCCAAAGGTCATGGCCATGACTTGGTCATGGCATTTCTCTCTCCAAAATTGATGAAATTTTATTTTTTAAATATTATTTCATTTTCTCTCTCCTCATGCCCACTACAAAAGGGCAACCAATGGCTTTACTCTTAGTTCGTGTGGTTCAACTTACACGTGACATACACTTTTTGTGAGGTCAGATATTTATGTGTTTTTTTTTTTTTAGAGAATGTAGTCCAAAATATTTTGATGAATTTGATCCTAATGAAGATGAGCTTATGATCTTTAGTAGAGGTTAAAAGTAAAAATAAAAAAATAAAGAAACTCCCTTTGTACTTTGGTTTTTATTTCTATTTTTCCTAGATAGATTGTGAAAATGAAGTTTTGATTTGATTTTCATAGAACAATTAAAATGTTATTATAACTAAATTTTGAATTTAATGAAAAAGTCAACCATCTTTTCATGAGTCTTTTTCTTTAAGTAAGCAACATCAATTTATCAATTTATATTACTACCTCAATTTCTTTTTAATTGTAATAAATGAAATTTTTATGTCTCGCAAATAATATCTTTTTAAAAAAACTGACAACAAACGGATGTTGTATACATCTTTAACCTGAGCCCGCCTTGCCCTAATTCCAAAATCACAAACCCTAGCCCTATGTTTGAGTAACCTTAAAACACAATTTTAGTTCAAGATCCAAGCTCGGCCCCAAAAAGACCCCACGGTATTCAAATTCATACTCTAATTTGCAAGTTTAGGCATGAACATTATGCTTCCAATATTTGTTCAATTTTACTTAGACTATGTTTAGTTCACTTTAATTTTTCTTATATGATCTTAAGAAAACCCTTTTTTTCATGATTTGGTGTGAATTACTCCCTTCATTTTTTCTTTCAAGTATTACACTTTGACCTATACATAACTTTAAGTAATTTAATTGACTTACTAGTAAATAATAAGAGGCAGGAAGGGTAATTTGTGTATTAATAAATGATAAATAATTTAGTGGAGACAATTGATATTTTATTCCAATGTATTGGATGTGTGATGAAAAAATACTCCATTTTTTATGTGCATGTAATGTATTCTAATCAAATCTAATTGTATTATTTATTTTTATTTTTTACTAAACTTTGATCTTATAGGAGCGCTAATCTATATATAAAAAAATAATGAACTTCATTTTTATTTGTATTATGTGTATTTTCCAATTATGTAATTTTCATAGATATAAAATCACACTATAATGATTTTGAATTGATGATATGAATTTATATTTTCTATTGGGTATAAGAACTACTCCGTATGAATGGAAGTGAACTAAACTTAGCCTCAAGCACTTAACCAATATTTCTTCCTAAAACATTTTTTTTTAATAAAGATCAGTCAATCTGCAAGCTCAATAGATCACCGAGATTAAGGGTCTGTTCACATTTATTGAACTGAGGTGAACTAACTTGAACTGAACTGAACCTAAACTGAACTGAACTAAACTGAATTGATTAGAGCTGAACTGAATCTAAACTGAACTGAGCTGAAATGAATGTTTTATGAGAGAGGGAAATTAGCAGCTGAATTGAACTAAACCGAACTAATTGGAGCCGAACTGAAATTAAGTAAATTTGAACCAGTCCTAACTAGATTTTTTTTTTTTGGGAAGAAGATTAACTAGGCATTTCTGTTGTAGTTTAATGCGCCTCGCAAATTGCCATTTAAACGTGTCGATGCACTCACTCAATGAGTCAATTCCTGATCCACGGTAATTAAAACAGCCAAACTAAAGCATCAATCCAAGAAATTCACGAAACAATAAGTCGCAACTCCCTTCACCGATTGAGTTGAAGCAACAAAATCGAATTACAGTTTTAAATCAGGTTGATTAAAAGGCAAACAAAAGGAAGGTGATGTGCATCACTGTATTTCTATGGCAAGCTCATCCACTCTACCCTTTTCTTCTACTCCTTAATCGTGACGAATACCATTCTCGGTAAAATTCTTTCTCTTAATTGATTGGAACCTAATTGATTTGTTGATCAAAATTGTGAATTGGGTTTGCACAAAGTTTGACTTTTTTTCTTAATTAATTGCTCTCTTAAAAATTTCCTGATTCTGGTTATGATCATATAAAAATTGAATTTTATTTTTTTTTACCCTTTATCTCTTAAATTTGATGTATTCAGCAAAATTATGAAATGGTTTTTTGAACTTCTTTCTCCTAAATTTGATGTCCTAATCAATATTATAAGCTGGTTATGTCTAAAAGTTTGATTTTTTTTTTCTTGCTTTTCTTATATCGAAGATTTGTGTTCCCCGCAAAAAAAAAAAAAATCGAAGATTTGTGCAAAATTATGAAGTGGGTTTACTGAAAGTTTGATTTTTAAAAACTTCATACTCCTAATTTGTTGTTTTTGAGCCAAAATATGAAGTGGGTATATCTGAATTAATTTTAATTTTAATTTATGGGGAAGGCCAACAAAACCAGCAGGATGGTGGGAAGGAGAAGACATAATTGGCGGAAAAGACGAGGTTGGAGGTGGGACATGGTTGGCTTGTTCTAAAAATGGAAGAGTAGCTTTTCTTACTAATTTTAGAGAAACCGAATCTCTTCCTTCTGCTAGGACTAGAGGTGACTTGCCTGTTCGTTTTCTTAAGGTAATCTTCTTTTTATTTGGTGGGTCACTTTTTGCTTCTGCTACTTACTTGAACTAATTACTTATCATTTGATTCCTAGATTATATATTTTCATGCTTTTTGGTGGAATTTGATTCTTTGGACTTGAATTTGAGTGATGTTTGATAATGTTTTGGAAAATGTCATCAACTAACTTGATTTGACTTGCAGAAACGTGTTACATACAAGACTAGGAAATAAGATATACACAGAAGTATTTGATTATGTGTATAAAGCAAGGGAGTACAAACTGATTCTAATGGAAGATTAAATAAAAAATGATCTAGGATGGTTTATTTGTATTTTGTGGCTGTCTTTTGTAGTAATTTTGGTGACATTTATTGGTTACCCCAATTGTGTGGGAGTGCAAGACATGAGTTTGCTTATAAAGCTAGAATTATGTATACTCAAAAGACCTAGAATGTCCCTTGAAGCTAAATTATCTTACCTTGCTGATTTGAGGTACATTGGCCTTTCGAATTGCTAATACTATCTTGTTGATGATGCAATTGTGGGTACCTGTAAGTGTGCATAAATTAAGACATGTGTTATTTGCGCAGAATGTAGATGATAACAGATACCCTACACCATTCCATCTTCCCTGACCATAAAATCCTTGGCTCTTTCTGCAGTTCAAATTCATATATATGTCTAATGAAGAAGTATTGTTATGAGGTAGTGGCTTGTTTCACTGGATCAGTGGATCCCATGTCATTCTTAGTAATTTCTCAATCTGAGATGATGGTTTTTGCCAGGAATCTCGCCAGTTCACCATCTGTTAATTAGCAACATATCAGCTAGTAAGTAACTTATCTGTAGAGTTCTTTGACCCTCTCAATGATTTGTGATTCAATGACTTTCAGTCTCTTGCTATTGAAATGGACCAGTATTGACGATTCAAAGTCTTGTAGTTGGCATTTTCTTACGAATTTTCATCAGCTTCTGTGACTAATTTTACACTTTGTTCTCAGCTTGAGCTGACGCTTTTCAGTTTGTTTCTTATTAGTGTAAGAAAGATCCTGCTGAATTTGCTGATGAGATAATACAAGAGTCTGACCAGTATAATGGATTTAACTTGATACTGGCAGATCTTCACTCCAAAACCATGGTGTACGTGACCAACAGGCCAAAAGAAAATAAACCATCTGCCTTGCAAGTTTCACCTGGCATTCATGTTTTAACCAACAGCAGTTTAGATTCACCTTGGCCTAAAGTAAGTATATCTGCCTCTTTTAACTTAATTACCGCTCAAAAACCTTTTTAATACTCCCTTAATTCTTCGTTTCTTTCTGTTTCCTTCCTTTTTCTGTTGTATATCTAGCAAAACAAGTTGTTTCTTGATTCTATCACTTTAATTCTTACTTTCTATTTTGCCGGAATGTGGTAAGGCTCTACGACTTCACCATAACTTTAAGGAGCTCATGGACACATACGATGAAGGTGAAGTACATGTGAATGAAATGGTCGAAAATCTGATGATGGATACAACAAAAGCAGACAAAAGCTTACTTCCAGGAATTTACCCTCCCCATTTTGAGTATCAACTAAGTTCCATTTTCATTGACTTTAATTCTCCGAAGGTGATTCCCATTCTTCGCTCCTCTCCATCTATCAATTTCTGCTTAAATTCTTGAGAAAATGATGTAAACCATCTATATTTATATTTAGGGAAGGTATGGCACCAGAAGCATTTCTGCTGTGCTTGTCAAGGACAGTGGAGAAGTTTGCTTCCATGAGCGGTACCTTGAGGATGACTCCTGGAAGGAGCATGCAATAACATACCAAATAGAGTAAGAAGTTATCAAGTTATTTTCTCTTGGATATATGTGAAAAGTTGGTTAAATTATGATAGAGATCTGTATAATAATTAGTTATGCTTTGTTGTTCAGTTAAATCATCAGCAAAAGAAAAAATAGTACTGTAGTTAGCTCATAAGTCCATGGTACCATACCTCAGCTTGTAATTAGTCAAATGGATATTGCAATGTACAAAGTTTTTCATACCAACAATCCAACATACATTTTTGTTTTTTTTTTAAAAAAAAAATATATTTCCCTGTATCAGAATTAATAACATATGATAATGTTGTATCAGTTCTGCTATTTATAGTTTCTGCTTTATTTTATCGTACTTGTATCTTTACTTGTTCTTAATTGTTCAATCTGAATAAAATCAATCATCTAATGAAGCTTTACATATCCATATAAACAGAAGACTGCGATATAAGCTGCATCCCAAGTTAAGGATGCTAGTATTGTCTTGGGATCAAGTCATTGTATATATTCAGAATCGAAGATTTCTTAAATGATCTTATTATGCAATTTTATTCAGAATTAAGTGATGCTAATCATAATTCTCATGAAAATCACAGCCAGTGAAATAAACCTGCCAAGTTGAAGTTCTGAACTGAAACTTTTATTATTCAGATACCCAAACAAACTGATACATAATACAAGGCTCATATAAAAGGTACAGTACAGAGTCTACAGACTCTACTCTCATCATAAAAGTTGACTCTTGATGAAAACACTTTCAAACAACATCACTGTTCCATCCTCTCCTCAAGCAGAGCATGTTGAACAAGTGCAGCCGCTCCCACACCTGCAGGAAGCCTTGCCTGTGCCCGTCGCCTCCGTCTTGCTACAAGTGCACGGATTGCACCCACAATGCTCCCCGCATGAACATATCTTGTGATCCATATCTCCTCCTGATGTTGTGCACCTGTCCAACCATAAAACGCGATACTTTTTATGTCAACTAAACAAGCACTAAAGGATGAAAGCGCGACATAATTAGGAAAGGGGGGTAAGATCACCTGCAAGTATTATCACCAGGGCAAGGAGAAGGACAACCACACTTGTCATTACAACCAGCAGTTGATGATCCTTTTATATCTGCCATTTCTTCCTATTTTTGTTGTACTTGTTCAATTATTTTCGTCTCTCTTTTCAATCACAAGATCTACCTTCACTGCCCCCATATTATATAAGCAGCTACTACACCGCCATAAAGACCACGTGGCATAAAATCACTGCATAAGTAGTACGTGGCACCACCTAAACTAGTACAGTGCAAGTATGTTCTGCAATGTTCTTGGAAGATATGTCAGTTAAACTAAAATATTTGTTTTATTTGGTTTGAGATCTAGACTTCTCTGGCTCTATCTTTTGTACTGTGGATGCTCGTGCACCCGTGGGCGCCGACTAGCCCACCCCAGCCAAGTGGCCTGTTTTGCTTACGTCTTTGTCAAGGTTGACAGAAACGGCTCAACCTTCTTTATTTTAATGGGTTAAATGGCCCAATGCCTTGTTCAATATATCGACACTTGCCTTGGTTTATTTTTATACTTCTTTCTTCGCCTTTTCTAGTACTCCCTTTGTTTTTATTTGTGTCTAATCGCAACAGTTTGATCGGTATACATGTCAATGCATAATTTTGACTAATAAAATCCTATCAATTAGTTAGAAACAATGTATAGAAGCAATTCTAACAATGTGATCATGTTTGATCCTATATATAAAACACAAACATTAGTCAAAGTGATGCATGTGAATTGTAGGCTAAAGTCAAACAGAGGCACTTAAATAAAAACATCGAGTCAGCAAAGCCTTCAAGCATTCAAAATTCACCGCGGTTGAAGGCAGTATTGTCTCTAACATATTGCTTCAAATTCATTTTGGCTACCATGATCCCAGATCCCCACATATTATCTCTACTTTTTAACCTTACAAATACAACTCTTAATAAAATGTAAATGAAAATGGGATGAATTTGACACTTTAACAAATGTGGAAACTTGGCACTTCATCTTAGACCAACAACACATTTGACATTGTTTAACCAGGCAATGTCTAGCACAAGCATTTGACATTGTTTAAAACTGACGAAGTAATATAAGAAATTGTGTTCAATCAAAAATTCATTTAGCTAGCATGACAAAAAATTGTAAGCTACTAGATACATTTTATTCACTAGATAAATACTTCGTATATTCCATCTCATTATTTATTTCTCTTTCTTCTCCTCAAGAAAAATCAATATCAAAAGGAGAAATTCAATAGTAGGACAAAGTATTGGTTTTATTTTTTATTTTTTTTTCTATTTTGTAGTCAGACTAAATTGTAATTTTCAAGGGTAACTCTGTTTTTTTTTTTGTTAAAGTAGATAATATGGCCTTAACCTATGGAGTTAAAGAGTCGTTTTCATATTAATTAAGATTTTTGTACTCTCCCCCTAAACAACCTTAGAGATATTAATTCTCGCTATTAAAGTTGAATTAATCCGTATAAGATTTCGATCTAATAAAATAACTTCTTATTACTTAATAGAAAAATGAGGGGGAAAAAAAAAAGTATTGACTACTGTGGGTCAATTGCATGGATCGCATGGCCTTACAAGGGAAGATAAAAATATCTTGGGGAGGTGCTTCTGTTTCATCTCTTTTGGGTCCCATGAATGAGCTGCAGACCCTTAACAAGAAATTTGTAAGGAAAAAAAAACAATTATATTAAGGCCACTAAATCACAAAGCATGGAATCAAAGGACAATCAATTTGTCTGCTACCAAGTTCTGTTTCCTCCGTCATTTATGTGCCCTCCCTTTTAGTCCATGATATGAGAGGTTAAGTCCAATCTTCATAAAGCGATTGAATAAAGTTTGGAAAACTAATCATCACATTTCAACTAATTTTATCATTTGTATCCTTTCGTTTGGTAAGTGTAATTTTCACTTTGCTACTATAGTCTTCTCTTTTGCTAAATTCGAGTAGATTTGCTTTACAATAAATTGATAGAATACGATTTACTACAAAGTATACTATTACGTTAGAAGCATTGAAAGGCTAATTAAGCGACTAATTTTTTTAGTGGCAAAGGAGAGTTCTTCTAAGGTTGTAGCTTGTAAGACTTGTAATGCTTTGTGCCTTTGTTGATTCGGTTTTATTTTGTCTTTTAACGAGTTTTTAAATATCCTTTTCAACTTCTAAAATACCTTTAAGACTTGTTCAATTTAGCTTAATTTCAGTTTAGTTTAGTTTGGTTCAGCTTTCAATTTTCTTTTCTTATAAAATATTCATTTCAACTCTATTTAGTTCTGTTCAGCTTCAATCAATTCAATTTAGTTCAGTTCAGTAAATGTGAACAGATCCTTTCTAGATTTTCTTTCCTTGTCCAAAAAAAAAACAAAAAAAAAAACGAAGTTAAATGCATTTAGGCTCTACAACTTGACTAAAAAGTTACTCTGTAATAATTATTCAGGAAAAATAAGCTTAAAGATTAATTAAATTGGAAAAACTAATGTGGGGTGGAAAGAAATTTTTTGTTTTTTCCAAAGAAGTACTTGTATATGTGAATGCTTTGATGTAATTTAAGCCAAATATCCTTGGACCTTAAGTCAATACAATCGCACATATATGCTGACGTAGGGTTGGACTTTGCCTTCAATAATTTGGCATGGACTTTGACTTCTCTGCGTTATGTTGATGGATGAATGAATGAGGATTGTAATAAAAAGCAAAATCAGTTAGCTCAAACTCTAGTCCAAAAAACAGAACGGTGTTTCCTCATCAATCTCACAACCCAACTTAGCCTCCTTGAGTCCTTGCTTGCTTTCCATATATATGTCCAAATTAATCCTTTTAACAACACACCAATTTCCAGTCTTCCACGCATACAACTGGGAAACTCATTGTCTATTTGTCTAGTAGATTGTTGATCTATTTAACGAAAAATATTTGGTCAAATTGTATAATCACATTGTGTGTAGTCTTTCATTTACAGGCAATTTGGCTAGTTTCACATCCATAAATGTGTTTTAACTACTTTTATTAAATATGGAAAGTGTACTCAGTAATTGACTAAACTGATAACACTTTTAAGATTCATTATACTAACTTATAGAGTACATATATTGTGAATATAGTAGCCATTGGAAATGACCTTTAATAGCATGAACATTCAAAGAAGATAAACATAGCAATAAATGCATATAATTGCTTAAATTACCACCATTCCTTCAATCTTCTACCTGGACATTAGTTGTACAAATCCGATACGTGTGAGTGTGACATGTTTCATAACAATGTATTAGTGTGTAACTATGTGTCATTGTTACTTACCTTTTCCCATACTTAATTTTCTAAATATAGATTCTAGTGACTCTTTTCTTAAACATTAACAAAAACTCGTAGCAAATCCAACAATGTCTCCAAAAATTAAAACACATTCATTATTTACACTAAAATCTTTAAAGAATACATGTAAACACCCGATACCAAAACATTGACAATCGAACCCAATCCTCTCATCTTAAAAATCCCAAGAATTTCAAATCGAATCCAATCCTCCAATGGTCCCGTCTTAAAAGTTATCCCACGAATTGAGTTCAATCTTTGGCCAATTGCTCCAATCCAAGGCACCTTCTCAAGTGATAGAATCACTTAGCCCCATAATATGTATCATGTATAACAACTTGACAACTATGAAAAGTGACAATCCTTAAAATTACATGATCTTCATAGTAAAAATACGAGTAGTATTTCACCATATAACAACACTAATATACATGGTAAAAAGTAAAACACCTAACTCAAAACCCAAAAAATCTTATACTACAAAACTAATCACCATAATAATATCCTAATCATAATCATAAATTCATAAGATATGAATATATGATTAATCCATGGCATTTGGACCAGCACAAGCTTTCAAAACAGGGCTCCAAATCCACTGAACCAAAAACTTCCTTCCATTCTTCCCATACATATTAAACGTCTTACCACTCCTATCTCTCATTACTTGACCCGTATACCCGCCACCTCCACCAGTACCATACAACCCTTCACAAAGATCACCGATCTCAGTCGGAGCAGTTGGATCTTCACCGGCATACCACGCATTAATCAACGGATTTGATGACAACTCCGCTAATTCATGCCCAATCACACTAATCATCCCATCAATTCCAACGTCATTGTTCGGCGGCTTGAGCGCAGCCAAGCCGCCACCACTCATATACCCGGGCAGAGCAAACGGGTACGCGCAAACCTCCGGGCACTGCTTGCCCGAATTCCCAATCCACGCGTATGGGAGCGTGTACCCGACAAGAGATGGGAATGTGAAGTAGTGAAACCCACAAACTGCCCGGCAAAAATCTTGCATAGTAACATCTACTGAAGTTAATATGAGGTAGATCCCGTTCTTGTGGTCTACTGGGAACGGCGCCGTTTTGACGCCGTTTGCTATGACTTGCTGGACAGATAGTCTGGTTAGATGGGTTCCATGGGAATACTTGTGGTCGGAGTATTCTCCGGCGATTAGGAGGTTTCTGGAGACATTAGCTCCGGTTTGATCGGTGTAAAGCGACACCGTTTTCCACCAATCCGACACCGTTTGAGTCTTGGCGGAGGAAGGAGGAGAAGAAGAGGAAGAAATAGAGTGAAGAAAGTCTGATGAGGGATTGTTGAGAAGGGGCCCACTTACCATACCAGATAATGTAGACGTTAATGGGGGAATTGGAGAGAACTGGACCCATGTGGTATTTGAGGTCGACGAGATTGGAAGAACCCTCGAATTTTTTGTTGGAGGAGAGTGATTTTGGGGGAGAAATTCTAGGGTTTATGATTTCTGGGTTTAAGTTTAGGGTTTGAAATGCTTGTTCAGCTGATGAAGCTGAAATGAAGAGGAGTAGAGTGAGGAGAGAGAAGATTGACATTTTGAATTTGGAGGAGAGAGAAAGAGAAAGGGGGGAAAAGGAAAAGGGTGTGAGAAGAGTGAAGTTAGGGAGGTGGGTTTATAGAAGAAGGTGGAGAGGAGAGAGAGAGAGAGAGATGGGCTGGAGACAGCTGCAGTTGGTGGGCACTTGGCTTCTTTGAATGTTTTGTTGTTTGGGAGATTTGGACATGGAGGAAAATTTTAAAGGGGTGGTTCTAATTCTTCTAATTTTGTAGTGTTTGATAATTGCTTTATTGTTTTATACGAGTAATGTAGCCGGGCGTTCGAGTATATATTTCGTATAGTATAGACGAGCAATTCAGCAACAGTAGGGGTCATTTTTAGAGGCACATTCAGCCTCGACACTATTAAGGTTTTAATAATTGCATAAGCTATACCTCTTCGCCTCTTCATTCAAGTATTTTTCACTAGACTTTGCTTGGTATTTACAAATTTGCTACGAGTGTGTATTATTTGATACGTGCTTCTATTGATTAGGAACTCGTCAGTAATGTAATACTTATCACAATTGTTTCTTACATGATTGTCGTTATCTTTGAGTAGCCACTTTCACCATACATTTAAATACAACATACGTTCAGAGGTTATATTTTGTTCATCATATATACACTCCAGTGTATATGGATTACTATTTACCTTGTGAATAGACAGTTACATAATATTATACAACGACAAGGTCGACAACAACAACAAAGCCTTAGTCTCAAAATGATTTGGATCAGCTAACATGAATTGTCATAAGGAATCATACGATATACAGAAATGGGCATAACAAAACCATCATTTAAAAGAGTTTGAAAAAGGGTAAGTAAAGTGAGTAAACGAATTTAAGGAAAATCAAGAATAAAATTCAAGAAAGTTTAAAACATAAGGTTTGAGAAAACTTTAACAAAAGGAAAACAATACAATTACATAGTATTATGAAGAAAAAAAATGTCTAATTTGATAATAGGTTATTTAAGGTGTAATGTACTCAATCAGACAATAAGTGATACATGATAAATATAGGATTGTTGATTAACAATAAACTCACACTCTCACTATTAGGTATGACTATTAATATCAAGGTTTTCCCAAATCTTATAATAGGTGGATCTATATTGACTGTGCTATATTAATATATTCATTTATTCCCTACTATAATGTCATGGTACTAACATTACCTATATTGATTACAATTGGTAAGTGTTTTGAACCATTTGTCCGGGAGATTATTAATGAATCTCTAGCTGAATGGAGTAAAAAGCTAATGAACGAATACACTGCGTTTTAATTAAATAGTTGGTAAAACATTTTAATCCGTTTGTGCAGTTGTGCTATCGCAAGTCATTAACAATTCAACAGTTTATTGTCTATTACTAATTACTATCTCTGTTTTTTAAAATTCTTCTACTAAATACAGTATGCAATACATATTTTGTATATAGTCAAAGCCATTTTGTATAACACTTTGATTAATTCAATTATTTATCATGTACAAGTAATTCATTTTATTAGTTTCGAATGCAAAATTAATCTTTAAAAATGACTAAATTCATCGATAATTAAACACATCCCTTAAATAACAAGTAAAATGGAAATTGAAAATAAAAAATTGCGGGAGGAATCGAGAAATAGTAGAGTATTTTGCAATAGGAAAAAGGAAGGACATTATCCCATTATATATTCCTCAACTTTATTTTATTGTTTGTAATAATTGAGAATTAAAATGAGTGGAGTGGATTTTGTTTTTCTGTTTCTCAACAGAATTTAGGTGCCTTTTATTCTAGGGAAACAGAATTATATACTCGTAGGAAATCTTAAGGCCAACAGCTAAGCAGGGCAACTTGAGAGAGTATATGTCGTACCGTCTATTTATTCCCATGCTTCCGTTCCTACTCAACGCATGCCACTGGCTGACTGGCACTCACTCACTTAATTAAGTCACTATACCAGTCATTTCATGTTGAAAATTGTCAACAAATCAATAATATAATTAATTAGTTGATTGATTAGTTTTGTATTATATATTGCACCACATTAGGCACATTTCCTAGGAATGCGAAAGCTTGACAAGCTTCTTATTAACACGAGGGATGGAAGTAATTAAGGTCAATTGCCATGAAATCATGTAATTTCAAGGACATAATTATTCATACTCGTATTATTTTTTATGTGAAGTGCTAGGGTTAGTGTGCAAGGACAAATTTATTGACCGTTGATTCTTGATTTTTATTAGAGTGGAGCTAATGACTAATAATTGGTTGGATTTTGGTATATTTCTATTCGTTGTTCCCTTGATCTTTTCTTTTGTTGTATTTTTTCCAAATAAATTTGATATTCTTTTGTTGTTAAGTTGTTCACACTACGTATTTATGAACTTTGTATTAAAAGTTAAGTTTTCTTTATAAATCACTAGATGGGTAGCCGGTCTTCTCATTATACATACTACGTCAATGTGGCATATTATTTCTCATTTAATGTATTTATTTTTAGTAATTATTATTTCAACTAATTAATTGTACTCTGTATCAATCATTGGTATAATTAAATCAAAAAAATGAAATAAAATCATCCGTAACATATTGAGAGGAAAATGGGAAAATTTATAAATAAACACATAAATGAGAGAAATAAAGTTTTTAGCATGTGGATAGCACTATTCTAAAATTTTCTATTCACAAATATCTCCAATCGATCTATTTCATGTCCTTTGATTTCCCTTTTTCCTAATAAAATGTTATTTATTTGTATCTTGCAATTGAATGTCTCAACAAATAGTTAGTTGATCATTTAGTACGATGCAATTATTTTTGAATTTTTGTCTTTTTTATTTTAAGTCTTTTTGCATGTGAGCAAACTTAAAACCTGAAATTAATACACAACATTTACCATACTTTTTGTAATAAAAAATAAAAATCATACATTAAAGAGGAAAGTGAAAGTTAATTAAGGCCAAAGGGGTAATTAATTAATTACACAGATAATGACTTCTTTATTTTGGTCTTTTCTAAATGATTTTAATTTTCTTTGAGTAAAAATGATAAAGAAAAATTAAAGAAGAGTAATAATTGTTTGAAGTGTGGGATTTTGGAGCCATCCCAATCTTATTCGGTTGATCACATGGTCACTGTTTATTTTTAATTGATAAAGCATTCAAAAAGGCATATATATCTTTTGGGTTGACACTTGACACAATTGCAATTTTATAGCAGTATTTCACCTACCAATTAATATTATTATGGCCTTCTATTCATTTTGTTTCAAATTTCAACTGCTGGTGGACTAACATAAAGTGCGAGTGATAATATTACTCGTATAATATAATGAAATTGTACGTATTCAAGAAATCTAGTTTTAAGGTTTAATTGTACTTTGCCATACTTTAGTTTATAATTAGTGCATAGTGGATTATGAGCTTGTAACGGTATTGTGATTATTGTAACTAAGGGTCTGTTCTCTTACGTTGAAATTCAGTTCAGTTCAGTTCAGCTTAGTTCAGTTCAGTTCAGCTCGATTCAGCTCCTAATTTCCTTCTCTTATAAAATATTCATTTCATTTCAGTTCACTTCAGTTCAGCTCCTAATTTCATTCTCTTATAAAATATTCATTTCAGTTCAGTTCAGTTCAGCTCAATTCAGTTTAGTTCAGCTCAATTCAGTTCAGTTCAGTTCAACTGAGTTCAGTCGGTGAGAACATGCCCTAAGATGGGGTAATTACTCTCCCTTAATCATAATATGAGGGCGATTAATCTTCTTCTTTTAATTCTTGTCGAGAGAAATAGCTTTACATTGTGTATTGTACGGAGTATGTGTTTTGAGTATAGCCGCAAGAAAGATTTTTGGAAATAAAAGTAAAATAAACTAATTATATGTGTTTATAGAAGCGATATGAACTTTGATCAACCTCTTGAGAAAGAATAAGTTAAATACTAGATGATTTGAAACAAATTTTAAGAAGAGTATGCACTTACGATACAAAACTTATACTTTTGCTTTCTCATTATTAACAAATTAAAGAGTGATTTCTTATACTACCTCCTGATTGTATTATATGCAACTTTAGTGTATTAAACTCCGTTCTCATGGTTGGCTAGATTACATGTAATTGCCTTGTTAGGATAACCCTCCTCTCCCCAAAGTAATTTAGTTTCACTCATTTTTCTTGGCTTCTTGCTCAGATATTTTCTTAATGTCTCTCCTAATAAAGTTGGCATAAAATTCAATTATTAAATAATGATGTATGCCAAGCATTTGCGCAAATGTTTTGGGAAGAGAGCTAATTAATTAAGTAATTATATAATGGCACTAATTAATGGGCCAATTAAAATGCACTTGTAAATTGCTATCAACTTCCAGGAGAAAGCTCAGCCACTGTTGCTAGTCCACCTAGCTAGTTAGCAATGTACCACAATTATAAGAGATGTATGTTTATTATTTTATTAATTTAAAGTTAATTTAATTGAATGAAAATGAATGATACTATATGGCTCGGTCCTATTATTAATGACTTCGTATTTAGCTTATAAGATGCTAAAGTGATGTTTTAACAACTTATTTTCATGGCGTATAATTAACGTGTTAAGAAGCATGCATACTAGGTTATCATGCTCCGTGATTCAAACATTCATGTTTCTATGAATGATACCATAGTTGACTGTATGTCTGTATTATCCATTTGATACTACTATAAAGTATAATAATTCAAATAATTATTCTATTTAAGGTGACAATGCTACATATATTGATCAATTGTCAAGAATTCAAGATACAATCGTATTACTTTCTTTACGGCACATATGGATAAAGTATATCAAGTTGGATTTTATTCTTAATATTAACAAAGATTATTATTCTTATAAACATGCGAAAGGGGTAAACACAATAAATATTAAATATGAGCTCGTCCAAGCATTTTAAATAAGTTCATCGCATTAACAAAAGAACAATTTAGATTCTATTTGTTCACTCTATTTTCACTTTTTATTTTTAATAAAAAATAAGTTTAAGACATATAAGCTCATATTAAAATTCAATATAAGAATTACCTAACTTCAATTTACAACTAAAATATGTTTAAATAAGATCTAATCAGTTAATTGAGTTCAAACAAGATCGATAAGACTATATAAATTTAATAAGTAAGTATCATGCGGTTAGAAATAACTTTTTACATGAAGTCATTTATAAACCATTTTCTATAACTTTGCTTTAATCATCAATTACTACCTCCGTTAAGTGTTATTTGCATGTTTGGGGTATTATTTGTGATATTCCGTATAAAATATTTTTAAGTTACAAGTAATATTTAAGGGAGGTAGTGTAATATTCAAGAAAAAATTGATAAGGAATTGCCGAATTGGAGTGCATACTCAATATCCAATCTTTGTTTTGTAATGTAACCCATTCCTTGTAGCTTTGTAGTATCCCTAAGAATTGGGCCCTTATCCAGGTTACTTAATCAAAAGTTTAAAGTGAAAGTCTTCGAACTAGGCCCATATTCAAGTGAAGGCCCAGATAATTGTGAATTTGTGATGATTGGGCAAAAGTGCAAAACTTTAATAATTATTCAACTAATCCAAGTACATTATCCTAATAAAATTGCTAAATTGCAACACTAATAAATGACCTTTAATTCTTGTCCCAAAAAAAAAAAAATCCTTATTTTAGGCAAGAGAAAAAAAAGGCTATGGGTGGATTGCTAACTCATGTGATCATAAAAAAAGTAAGACTAAGACTATCATGCATTATCTTAAGAAAGTTCAGAGTTTATAGAGAATACGAGAGAAGGTGATTAAGTATAAATAAGGTAATTTTCACCAAAAAAACAAAGAAATATAAATAAGGAAATTGGTTTAAGTTGTTAAAAGTTACCAAAATAAAGTTTTGCACAAAGTAATTTTTAAAAAACGTCAAAGTATCAAGTCTTTATTTATTTTTTTAAACATCCCAAAATAGCACTTCTATATTTACTTTATGACTAATATTATTACTTATTAGTAACATAATTATGTAGGCACTTGTGAAATTGGTTTGCTGGCGTCTTCCGTGTGTATATGCATCATACCAACTGTCAAGATGTGTTTGGCTTAATTCAAATTTCTTTTGAATGCATCGGGCTACATAACAGTGGAATTGATCACATTATCAACAAGTGTAAATTTTACACATTTTCTATGTAAAGAGAGTCATAAAGGGCGAATGGTAATAACGTGGTTTGATCCCGTGTCTTAGATACGAAGTATAAAGTCTAAGATGTAATTCCCAAAATATGTTAACCAAACAATGCAAATGGTATCCACATTAGCAAGTATAATAGCTCACTTGTTAGTAGTCAACACAAGTACTAGCATAATAACACCTCAATCGATATTAAATATATCTCAAATATAAGTGAAAATGCGAAAATAAAAGATATTAAGGAGAAATCAACTTCATAGACAAAAAAATGGATGAATTAAGGAGAAAAAAAACAAAGACATTATCTTTTACAGTATTTCTCTCTACCCGTTTCTTCTTTCATAGCTTTTCTCTCATGCATTCACTCATGAGAATTATACTAATAACACACTATCGTCCCGATGGTACATAAGATCAATCAAAATTACTAATCATATATAAAAAAAAAAAAAAAAATCTATACCAACTACACTAATCCCCACATCTTGAAGTTAGCAATTAGTTGTGTACTTTACTACTTTGGATAAATGAAGGAAGGTGCACAAAACAATTGGACCACGTTTCAAAAGTTCCCAAAATTGTTAAGTTAATCTTTTTTTTTTTTTTTTTTTTTTTTTTTGTAGGGTATTGTTAAGTTAATCTCATATCACTCCGTTTTAAAAAAATAAGAATAGAAATAAAAAAAAAATAAAAAAAACAAAAAAAAAAATTGAATGAAAAGAAAAGAAAAACACCAAAAAGAAAGGCACTTACAGTCTGCTAAAATCAAAATCCTTCCCTGTCTTAAATCGGTGACAGGCAGTCGTCGCCGACGCCTATTTTTGGCTCGCCAGAATAATCAAACACTTCCTTTTTTTTTTTCTTTTCTCTCTCCTCTCCCAAAAGAAAAAAAAAAAAAAATCCCCAATTTCAAAACCCTAATTTCACCTGCAAATCTCCTCACTCCTTTGTCATAATCTCTCTCTACTTTGATTACAATCTAATCGCAATTGAAATTGTCTACCTACTCCTTTAATACATTCGTCTCTTCGATCCAGATTTCGTAGTATTATACTTGATTTTAGTGATTGTTGAATTTATGATTGGTTTTTGGTGGTTGTGATTCTCTCGAATCGATGATTTGATCGGCGAATTTTCGAGAATTTGGGGTTTTGGTTTTGTGTAGGGTGGTCGAAATGGCGGCACAAAACCCAGGGGATCTGTTTGATTCGTATTTTAGGAGAGCTGATTTGGATCGAGATGGTAGAATTAGTGGCGCTGAAGCCGTCGCTTTCTTCCAGGGTTCGAATTTGCCGAAGCAAGTTCTCGCGCAGGTTTTTTTTCCCTCTTTCTATTGAATTTTCTCTCTGTTGATTATTTGGTGGTTTTTTTAGCGACTTTGAATTTGATGTTTTGGTGAATTAAGATGCATTTGATCCAAATTTATGATTGTCGAAATGTTGTTTGGCATTTTGTTGGTTAATTATGGCCATTTCTAGGTTGATTTTGTTATTTGATTTGTAAGGGTTGTCGTTGGATCATTAGCACTGTTAGAGTAGTGAGTTGGGATTATTTGCTAGAATGGTTTGATGGTGTTTTAGAAAACTCGCTCAATTGACATGGTTGTGATTGATTGTAATAGTGGGAATTTAGTAATTATCTTGATATTGGGGAGGGGGGGGGGAATGTAGCTTTATTTACAAGAATTACAACTAGTACGATTGGATTAGTCAACAGGACGCCTAAGCTGCAGCATCTCTGCACTTTCCATGGATACCTATTATAGCGTATTAGCGTTTAATGGTCCTTCTCATCAATTTGTTGATTCGTCCCAATTGGGACGGAGAACCAATTGCTGCCTCAGTTGTGGCATTGAAGTTTAGTTGGCTCTTCTCATCGTTTTGTTGACTCTTGACATTCATTCTAACAGAGGCAGATAACTCATCACTACCTTGGTTCTGCTACTGACGTTTATAAGAATAGGCCAACTAATTTGCTCTTTTTCCCCATTTTCTTAGTGCTTGTTTGTTATAACTATGGGGTAACTATGAAGTGGAAGGATGTGTAGTTATCTGGTTGGCAAAAATGTGGGAAGTAGCTCACCATGGCCACCCTAGGTAATCGGAATTTCTCATGGGAAGCTTTGCTTTTTATGACTATTACCAGCTTATAAAACTACACGAATAAATCAATACCTGATTATACATTAATAACATTATTAATCATGTTCAACAAAACAATTACTTAAAAGGCTTACATTCCTTGGCAGCAAATTGCATGGTTGGGATTTTTTATTCTTTACTGGGTATTTCAGACTTTCATTCATTGAGCTTGCAAAGTTGCAACTGCCGCCCATATGATGCTTATCGTAGTTATCGAGACTTGATAGTGATGAAAGAATCAGCAGATGAAAGTAATCCTGTATATGCAGGAATGTTTCATTCAAATAGTGATACAGTTAGGAAAAAAAAATAGCCGTGTAGTTTATTAGAATTAGAATGGATCTTTGGGTCATATGGCATGGTTGATTGTAACGGGGGATGGATGCAAACGAACTTAGTTTTTATATGTTCAAGGTAATTAGTAGCTCGATTCAAAATTACCTTTTTTTTTTTAAATTTTTTTTTTTTTTTATTTATTTTTATTTCTTTTAATTTTGTTTTTATTTTTTATAGTTACAACATTTCTTTTTGGCACTATAATTTCGGAGTAATAGTAGGGGGATGTGAAGGGTATTGTGAGAAAAGAAGATTACATGAATCAAGGCTATTGGTGGTACCTATATGAAGTACGTTTAGGGAAATGGTGCAATAGAAATAGAGTAAGTATCAGTTAAAATATTGGCCTATTTGGTCAAAGAAAAGTTTGACCATAAATTATCACTATTATATTTATCAAAACATTGGTTACACTCCTCTCAAAGTGTATTTATCAAAACATTGGTTACTCTCCTCTCAAAGTTGTTCACAGTATATTTTTAAAAAACAACGGAGAGAATATGTCGTTCAAAGATGGGAGATGTTACTCTGGTCTTTGGATAAGTGCTGACTTAGAACATGCACATTTTGGAAAGTCTTCTTCTTTAACTGTATTACGCTGACTGTATTTCCTTTTTTTTTTTTTTTTTTTTTTTTTTTAAAAAAAAAATTATTATAGATATGGACGTTTGCTGACCATAACCGAACTGGGTTCCTTGGTAGAGCCGAATTCTATAATGCTCTTAAGCTTGTGACTGTTGCACAAAGTAAGCGTGAATTAACTCCTGAGCTTGTCAAGGCAGCTTTATATGGTCCAGCTTCAGCTAAAATACCAGCACCACAGATAAGTTTGCCTCCTACACCTGGTCCCCAGTCAAGTACTGCTGGATCAACCCCTTCTGCACCTCAGACAAGCAATGTTGCTCCTATCTCTTACCATAATCCTGGACCTAGAGGAGTACCTGTATCGCCTAATGTTAACATGAATCAGCAATATAACCAACCAGCAGTAAGTGGGACTGTGAGACCTCAAAATACAGTTTCTGGTGTGGCTACACAACCTGTACAAGGGGTTGGGTTTCAAGGATTTCCTGGAGGAGCTCCTCAACCTGGATCAAATCTGCCTAATTCTAGACCTTCAAATGACGTAGGGGTTGTTAACACAGGAAGGTCACCAACAACAGTATACTCAGAGAGAAGTAGCAGTCTTTTGACGAACCAGTCTGGGGTGACATCAACAGCAGGACCAGCAGCTTCTTTACCACCTAAGCCGTCTGTAGCAGCAGGAAACTCTGTCACGCAACCTAAGCCATCGCAAAATGGGTTCACTCAAGGCTCTTTCTTCGGAGGTGAAGCATTGTCTTCCGCTCCGTCTCTGCCGAAAAGAGAGGGTTCTGTTCTTACCTCATCTGCTGGAAGTGTACAAGTTTCTTCACCTTCGGTTCCAGTTGCAGCTGGCAACCAGTCTTTCTCCAAGCAGGGTTCTGTTGCTTCTGTACCGAATTCACTCGCTGCACACTCTTTTGGTGGACAACATCAAAAGCTGCAATCACACGTGAAACAGAATCAACAAATTCCAGTCCAAAATTTTGCTCCACGTGGCCTTCCTGCATCCCCACCTAATAATTCTGCAGGACATCAGCCCCAGCTGAACTGGCCAAGACCAACTCAGACTGATCTACAGAAATACACCAACGTGTTTATGGAGGTTGATACTGATAAAGATGGGAAAATTACTGGCGAACAAGCACGCAATCTATTTTTGAGTTGGAAGTTACCACGAGGTAGGTGGTTATATTTTGTCATCTACTTTAATACTTTATAATTTTTAGTATCTTATGTAGAAGTATGCTTGATTTCTTATTGCTGTATTGGTTTCATCTATCAATTCTATTTTTTATTTTTTATTTATCACTTTTATTGTTTTTCTCCTCTGTTTTTGTTTCATATCTTTAAATTTGAAGCAAGTCATGTGGCTCTTGTGCATATTTTTTTTGGCTGTGCTCTAGTTCCTTTCCCCCCTCAAACTGTAGTTTTTGTTTGAGTTTTCATTTTTTCCCCTGTTTTTCTTTTTAATTTTAAATTGTAGTTTTTGTTTGAGTGTTTAACCCCCCCCCCTCCTCTTAAAATCCTGGTACTTTGGAGTATTGATTACGTGAAAGAAAAGTGGTGTGGGTGGATATCTGAAGACTCTGCAAAATTAGGGTGGGTAGATTGCTGAAGTCTCTCTGCAGATTCTGTTCCATTATAAATTTTAGTCTGATTAGAGTGCAATGTGATTGAAATTTAGAAGTAACCAACTTATAATAATTGTATTGTGTGAACTATGTTTTTGTTTGACGAGCACAAATTTCAGTTATTTCCCCTATTATTCTGTACAGTGTAATATTTATTTGTAGTACCTTTAAAATATTTGGTGCTTGTGTGGTTGACATTGAAATTCATGGAATGTAAATTTTTTTATGAAGTGGGAAAGGTGGAGTTGTTTGGTTGAAAAAATAACGGGAAGCCAGTTTTCCTAGGAATTTTTGCTTCCCACAAAATGGAGGGAGCTACTTACCTAGGGCGCCTATGTTACTGAAACCTCTCATGGGAAGTAAACTTCATATGCTCAGCCAAACAACAATTAGTCATTCCTAGGAATAAAATTGCATGGGAAAATCATCTTTCTTGGCCTTACTATTTTCCATGTTCAACCAAACAAGCACTTTTCCATGGAGCTGAGAGTTATTTTAGTTCGGTCATGGGTTCTCAATTTTTTATGCCACTTTGCTATTCTGGCTGGATCAACTATCTCTTTCTGGGATGTTTGGTTCTGTAAACTTTATACATTTTGGTATTGTAAGAGGATTGAATTCATAAGCATGCTCTTCTATTATGCATTAAAACAATTCTTTAGTGATCTTCAATGAGATTTTTATTTTATACTGTAGAGAATGTAACAATGGAGGAATCGGTCTCTTGTATGGTGTATACCACTGGATAGTGTATTTCTGTAGGGTGTTGGGGGCACTACATTTTTTGGGTTCTTTGGCCTCCTCTTTGTATAGGGTTTATAGGCCCCTGACTTTTTAAATGTATTCTTTTTTAATGAAGTCGAAAAAATTTGCAAGGGATTTGGTCTCTTAAAATATTTGGATTGTTTTATGTATGACATGTCAGATTTCTATTTTTGTTTTGATAGGAGCAGGTTTCCTTTTTTGATGTGCCACTTATTCAGTATTGTTACATGTTCCAGAGGTCTTAAAGCAGGTGTGGGACTTGTCTGATCAGGATAATGATAGCAATCTTTCTCTCAGGGAATTCTGCATTGCACTTTATCTGATGGAAAGATACAGGGAAGGACGTCCTCTTCCAGCAGTTCTTCCAAGTAGTGTTGTGCTTGATTTCCCTGCAACTACTCAACCACCTGCTGGGTATGGTAATGCAGGATGGGTATATTCTGCTGGTAAGCTCAGATGTTGCATTTTTCTGCTCCTTAACTTCGTTTTGAATTCTATCTTGATGAACTGTGGACTGACTGAATACTTAACAGCAAATATTGTTTAATGGGATACTTCCTTACGGAGCTTTTTTTATTTTTTATTTTTTATTTTAACTTTGCAACTTTCTTTGTCTTTTAGGTTTCCAGCAACCACAAGCACCTGGAACTGCTCCAAGACCAAATGCACGTCCGACAGGAAAGCCACCTTTGCCTGTTACAGCTCATATGTCATCTGATGATAGAATGCCACCTAAGCCACCAAAAGCCAAAGTGCCAACGTTAGAGAAACACCTAGTAGAACAGCTAAGCGAAGAGGAGCAGAAATCACTCAATTTGAAATTCTTGGAGGCATCAGAGGCAAATAAAAAGGTATGTGCTGTGTACTTGCTCTTATATACATCCAGTTCAGGTACTTCTATGTTGCAATAGTGCTGTGAAGTTTTGAGTGTCAGCGCACACACCGATTCCATATTTTAAACATTAGTTGTGGTCATGTTGACTGGATTTGACTTCTAGGTAAAGTTGAGAACATTGAAAGGTGATGAAAGGAGCAACTTTTAATGGGCTATTGTGGCAAGTGCTGTACTAGAAACTCATAATTATGAGGAATGTCTCTTCTTTGAACTATCTTTATATGCTTCTTTTTTCTATATCCAGGGTACTGTGGGTTGTGTGAGAATTGCTAGGGTGGGAAAGTTTCCTTAATATTAGACTTCTAAATGTCTGTTAATACCAAATTAGCTTTCATCTGTTCTTCTTTCATCGAGGAACAATATTTTTTTTTTATTTTTTTACCAAAGGCTTATTCAATTTGTTATTTATTTTCTGTTTCTGCATTTTTATTCTTAGGTTGTGCTTGTTTAAGGGGAAATTGTATTATGTTTGGTTTATTAGTGGATGGGAATTGATTTTCTTAATGATCTTAACCTCTCTCTCTCTCTCTTAGGTTGTGCTTGTTTAAGGGGAAATTGTATTATGTTTGGTTTATTAGTGGATGGGAATTGATTTTCTTAATGATCGTAACCTCTCTCTCTCTCTCTCTCTCTCTCTCAGTAGCTCTGGTATCAAGGAACCCTTAAAAGGAATTGATTATTAGAATTTTGATGATGGAGATGAAATCTTGTTGAAAGTTTTTTCTTTTGGTTTGAACTGTCTTTCGATTTTTGCCACCTGAGCTAACAGTATTTGTGATTATTTCCACTCGAGCTAATTTGTATTATGATTGTTCTCCCTTGATATATCATATCAGTCTCCTCCTCGATTGCTAGCATCTCCTTGATGAGAGAATTATTTCTTCTATTTTTTCTTCATTATATAGTGCAGGCTTTGTGGTGTTTGAGAAATAGAAATTGTCTTTGCTTTTGTGTTGTCTTTTGTTTTACTAAGAATGTTGTATGGTTGATGCCAGGTTGAAGAATTGGAGAAGGAAATAAAAGAAGCAAGAGAGAAAACGGAGTTCTACCGAGTTAAAATGCAGGAGCTTGTGAGTATTTTTAAGCTTTCTTAATTTAGTAACGTTGTGTAACAATTGTTTCATTATAGCACAATTATGAGAATTTCTATAGAGTAACATAGTTTTCCATCTATGTGTTATTTTGTATATATGCATTTTGCAAGGTTGTATAGTTGCGATAATGAGGCTCTCGAATGATTTATAATGGCAACGAATTTGCATGTATAGTAGATAACAAGTACTACCCAATCATATGTTAAGAACCATTGTCTTTTATCTATTACATCCGTTCTTGACAGCTGTTAGCATTTACGGAGTACTATTTGCACACAAATTTATGCATTTGAAGAGAGAGTGTTGTGTGGTGTGAGTGGGTGGTTAGAGTAAGAGAGAGTAAGTGGAAAGGTAATAATATTGTAGGGTATGAGGGATTTGGAAAAAGAATCTGCCAAAATTGGAATAAAGTGAGTGTTGGAAACTTTCTGGAATGGATGAAAACTGATAATGTTCAGAACTTTCTGAGGTAGTATATAAATAACAGTGAATAGCTCAACGAAAATATTTAGTTGAGGAAGTTCACTTGTCATACTTCCATTTTATTGCAGTGTGTTGTGTTTGTGTGCTTATGACGAGAGGAAAAAAACGATGATACATTGATGAATTACAAATTTAGTTTTGTTAATTTCTTATCATGTCATTTCCTACTGGTCCTCCCCTGGTTTCAAGAACGATCATTCCTTTCTTTAACGGATTTTTTTGGCGGTGTTTAGCTTGCTTTGTTTTTGGATGTGATTATTTAAAGTTCCTTACTACTTCAATGTTACCTTGGAACATTGATCTCATTTTTTTTTTTTAAAAGGTTCTGTACAAGAGTAGATGTGACAGTCGCTTTAATGAAGTTTCTGAGAGGGCTGCTGCAGATAAGCGTGAGGTGTGGGCTTATT
Organism: Chenopodium quinoa; assembly: GCF_001683475.1. NCBI lineage: Eukaryota > Viridiplantae > Streptophyta > Magnoliopsida > Caryophyllales > Amaranthaceae > Chenopodium > Chenopodium quinoa. Next base: position 2,888,979 of record NW_018742244.1, read on the forward strand.
ATTATTATTTTTTTTCCTGAGATTTACCTTATCAGATAACAGCGGTCACATTTTCACAAGTGTGACTTTTCAGGTTGAGTCTCTGGCTAAGAAGTATGAGGAGAAGTACAGACAAAATGGCGATGTGGCATCTAGATTGACAATTGAAGAAGCAACATTCCGTGACATACAGGTTTTTGTTGTGATTTATATTAGCTCATCAGGTTGTAGCTTGTAAGAAGCATTTCCTTTAGCTGCTATAGCGTAATTTTATTATGCTTATTTGCAGGAGAAGAAAATGGAGATGTATCAGGCAATTGTGAAGATGGAGCAAGATGGCACTGATGAGAACCTTCAGGTATTAATTACTAGCTATGAAAGAAAACAGAGGATGATCATGAACATCTACCTTAGTTTTTCTTTTCTGATCTCTGGAGTATCTTGTTAGGTTCGTGCTGATCACATCCAGTCTAGTTTGGAGGAATTAATAAGATCTCTCTGTGAACGTTGCAAGAAATATGGATTGCGTGCAAAACCTACCACGCTAGTTGAGCTTCCCTTTGGTAATCTCTTACACTTTTTTTTTATCGCATTTCTTTTGAGTTCAAATCACTGATGAGGCAGGGGAAGGCTTCCCCACCTACATTGTATAATAGTACTTTGACATCTTTGGCCATCTCTTCTTGTTTATTTATTTTGGGTCTAGGAATTGCACCATAGTGCACTTGTTTTTATTCCAAAAAATTTATCCTGTTTCTAAGGGCTAGACATTTTATTTTTTATAAAACAAGGCCTAGCTTTAGACTGTAAACTGTTATATATATAGTTAAAGCTGAGCCTCATTAGGTACTGATATGTAAACCCGGACAACCTTTCAAATTGCAATGAGTACCAAGGCTTACTAGATTGTTAACTTGGCTAAGTCTTCATATTGTCTGAAATGTCAGCTCAATTTTCAATTGATTTTGTTCTGAAGCAGTTTTTTGTTTTAATTTCTTTCTCAGGGTGGCAACCTGGCATTCAGGAGAGTGCTGCTGATTGGGATGAAGACTGGGATAAATTTGAAGATGAAGGTAAGTTGAATCTATATTGATGGAGGATCAAACTGTTTTATTATGTTATGTCAGTGACCCTTTTTTTTTTTTATTTATTTATTTATTTTTTTTTTTTTTTATTGTTTTTAAGTCTTATTCTTCATGGCTTGCAGTTCTGTGGATTTTATCCACCTTTGTTTTCCTTTGTCTGAATCAATTAGAATTCTAGCCCATATCAGCTGCCTTCTGACCATATTAACATTTCTCCTGAATTTGTAATTATTGTGAAATAAACTTGGAAGGCCTGTCTGAACTTATTACCTAAAACTTGTTTTTGGGTAATCATATGCTCAGTAGTCAGTAGTTGTGTGGATTTTTATTTAATTTTTTATTTACTTGTTATAATTTTTTTTTTTTTTTTTTTTTTTTTTTTTTTTTTGGCAATGGGCAGTTCTGACCTTAATGATTTAATGTCAACCATGTGATTTGCTGTTAGGATTTAGGAACCTTATTCAGCCATTTAATCATTTTAATGTTTTTTCCCCCTTCACATTCTTTTTAAGTATTATTATTATTATTATTATTTTTTTTTTAGTTTTTTAATTTTCTAACAGTTTCAACAGCTGAAAGTGCATAGGCTTGTGCAAGCCTTGATATTTTGTTCATTAAATTTTTACTCAAGTGTTGTACTGTTATCTTTGTGTGTTGTTTGCATTAGAGAATGCGGATATGTTTGGTTTTCTCATGTTTTTTTGTGCATTTGGTTTTCTGCTTCAGGTTACACTTTTGTGAAGGATCTGACTCTTGACGTAAATAACATTATTGCACCTCCGAAATCAAAAATTAAAGTTGCAAAGAAAGAAAAGAATATGATTTTTGAAGGTGATGCTGCTGTTCATACGTCAGACTCTGAAACCAAGCCTGTCAAGTCCGCTGCAGAGGATGAACAGGTGGCAGAAAATGGTGTCGTAGGTACTCCGAAGGCAGTTGAAACGGTAAAGAATACAGTTTCTAGTCCTGCTAGAAGTTCGCATGGAAGTCCACGTGATGGATCTAAGGACAATCATTTCCAAAGGCTTGGAAGTTCTGTTGCCTCACCTCGTGCCAAGGAATCTCTGAGGTATGTATTGATGTTATGGAGGGCGTCACATTTGTTGGATAGCATCTTTTTTTTTTTTGCTAACTTTTCTTGTAGCTGAAAATACCATAAACAGGCACTGCAATGCTAATAACCCCACCAGCTTTGGCCCAATAAAATGTGACCCTCTTTGACCTTTCCCGTTATTGACCCACACCAATCCTGACGACTTTCCCCATAACCAGGTCTACTTTCCAATTTTTCATAGTAGCAGAAAACAGGACATGAAATTCTCTTTCAGATTCTACATTGTTTCTATCGATAAGTTTTCTTAATTATATCTCCCAACATTACACTTTTCACTGTTCCTATAGCTCTAGTCAGCCATTTTTTTTTATTTTTTATGCTGGTAATATGTTTGAAATGGTTGCTGATTATAAGGATAGATCAATCCAATATGACTCATCAATCGCACTTCATTGTGGGATTACAAATATCATTGTCTTGTTAACTACGTACAGTATTGTTGTTATTCCTGGGCCTATACTGATGATTGTTGTTGTTTATCTGATGCAGTGACGTTGGGGTTGCTGATTCTTCATTTTCCGGGGAGAAGAGTTTTGATGAGCCGTCTCAGGGCACCTTTGATACTAATGATGATGCCGACTCAATCTGGGGTTTCTCAAAGGTAAACTAAACTATTCTCTTGTAGCACCTGTAACAACTTAAATATTATACTTGGAAAACCATGTACAACTAGGTTTTCTAGGCAAAGTTTTGTCAAACTGACATCAATGAGGTCTAATACTCCGTCCGTATTTTTTACTTGCTCCACTTTCCTTTTGCGGCCGTATTTTATTACTTGTTCCATTTCATTTTTTAGAAACTTTTAACAATATTTTACTATTTTTCTTCCCACTGTTGGTCCCCTCATATCATATTTTATTATTTTTCATACTCTCCTCCCCACTTTTACTCACTTTTGCTCTTTTAGATTTTTTTTTTAATTTTCAACTAACCCCACTTCATATTATATTACTTTCTACTATTCCTTCCAAAAACTCCGCGCATGGAGAAATGGAGCAAGTAATAAAATACGGAGGGAGTAGTTTATTGAATTATAAGGTCTGGAAAATAGAGAACTCGTCTTTAGTTCACTTTGTTCTTGGACTGTTGCATCATCAGGTTTGTGCTACTGTATTTTAGTTAAAGGTAATTGAGTAGCAGTTTATCGGTCTTTGTTTGCGGTAGTAAAAAATTCGGGAGAGACACCTCCCCCTCTCCTGGGCTGATGCTAAAAGAAACACTGTGTTCCATGAGCCTATCTATTCCTGTTATATTTGAACCAACTTAACCTTAATTTGTTGCTGACTTGTTTTTTAGGAGATGAAACTCGACAAGCATAATGACGACTTGTTTGGGCACGGGCAATGGACTCTGCCTCCTATCAGGACTAGTTCATCACAGGCTGATGACTTTTTGCCCAAAAAAGGCATATTTGCAGACTCTGTACCAGGCACACCAGCAGATGTCTTTGTGCCGAAAAAGAGCATTTTTGCAGATTCTGTTCCTGGTACACCAGCAGATGGCTTTTTGCCCAAACAGAGCATATTTGCCGATTCTGTTCCAAGCACACCACTTTATGAATCAAGCTATTCTCCACAGAAATTTGGTGAAGGACTAGAGCGCGGTTTAAACTTTTCAAGATTTGATTCCTTCAGGTCATCAGATAGTGGCTTTCAGCCTCAAGAAAAGCTGTCTCGATTTGATTCCATGCGCAGTACTGGAGATTTTGACTCACACGATGATAGGTCATTCCAGCAAAGGGATACTTTTTCACGGTTTGATTCTATGCGAAGTAATAATGATTTTGATTACGGGGATCGATCGTCATCATTTGATGATTCAGACGCTTTTGGCTCTGGGCCTTTTAAGTCTTCATTTGGAAGTGAGACTCCAAGGGGTGACTCTGATGCTTTCGGATCTAGTGCATTTAGGTCTTCTCTGGGAAATGAAACTCCAAGGTCAGAGATAGATGCATTTGGTTCTGTTGGGCCTTTCAGGTCGTCTATGGCCAATGAAACTCCTAGGGCTGATTCAGACCCTTTTGGGGCACCTTTCCGGTCATCACTGGGTGTTGAAACACCGAGAGCAGATGGTGATCCATTTGGTTCTGTTGGGCCTTTCAAGTCATCTTGGGGCAGTGAAACTCCAAGAGCAGATGCTGACCCTTTTGGTGGTCCTTTTAAGTCATCATTTGGCAGTGAAACACCCAGGGGAGAATCGGACTTTTTTGGATACTCTGGTTCTTTTAAATCTCCCTTTGGCAGTGAGACGCCTAGGGGCGAGTTTGATTCTTATGGGTTTGGTGGGCCTTTTGGTTCATCACTTGGCAGTGAAACACCTAGGGGCGACATGGACGCATTTGGTTCTTCTGGGCCATTTAAAACAACTGTGGGTAGTGAAACCCCAAAAGATCGAACAGATAGTTGGAGTGCGTTTTAGAGTATTGTGAGATTTTATTCTAGATCCCTTGTCCAATGCTTTGATGCTAGAGCAATTTTGCCTACAAATGTTAGAGCCTGGGAATGCTTCATCCTGGTGTTTTTACAGGCTCCCTAGCGTGCTGCAGGTTTGCCACCTGCAACCAACCAGCCGAAAATCCCTGTTACGATCTTTGAAGCGGCTAACTCCTGGCTTATCAGCTTCATTTTTTTTAACCTTTGTAAACATTCCTCTATTATATATTTTCTTGGGGCTTTGTTGGGTTTGCGAAATTTTTGCTATTGCCATTTTCTGCTGATGAGAACCTTCGGGATTCTTGTTTTTTTTTTCCCTCTTTAGCCAATATTGTGGCTTGTAATGAAAAGTATAGTTGGCTGGCTTTGTAGTATCAGCACGAGTGTATGTTATTCTTTACAATTATCTGGTTACACGACTGTTGTGTTACTGTAGTGTAGCTGTGATTTTTTGCATTTTATCTTAAATGTCATTGAATATTGTATCTCAACAAAATTGAATGTTTTTGCAAGTAGCGTGTAGAGGTGAATCCTAATTTTGTATTGGAGTTCAATTTTCTACGGGAGAGGGGCTGTTTAGATTGATCCGAATAAATTTATTTGTGTAATTTTTGCTGTTGTTTGCTTAATATTCAGGCTGTAATAAAAGGCTGATATATCAATTAACCTATACTAAAAGCGAACCTAGAGTGACACTTTTTACGATGCTATAAAAAATTTTCCCACCTTTTTTTTTTTTTTTAATAACTTCCATTTTATAACCTACCATGATACTTTTTTTTTTTTTTGACAGGAAGCACAAGCAAACTTTAATAAGCTTCAAACAAGGCTCAAATCAGCCAGAATAACACCAGCTACATCTTGAGGATAATCCTCCAACCAAACTCTAAAATCATAATAAACATTACATAATTTAGCTAAACTATGAGCTACTTTGTTGCCTGACCGCTTCACAAACGAGAAGGAGCACATTTGACATGATCTAGCAAGCATAAGAATATCGTTAACAATCATCCCAAATGCGGTGGATGTGACCACAGCCTTCGACAGGTGGGAGAAAAGCTTCAAACAATCCGTCTCCAAGCAAACACAAAGGAATCCCGACTCCATAGTAACCTGCAAAGCCTGCCTCATAGGCAATGCCTCCATGACATCCACCTCGAAACACCCTTCCATTCTCATACACATAGCAGCCACAACATCTCCAACATGGTCTCACATTACCCCTCCAAAACCAACTGCTGACTGAGACAATTTTGCCGCATCCGAATTCACCTTTATGACCCCAACTGACGGAGGCTTCCAGGTAGTATCCAAGGACATAGCAGGGGGGCTCAAAGTGCTTATGTCCTTTGCAAATTCAAATTCCCCAATCAAACTTACAGCTCTGCGAATTACCTCAGTCCCTTCGATCTTTTTCTTCTGAAATGCCCACCCATTTCTACGCAGCCAAATACCCCAAGCAAGACACCAAAACAAACTCCACCAATTCACATCATTGCAAGACTTAAAAACCGAGGTACACCACTCAATAAACGTCTCTCCATTATGCATATCAACACTCAATCGAAGAGGAGAAATATACCAGATCAATCTTGCCTCCTCACATTGTACAAGCATATGAAGGATGTTCTCTTTGTCGTTGCCACACATAGGACACCTCCTTTCAATCTCCATTCCTCTTCTCGCAAGATTATCCCGAGTTGCTAGAGCATCTTTAACTGTACGCCAAGCAAACATTTTGATTTTCTGAGGAACTTCTAAATTCCACAATTTCTTCCAATCAAAAGAAGAGCTGTTGTTCGAGGATGATGCTTTGTCACGCATTTGCCCAACTGTCAGCATATTATACGCACTTTTCACCGTAAAGCATCCATCCTTTGAGTAATGCCACATCCATCTATCATTACTGTCAAACATAGGAATGGGGATGTTGCGAATAGCACTAACCTCAATCTCAGAAAAATTGGCCTTGAGAAGTTCAACGTCCCATCGTCTATTGCTATCCCAAAGTTGCCTCACATACACTGGGCAGGAGCTATCATCAGGTTGACTCGATGCTACACAAAAACCATTAAGGCTAGGTATCCATGGATCACGCCATATTTGAGTTGCAACACCATCACCTATATTTCTTCTAACTCCTCTCATCAACACATCTCTAGCTCCAAGAATAGACCTCCAAGTATAACTCGAATTCGGATGAATTTTTGCCTCCTTGAAAGTCGAATATGGAAAGTATTTGCCCTTTAAAACCTTAGCCATAAGGGAGTCTTCATTAGAGAGAATGCGCCAAGCTTGTTTTGCTAGAAGATCCTTATTAAAGTTTTTCATATTTCTAAAACCAAGGCCTCCTTGACTCTTCGGAACATACATCTTTTCCCAAGCAACCCAACAAATTTTGCTTTCCTCCCGTTGTTGCCCCCAAAAAAAAATTGCCGACACAGTTTTTCAACCACATTCAAAATACTAGCCGGAATCAAGAAACATTGCATAGCATATGTGGGGATTGCTTGTGCAATGGATTTGATTAAAACTTCTTTCCCGGCTTGAGACAAATATTTTTCCTTCCAACCTTTTAGCTTTTTCCAAATCCGATCCTGAATATTCTGGAAAACCTGCTTTTTAGACCCTCCAATGTAAGTTGGAAGACCCAAATATTTATCATGTCCTTCGACGGCCTTAAAAGATAACTTCATCTGAAGCGTGTTTTTCCGTTCTTGATCCATATTTCGGCTAAAGGACACCTCTAATTTATCCATATTCAGTTTCTGACCCGAAGCAATCTCATAGGTAGAAAGAATACTAAGCACATTCTCAACCTCCTCTTCTGTCGCTCTCACAAATAAAAGGCTATCATCGGCAAAAAATAGATGAGAAATTGGCTTCACATGCCGGCCAATTTTCACCCCATGAATAAGGCTCTTACTTTCCGCATCTCTAATCAAAGACGACAACCCTTCCGCACACAGAATAAACAGGAAAGGGGAGATGGGAGCTCCTTGTCTAAGCCCCCGAGTGGACTTGAATTTCCTCGACGGTTGACCATTAACAAGAACATCAAAAGAAGCAGTACTGACACATTTCATTACCAAGCTCACAAAATTATCCGGCATACCAAGCTTCAGCATAATTTCCTGCAGAAATTTCCATTCAACCCTATCGTACGCCTTACTCATATCCAGCTTGAGCCCAAGGTAACCTTTCCTGCCCTTCTTCTTCTTTCTCAGATAATGGAAGCACTCATAAGCAACAAGCACATTATCAGTTATCAATCTTCCCGGGACAAAACCACTCTGCGACTCATGAACAATGTAAGGAAGAACTAATTTTAAGCTGTTAGCTAGCACCTTTGTGACAATTTTATACAATACATTGCACAAACTAATAGGTCTATAATCAACAGGATACTCACATTCTTTTTTTTTTCGGAATTAAAACAATATGAGTCTGATTAATAGAACCTATATCCCCATTATTATTCAAAATATCCAACACTTTCCCCACTACATCATTCCCCACAATATCCCAAAATTTCTGGAAAAAAATTGCAGACATACCATCGGGCCCAGGGGCCTTTGTAGGGTGCATTTGAAAAAGTGCCGTATGAACCTCTTCTGCTGTAAAAGGGGCTGCCAAGCTCGCCTGGTGTCTATCATCAACCAACCTATCTACCTTGTCAATCACAGGCTCCACTTCAACATTGCTATTTGTTGCGAACAGGTCTTCAAAGAAATTAACAAAAATTTCAGCAATTTGTTCTTCCTCCTTGTAGGTGTTTCCGGCCACATCTTTTACACACTTGATATTGTTCCGAACTTCTCTTTGCTTGGCTTTTTGATGGAAAAAGGAAGTGTTCTTATCCCCATGTTTGAGCCAATCTTGTCTACTCCTTTGCTTCCAATACATCTCCTCCCTTCTTTCAAGTTCATCCATACGACCATCTAAAGCTCTCATTTGTGCTATAACTTCCGTCGATTGTACTTCGCCCATGAGAAACTTCATTTGAGCCTTGCACGCATTCAACTCTTCTATAAAATCTCCAAACTTATCCCTACTCCACGCACTCAATTTTGTGGAGGTAAAAGCAATTTTTGAGCACAAGTCTCCACCATAATCCCATGCCTCGGCAATAATGTCGGCACACTTTTCATCTCGAAGCCACATCTCCTCGAATCGATACAACTTTCTCTTCTTTTTTTTCTTTTGCTTTGGGACGGCTTCTTGAATACAAAGAAGGAGAGGGAGGTGATCGGACTTCCTCTTCGTGAGATGGGTGACAAAAGACCCTTGAAAAGCATCTCTCCAAGCTCGGTTTGCAAGGAACCTATCAAGCCTCTCCTGTATATTTTTTTCCCCACCCCTATTGTTCGACCAAGTAAAATCATGACCAAGAAAGCCAAGATCCTCCAACTGGCAAAACCCAACAGCATCACGCAAGATATTTGCCTCCTCCATATCAAACGCCTCCCACCCTGCTTTTCACTCGAATGAAACATTAAATTCAAGTCACCCCCGCAAGCCAAGGATTGTCATTCCCCTCTTTTAACGTCCTTAGAAGCTTCCCAGTTTTCCATTTATTTTCTTCATCCGGATACCCATATACACCAGAAAAACGCCACTCCCCATGAGTGATCGAACGAACCATAGTATCAATGTGGTTTGCCGAGAAAGAATTAATATTGACCTTAATGCTACTGTTCCAAAGAAGGGCCAACCCTCCTTTTCTCCTTCTCCCTTCCCCTTCACATTCACATTCAACAATAAAACAAGAGCTGAATTTTATTTTATTTTTGATTTTTTCCATCTCGACCTTCTTCAACTTCGTCTCCATGAGAAACACCAATTGGGGGCATTCAAGAAAAATTATGCGCTTCAAAGCATTGATTGCAGTGGTGCTCCCCAACCCCCTACAATTCCAAGACAATATGTAACTCATTTATCACAAAGAGCCCTTTTGGTGGGGCTCGCCACACTCACAGCAGCAATAGGAGTAACACGTTTCTTTTTTCCTCTATCTGTCGAACCAGCCATCAAACCTTCACTCTCCTTCACCACATTTTCAAGGTTTCGTTTTTCTCCTGACAACACAATGCCTTCACCCATACTATGATCATTGTCTCGAGGTATTCTCTTCCACCCTTTCTCCACCTTCCCACCTCCTCTCGCCACTTCCTCAGCACCACACCTCCCCTTTTTACTCTCTTCCCGCTCAGCATGGCTTTCAAAAACAAAGATTTCAGAGCCCTCCTCTGTCGAAGTATTACTCACCAGCAAAACAACATTCTTTCCCGTATCATCACAGAGACTAACATCACTGAGTTTATCAGACATATCAAGAACACGAGCAACATCATCAGCATTAGGGGATTTCTTCTTCGGTTTAGTCACAAAGAGCGTTTTAGCACTTTTCATACGGTCTAAGCCCAGCCCCTCCTCAGTCACACCCATCGAGTACTTCCAAGGCGAGGCTTTCATCCAAGCCCCATACAAAGTCACTGGATTTTCAGCATCCCTAAACTCCTCACAATCCTTCATACCATGCCCCATTAAACCACAGCAATAACAGAATAAGGGAGGCTTTTCATACTTGACTTCAAAAAATTCTTCAATCCCTCTTAATTTTAATTTAACATGCTTAGTCAAAGGCTGTCTCACATCCACAAGAACTCTGAGTCGAATGGATTTATCAATCCCTACTCTAGCATCATTATCCAACTTCACAAAGACTCCTAACTTGTTACCAATTTTTTCCACATTACTCACATTTAATCTCCCCTTAAGAGGAAGATTATATACTCTAATCCACATGGGTAAATGAAAGAGTTGAATGTCAGAGGGTTTTACCGAATCAATCGTCTCACCAAGGATGATAGCATGTCTATCGAAGTGACACGGTTGATCTTCAAGAACTCTACTTTTGTCACGCCAATGATAAAACTGGAACAAGAACAAGTTCTTATCAATGCTGGTAATGTCCACTCCATGCTTTGGCTGCCACACTCCTTTCATCGTGTTAATGAAGGCATTGACATTAACCGTCCTATTAGTCCATATCTTCCCCACCAAGGCAAGTTCGACCCTCGCATCCTCATCCTCTTCACCTTCGACAACCCAATCAATTGCTTCATTATCCTCCTCATGATGATTATTATTATTTGTCTTATGAGTTTCGCCTGCAACCCTTGCAAGGGTTGAAATTGGATTTGTAACCTCTCCAGAAATTGTGATCGAATTATTTTTGTCTCCCATGATTGAGAGAAAAACAAGACAAGATTATGAAAAAATAAACACAAATCAATAATTCTCGACCTGAAATCGAGAAGAACCTTGAAAAAACAGGAAACCCTAGTCAAGGGGACTAGAACAAAACCCTCCCAAGGAAAAACCTAGAGGGAACTCAACTTGTCATATAATACCTACCATGATACTTATTTCCATTTTGACAACACATTTAATCTAATCATACTTAATTTTTTTTTCAACATATATTTTATATACTATAAATATTTTAGTTACAAATATACTAACATAGTTTAAAATTAAGGTATTGACATATATCATCATCTAAAATTATCATAATAATATTATAATTTTTTTTCCTCCGACTTCAAATTTATTTTAATTAAAATAGGAACAACAATTTTGGTAGGATAATTTGTATAAATCTTACAAATATACATAACGTTTATAAGACCAGCTTAACAAAATCATTTTATTATATTATACTCCTCCATTTTTTTATAAGTTATGGTTGGATTTACACATTTGTTGAGACACAACTTTGACCATCAACATCTTTAATTAGAGACTATTATTTTGTTACAAATATTTTTTTTTGGATAAATTTGTTGAATTAACACTATTCTTTATAAATTTTGTTGTAAAGTTTAATTATGACCGTGCATGGCACGGGATTTAACCTAGTTGTGACTCTAGATACTTGTACTGAAAATTTGAAAGGTCACAGGCCACAACAAATAGAAGTATACTCTATGACTAACATGAACATGAAGCAAACTTGTATTTTCTCTAAAAAGAACAATTTAACTGCGAGCCTAATGTAAATTATTATTCCGAGAGTTGCCAGCAAAGGCTACAAGTAAGGAGAAGGTTTTTTGGGTTGGTATTTGCGGGTCAGACATTTTGAGAATGAGGGGGAAAAGGACAAAAGGTAAGGGACCCTCACCCTCAAAGTGTCTCTTATGGGATTGAACCCCCAACCTCAAGATTGAAAAATACAATCCTTACCACTAGACCAAACTTAGCTCGATAGCTTTAACATTGGTAATATAATTTTGTTTGTGTGCCTAATGACTAATCCATATTGTATTCCGTAGTTTTGTCCAAATATGTGTATACGACTATACGAGTATGTCCTGAAAATAAATTATTTAAAGAAAAAAAATAAATTAAAAACTAGTTTAGCGAACCCAACCACAAAAGTGTTGAAGTCTTCCTACTTGAAAATTCAAGTCTACCAAGCTCCCCAGCGGTAGATCACAGTATTCATCATCCTCCAAAGCTTGATGAAGAAGCTTTGATCAATTCATCATAACTCCCATCTTCAATCTTCCTTAACAATTCTTTAAAATGCCCAGATTTTCTTGTGATTTCAGATGGCTTCTTCTTGTTGCTGCCGTCGCATTTATCTACATCCAGGTAATAATAAGCAATTTCAGTGTTCTTTGATTATTATTTTCCTTTAATCTTCACTTCTTGAAAACCCTAATTTCACCTTTTAAGTAATTAATTGATTACATTTTCATCGATTTTAGTGTTCGGTAGTCGTTTAATTAGTGATATTCTGTTTCTTATGAAATTTTATTTTGTGGGATCCCTTTAATTTGCCTATTGTGTTGAGTAGTTAGGATGAATTTAGTTTGATTGTATGTACTGATATGGAATGGAAATGATTAAGGAGAATTAGTTTAGTGTGGTGGAATTTGTTGCTTCAAGCTAAGAAGGGGATTTAATGGTCAGAATTATTAGTTTATGTTTCGATTTTCAGAGAAATTGCATATTAAATTTTGAAAATGTTGATAATTATGGCCCTATGATTGAAGTGTAGTTGGATAAATGCCAGTGTAAGGTGAGGTATACCAGTATACCCGGCAATGATTAGGGTTTAAGGTTTAAATTTATAGACGCGACTATTGTAAAATTAGTAACACTTTAAATGTGTATGGGGTTTAGTTCTTTTGTGATGATGATCCCATATTAGAGATACTTAGTCAATGTCGTCAAGGGCTTCAAGTTCTGGTGTGAAAGTAGGTTTATGTTTGAGTTTGCTTGGTGATTTATGTTTTTTCTGCATTCTATATATTAAACTTTGTAAGAGCATATTGTCACATACTAAATGTTATTGCTGTTGATAAACTACTTCTTATAATAATTGTGGAGTGTTAATGTATTGCTTCTTTGGTGTTATTTCTTTTATTTTAGATGCGGCTGTTTGCTACGCAATCGAAGTATGCTGATCGCCTGGCTGCTGCGGTATGTGGACATTGTTTAAATTTCATGCTGCTCTTGTGTTAGTGATGGAATGCTTATGATTTATATATATTTTTTTTTAATAATTTTGAATTATCTTGACATGTTGACTTCGTGATACTTGTTATACCAATTTTTTTTTTTTTTTTGGGTGTGTTTATTCAGTTAGTTCTCTCTCTACTTCCTCTTTTATCTTGTGGTGGCATTATCTGGCAGAAATTTGGAACTTTAGCTTCTGTTTGACCAATCAATTTCCTCAAGTTTTTAAAGGCAATGCTTAGAAATTGAGTATAATTTTGTGTCGGTAATAGTGATGAAAGCCTTTGTTTTAATTCTAGAGGCATAAGGAAAATTTAGTGGTATTACCATTGCTAAATTGTTGCCATCGAGGCTAGATATATAAAGGCTTCCATTAAGAATAGGGCTTGGGAATTCTGCTTTATGTGTTGATCACACTGTCCATCTCTGAAATAGCATAGCTGATATCTTAGGGTATTAGATTACTAATTAAAAATAGGTTACGAGTCATACAACTTAATATTAATTATGGCAGTTAGAGCAATTGACATAGAGATCTTTAAGAAGCTAGAATATTTATAGGAATCCACTTTTAGAAGTTCTCAATTTTAATTAATGTCAATATTTGTACATTTTAGCATGTATGGAAATGCATCATGTCACTGCATGGTGACTCTTTAGTTTTTATGGTATGCCGGTGTTGAAACCTTCTTTATTCTCTGTACAGTTCTTGATATATAGTTTAAATGTAGAATGAACCTACTAGGAAAGATACATTTGGATCACATCAGTGTTACTTGCACGTTTTTACCCTATTTTTTCCTTCGTTTTCAGGTGGAGGCCGAAAATTATTGTACAAGACAGACACGGTTATATATTGATCAAATAAGCATGCAACAAGGACAGATTGTGGCATTAAAAGGTGTGTTATTTTTATAATGTAGTCTTCTTTAAGTTTCAGTCACCTCCTTTTGACTGCATATTGTCTATGGTATCCCGTATCCTCACTATTCTTAAGTGCTACTAGCCAGGAGTCAATTGATTTTTTGTTCAACGCCATCGTTTTGTCATAAATTTAGATTCTTGTAGGGGAATAAAAAAGTAAGACTAAATCTGTTTCAACTTTTAATAGCCTTAAAGCAGTGATATCAAACTGGATATCAATTTAATTGGTGCTAAGCATATAGAACAGTATGTTTGGAAATCCAAGGACTCTGCATTGGCAAAGTTAAAACTGTGAGGAAAGGGTTCGATACCGAATTGTTTTTGTAAATTCCACACCCCTTGTAACACTGTCATCATAAACGAATTTTGATCTGTCATCCTTGCTCATTTTCTTCAATGTATGTTAAAGCTGCATGATAGTGCTTAGTTTCCTCCGAGTCCATAGGTTGTTTAACTATAGGGATAGGGGAAGGTAAACATGTTGAGAGTAGGCTATTGGCCCCCATTACATAGGTTCTCCATAATCTTACCGGTTTAAGTTTTATGTTGTAGAAGGGACTGATTGCCATATTATGCCCATGAGCTGTCCATTTGAACTTGATATTTAGTGTATATATGTTTTTTGATCTGTGCTCGTGTGTGTGTGTGTGTGTGTGTGTGTGTGTGTGTGTGTGTGTGTGTGTGTGTGTTTGTGGCTATTAAGGATGAGGGAGAGTCAGCTATGATGGTTAGGGCATGTGAAATGTTACCTGGAGGATGCTTTGATTAGGAATTTAAAGGGTTGGTAGTCTTGGGGCAATGTGGATTATAAAGAAGTCAAGGGTGTCGTAAGTGTACTTGGATAATGGGATTTAAAAAGGATGTGAAGAAATTGGGATTGCAAGAGGATGTGGGCAAAATAGAAGCAATTGGAGGATGGGTAAATGGATATATATTCTTGTTTCATCCTTCGAAAAAGGTTTTTATTTTGTTTGGTGTTGTTTATGCTTTTTTATTTTATTAAAGCTATTTGTTCTGCAAGGTTACTTGTAATGAAAAACTTATCTGATGTACATATTTCATTTTTTAATTTTGCTACACGGAAGAGTCAATATTGCAGGGATATACTTAGAGAAGCATATACTCTATCATAGCCTTCATTGGGGCTCTTGAGAAGCATAAGATGTGAAAAATTTATGAACCAATTACTTGTGCTAAGATATGAACAATTACTTTCTTTGTTGGTTGCTTCAATTGCCAAAGCTAATTTTTCTGGTTTTATTTTTATTTTTATTTATTTTTTATATAATATCAGATGAGAAAAGGCGCAGAGATGAAGAAACAGCCCAGCTGAGAGCTCTTGTCCGAGATCTTGAGAGTATGTACTTATTACTGATATTGCCATTTCCTGCTATCATGTACTCTGTAGTTATTTCCTTTTCTGCATTGGGAATTTTTTGCCTTCTTAATCTGAATTTTTTAGTGCATATGTAATGAATAGTGTCTAGGTTCTAGCAATTGGTTTTAGCTCTTGTGTTATGTTGCGAATAAGCTTGATGGTGTTTGAGTCCTTAAGATAAAAGTTCATATTGCTCCCTCCTCCTATTTTGTTCTTGTAACTTTTGAAGCATGGAACATAAAAACTAAAGGATAGAATTTGATACCCTTAATTTTATCAATATGTTTTCTGGATGATTTATAATTTCTGATGCCTCATGTCCGAGAAAATGTCTAATGACTTTGCAGGAAAAGGTCTTCAACGATTGAATGGGAAACTAGAGGTTGAAATCAAGTGGAGCAATCACTTATATTCCATTTTCAGATGTATTCATTGAGTACTTGATCAAGTTTCTCTTCTTGTCTGCTGAATCCATTAGGTGCCAGTGGCAGCAGTTGTGGTGATGGCCTGCAATCGCGCTGATTACTTGGAAAGAACTGTCAATTCTATTTTGAAGTATGTCTATTGTAAAATTTAGGTCTTATGTTCAAGTTTGCCTTTTGAAATAAGCTGTCTTGATTCTGATTTTGTGTTTTTCAATAGGCTTAAGTGTTTATATATGCTGACTAGAGCACTATCTTTTCAGATATCATGGTTCTGTTGCATCAAAGTACCCACTTTTTATATCCCAGGTAAACATCCGGGTTAGGGAAATTCCCTGTTTCTCATGGTGAGAAACGAAATTTGTTTCTCATGGGGGCATTTTTGTGAATAAATCAACAACTTTTTCATTATTGTGGGTTCCACAGTTGAATAAAGTTGTTGGTTTATTTACGAAAATGCCATGTGAGAAACAAAATTTGTTTCTCACCATGAGAAACTGGGGCATCCTCTCCGGGTTATCTGTTGGGGCGCTGATTTTTGTAGTATATTATATTCCAATTTTAAGAAAACTTAAAATGTAATATTGGTATTGCTATCAGGATGGACCAGACTCAAAAGTCAAAAGTAAGGCATTGACTTTCAATCAAATAACGTATATGCAGGTATTGTATTTATGGATGCATCTCCTTAATTGTGAATTTATTGATCATTAGTACATATTGGTTTTGATTGTCAGTTAGATGTTTTATATGGAGTTTCTCACCTGCTCCTTGTGAGTTAGATTTATTTTTATCATCTTCCATTCTTCCCTATACATATTTGAGACATGTACACAACCACGTATTTGGAAGGACTAGTTTTATCCTCACTCTCAACTTCCTCCCTTTCGAAGTAGTTGCAAATTGCAATATATTGATTTTCAAGTTAGCCATGCGTAACTTTGATCATTAAATTTTATAATTAACTACTATAAAAAAAAATATAAAATGATAATTTATTGAAAATGTACATTGTGATAAACCAATAACCTTGTACATGATTTATGTTTCCATATATTAGTAGAAAAATATGGTCTACGTACGACAAATGAATTGTGTCAAAAGTCAAAATGGTGCAACTATTTTGAAAGAGGTGATAATATTTTGTGCTTTCCCATGATTCCAGTACCCCCATGATCAGGGAATTGTCCAAACTCCAAAGGTTTTCTGTTAAAGGTTTTTGATTTGAACCTTTCTGTATTAGTGACCAATTGACTGTGTGAAAGTGGATTCATCTTTTTCTGGAATGGCTGCATTCATTTGGTTTAAAATTGCAAAGATTGTTAGATTTGATTATATAAATGACAAACCGAGAAAGTAGCTTTTAATCCTAAAGTTATACTCCCTCACTCCTGGGGTACTGTATAGCTTACTCTTTTAATAAGTGCATGTGTTTTTCCATGAATAAAGAAAGTGGCTTTTAATCCTAAAGTTATACTTCATCAATGCTTTTATTTATTTATTTTTATTCATTGCAGCATCTGGATTATGAAGCCATTCGTACAGAGAGACCTGGAGAATTGATTGCATACTATAAAATTGCACGTAAGGACAGGTTGATATATTATTATTTTTTTAATCTTTAATAAACCTATTTCATCATCTTGAATGAGTTGCTTCTTCTAGGTCATTACAAGTGGGCACTGGACAAGTTGTTCTACAAGCACAATTTCAGCAAAGTGATCATTCTTGAAGGTACTTAATACTTTATCTTGCTGTCACATGATTGCATCCATATTCCTGTGTCTTCCCATTAGTATATGTTATTAAAAATTGGCCTTTTGTGCTTAAGTTCACCTTTATGGTCAAATGCAGATGACATGGAGATTGCCCCTGATTTTTTTGAGTATTTTGAGGCTGCAGCAGGTTTACTTGACAGAGATAGGTGTGTCTCTCATGTTCATCGTATTTAATGTTTATAATTTGCAAAAAGCTAACTTCTGTATTGAAGGATTAGTCTGATAATTGAAGTTTAGTTACTTGGGATCCTTTTTCTGCAGACCTTCTTAAACTGCTGATGTTATGTATTGTGCTGCTTGTTTGTGAAACTGTTCAATCATAGGTCAATCATGGCTGTTTCCTCCTGGAATGATAATGGACAAAAGCAGTTTGTGCATGACCCTTGTAAGTTTTTTATTCCTTATTCCTGAAATGACGTACTCATGAAACTTATTTTGCTCTGTCAAACCTGCTGGAGTCTGGATGTGCTTATAGCCTTATACCTAAAGCAGACCGATTCTACAATACCTATGGATCCATACCTTTTCATTAATCTGTAAAACTTATGTGGCTTTTCTCTAAGCCTATAAATTGACCTATTTAATTGAAGAAAAAGGTCTAGGTAAGTCAGAATTTATGCAGCTTTACTCATATCAAGGCTTATCAGGTCAAAGGTCTTTCCTTTATTTTGTTATAAGATGAATGAAAGCACTTTTCACATCATACCTAATCCACATTATTATTTCATGCAATGTTTATTCCTGTTTGAATGTGAGTTAAGTAACTCATCTCAAGGTTTTTGTTCGTTGTATACATGGTAATCTAACATCTGTATCTAACCATCCATTATGATACGTTGTTTGTTAATTTTTTTGTCACTTAATTCTTGTTGTAATTATTGTTGTTGCATGTTTGATTTATTTTATTTATTTTCCCTCATCTATGCACAGACCTGTATCATCAATCTTATCTGTGATGTTATGCAGATGTACTTTATCGATCTGATTTCTTTCCTGGGCTTGGATGGATGTTATCGAAAGATACATGGGATGAATTATCCCCAAAGTGGCCCAAGGCATATCCTTCACATTTTTTTTCTTTTCATCTTGTATATGTTCTGGTGCTGATTGATCCATGTACAAGTTTTTCCTTGACAAAAACTCTACTTACTGGGATGATTGGTTGAGACTGAAAGAGAATCACAAGGGTCGACAATTTATAAGACCAGAAGTTTGCAGAACGTATAATTTTGGCGAGCATGTATGATCTAGCCCTACCATTTTTATGCTTTAAACTTGATATGCATTTGAAAATTTAACTTTCAGCGAAGCTAAACTTTCATGATACACATTATTGTAGCATCTATAAGTACATTCAGAAACTGGGTATTTTGAAGTTACATATGTGGTCATGTTATTCATCCGTTGGCTCTCCTGCATAGATTATATTTGTCATTTAGAAAGTTTGCTGTTTTATGCTTTGATTCTCTGAATGGATTCCACACTGCTTATCAAAAAGCTTTAAATGATTTCTGTGCAGGGTTCCAGTCTAGGGCAGTTTTTCAGCCAATACCTTGAGCCAATTAAGCTCAATGATGTGGATGTGAGTGCCAGTTATCTTCAGTGTTAAAATGATTGTCAGCCCCCCCTCCCCCCCTAAATTTATGAACTTTCTTTATCTTTCAATTGTCCTTATCCCTGTGGTCTTTACTTCTGCTAGGTTAAGTGGAAGTCAATGGATTTAAGCTACCTGATGGAGGTTAGTAACATTGGAACCTTTCTACAAGCATACATGTCAAATTGTGAAGGCATAATTGTTATTTAAATTTACAGCATATTTAGTTGTTCAGATTATATGTCTGATAACTTATTGGTGCTGTACTGCTGTATATAGACATATAGTTCATTAATCTCATAGTTTAAACGTAACAATCTAAACAAATTAACCACACACAATATCTGTTGACTTAATATCTCTAGAGTCAAATTGAATACTGAATATTGTGCATTTGAGTTCTTGGCTCAGAGTAGATTTTGCAACTTTTGATTATGCCTGCTGTTGGTTCAGTTATCGTAATAATGTCATTTATTGATGTTCAGGACAACTATATAGAATACTTTGCCAGCCTTGTGAAAAAGGCTAAACCAATATATGGTGCTGATGCTGTAGTGAAGGCCAATGGTGTAGATGGTGATGTACGCATTAAGTACGAGGATCAGCCAGAGTTTGAAAGCATTGCCAGACAGTTTGGTATTTTTGAAGAATGGAAGGTATATTTTACATCCATAGATTATTATGACCCCTTGTCTAATCTCTTCAAGCCTTTAATTGGCTTAATATTGAAATTCAATTCAGGGTCATGCCTTGGTCTCGTATTCACATTAAAGATGACTCTTTATTACATGAACTATTATATGTTAAAATTCTTGTTCTTTATCTCTCTATTTTTTTAAAAAAAATTTGTTTTCTTTCAAGAATTCATTTGATTTTTGGTTTAAATAATGGACTAAGGGCTCATTAAATTGCATGTCCTTTAATATTCTTGGATAGAGTCAATAGAAAAAAATATAAAATAAAAATAAATAAATAAAAAAAAAAAAAAAAAACCACAGCAAGAGCAAGGCTTTAGACATAATTCAGGCCCCAGTGGAAGTTTGTGATATGGTTGATAGTCTTGTTTGCTTCAAGTTACTACTGTAGGCCCCGGGATATTTGGTGGAAAAATACAGTTTGCTCCCACTTCACTTTATTGAGTCTTATTTGCTTCAATGCCCTTGGTTTGCACCAAAACCCTGACATTGTACACTTACGGAGTAGTAGCTTTGCATTTTTGATCTATAATCAGTAGTAGCTTTGCATTTTGGACCTAGAATCAGTAGTAGCTTTACATTTTGGACCTAGAATCAGTAGCATCGTAAAATTAGGATGCTTGTACATGACCTAATCTTTTTGTTGGATCAGGATGGTGTTCCCAGGGCAGCATACAAGGGAGTAGTAGTTTTCAGATATCAGAGTTCAAAGCGTGTCTTCCTTGTTGGCCCAGATTCCCTAAAGCAACTTGGAATAGAGACATCCTGAATTTATACAGGTAAGAACTTTCGAAGCAATTTACGATTCTTCAGCTCCTCTTCCCCCTCTGCTTCCTCCTATTTTGTAGATCTCGAAGGAGATGAACTTGAATGGATTTTGCTGGCAGCAAAATTTGGAAATGCCTGAAAGATGGGGCCTTGTGGGTGAATCATGTTGTTGATTTGGTACATCTTTCAAACGTGTGTAATTATTTTTTCTGTGATGGCATAGGTGAATCTCCTGTCACACTAATCAGACGAAGGGTTTTGGCAAAATTCCACTTATAGAACATGATTGAAGGGTCTGTGAATGTCTACAGTGCTGTTTCAAGGTCTGCCAATGCTCAAGCTTCATTGTTCAGATTCTGTGCTACTGTTCAACAGACGCAACCTAAGTTGGACCCAAGCAACTCCTAAGATTTGTAGGTGTCTTGGATAGTTGTATATTGGGCTGTAATCATGATAGTTGGAGCCCTGGAGATAGTGATATTGTAGGTTTTAATTTGTAGAGCCTTCTTGTAATGCTGCTACCCTAAATTTTGGACTGGCTTAATATCATAGTATCATACCATGAGAGACAATTATTGATGTGACAAGAATATTAGTGTAGTTTCATTCTCAACTGAAAATTTGGTTTACCTTTGTTCCTAGTATTCTAAAAATATGTACACAATTGAGATACATAGTAAATTAACTAGGAACTACTTATTCATTATTACATTGATAATCTGATATTCATATTTAACATAGTAATAGTTATAGTTCAATTTTACATTTTTCTATGAGTAACCAGTTTGTATAGTTGCTTTTTTGGTTGTACAAAAAAAAATGTATAGATTTGATAAAATCATAAAACACTTTATATTGATGATCCTTTTTATTATTGTTATTATTATTATTATTATTTTTTTTTTACATCTGCTTCATAATTAGTTCAATAATAATGCTTACAAGTATAATCCCAGTTTTGAACAATATTTATCAACTAATCCCAACTTTGAGTTAAATCATAATTATGTCAACTTTAGCAACACTACAATTATCTCTATTTCTTAATTTTTTTTACTAATCAGAGAGGTTGAAATCGTGTTTTGGACTAGTCTTCTACTATGATATTAAAGGATCAAAGAAAGATGGAAGAGAGAAAAAACAATTGACAAATAATGACAAAATCCGTATGCAAATTGTGATGCTCACTTACTCGTCGGATTCGGTGAATGCATTCACGGATGGGAAAGATTGGGAACAAAGCAAATATGTAGTGAACAAGAAAAAATACAAGTTGATTTTCATAATAAACAACCATTTTTTTTTTATCTAGTGACGATATTGTAAATGAGTTACTTGTAACATGTTTTTTATTATTCATGAGTAAAACCGTTACTTCATTTTAGCGAATAATGTTCACTAATAATACGATTTTATCCCTTATGTGGGGTTGGCAATAACACGACCCGACCCGACCAACCTAAATTTGACCCGATTTGACCCAAATTTCATATTTCATAATAATACGAAATATTAAGTTTTGCACTATAATTTGACAGTTTTTAAGCATAACTCGAAATTGATCGGAAATCTCACCCAAACCCGACTCGCTGACCCGAATTGCCACCCCTACCCTTATGTTACCGTCAGGGATGTATTACTTGTTTGCTTCCTTATTGCTAAAAAAAAATAAAAAATAAAAAATAAACCTAAGCTAAACGCCTAAACCCCAACCCTCTTTCTCTCTCCTCAAAACCTTAAACCCTCCCTCTTCTCCTCCAACATCCCACTAAACAATGGCGTCCAAAAAAACCAAAACCGCCGCCACCACCACCACCGCCATCACTGGAATCCAGAAGAAGCGTGACAAACGCAGCCTATCAAACCCTAAAACCAAAAAAGCCAAAACCACCGCCGCCGGAAGCCAGAACAATCTCGACGAAAGCAGTCAATTAGAGCACGTTCAACAACTAGCTCAACAACTCCTCTCCTCAGCAGCTTACAGCAACAATCTCCATCATCTTCTCACTTACATCACCCCTTCTTCTCCTCCTTCTGTCGTCGTCGATTCTGTTCTCTCTCTTCAATCCTTCTTCCACGTTAACATCCACGATCTTCCTGCTTCCTCCAATGCCGCCGCCGCCACCGCCGCAAACTCCGACACTTCCGACCCCGATTTCATTTACAAAACTTGGCTTCGCTCTAAATTCGACGACCTCGTCAAATCGTTGCTTGATATCGCGGTTTCTCCTCTATCTGATCAACTTGCTCGTATTGAATCTGGGTTCATTCCAGTTGGTGTGAGTAATTTCTATTAAATTGCTGCCTTTTCATTTTAAACTTTGATTTTTCTTATTTTGGATTGTTTATGAAATTGCGTGTTTTTTATTTTGGTTGTTTCCCTAATTCAGCTACTCAAATTTGCAAATTCTATGACTATAAATGTCTTTAATTCTAATTTTTGTGTTTCATTATAATTGATATTAAGTTGCTGCGTTTTCAATTTAAAGCTTAATTTTTCTTATAAGTTTTGGATTGTACATAAAATTGCGTAAGATTTTTTATCCAATTTGATGAGTATCCCGAAATTTTTGATATTGATAAGAAATTACTTTAATTTTTACTTTTGTCAGCAATTTCTATGTTTTTAAGCTTGAGTTCTACTTATTATGTAATGTCCACCAAGATAATTGATTTTACTGTTTCTAATTTTCAGGAAATCGTATTGGCTACATTAATGGAGTTTGTGAAGCTTGGAAATGGCAAAAAGTTTTATTCTGCTTTATACCATAAGCTTATTCAGACAATTGTGAGTTACTTACCTGTGTGGCTGTGTCACGGAATTTTGCTTTTTCATCTTGCTGCTTGTTGATTTTTAGGAATTGCTTTTAATGATGTAATCTGCATTCTCTCTAATTGGCAGATTTATTCGTCGTTGGATGCTGAATTCGTACTCGAAACCTTAGCTTCAAAATATTTCAAGTACGTCGATGTACGGTATGGGCTCTTTTCTGAATCACTTGCCTCTCCATTTGCGTAATATATTGTAAATTTAAGCAGACATTGTCGATTGTGTTTTCGGAAGACATGTAATTCTATGTATTAGACTCTGGATACATTCTATTTCAAAGTGTGCAGAGAATACTAAGAAAATTATAGATTATGCATTCCATTTAGGTGGTGTTTCTTCCTTATTAGCTGGCATCATGGCCTTATAGGATGCAATTTAAATTCATATGATGGTTTACGTTCTGTTATTTATGATTTGAACAATTTGGTGCAGTTATTTTACCTATATTACAGTTGAAAAACTCTGTAAAACATTGGAGTCCAACAGTAGTTCAGGTACCTGATTTTCTTTCTTTGAGTATGCTCTTTTTAAATGCTGCTCTTATCTTCTATCTCTGTAAAATTTTAATATAGTTTTCAAGCACTTAACCTAATTTATTCCAGGTGGTAAAGCTGGGATTAAAGACAAAGATGATTCCAAGGCAAGGTTAGTTGATTGTTTACTTCAGCACAAGTTTTTCCTTCTATCTTGTACTTTGTGTAGCAAGAGGATATATATGCAGCATTATTGCCCCGTGACTTTTGGGTAGGTGATTGTAACTTTGAGCACCTAGTGCAATTACAACTCGAATCTCCCGATTAAGAAATCAGCACCTTTGTGATTTGTTAATTCTCAGTATCTACT
Organism: Chenopodium quinoa; assembly: GCF_001683475.1. Taxonomy (NCBI): domain Eukaryota; kingdom Viridiplantae; phylum Streptophyta; class Magnoliopsida; order Caryophyllales; family Amaranthaceae; genus Chenopodium; species Chenopodium quinoa. Next base: position 2,913,353 of record NW_018742244.1, read on the forward strand.
TAATACTTACTGGTTTAGCTTTTGCCATTAGGCGTGTTATGTTTGAAAGATGTTCTATCATTAATAGAAGAGCTGCATCAAGTAGGTTAAAAAAAAAAATTAATTTTTTTTTTTTTTTTTTATAATTTTTTTTTTCCTGATGCCTTTTAATAGATTTTAGGTCACTCCTCTGATTGGACAAAGATTTTGGTTCTATTAGTTTTATTAATCGGTCATTCGTTCATCACCTATGGTTTTTATGCACATCTTGAAGATGGTTAATTTTATCAAATATGTGTTCTGTTTATTTTTATTGGCTTGTTTTAATACAAAATAATTCAGGTGGAATGTAGTAACCTTCTTAAAGTGAAGCATTCTTTTATTTAATGGGTCTCCCCTTCCCCCTAAATAATGAGACTTGAGTGGTATTTTTTACCTTGCCTAGCGCCTTGAGGGGGAATGGGGGAATTTTTTTGTTGAGGGTCTTTGCCCCTTGCTCCCTTAAAAAGTTGCTGAGATGCTGTGGCAAATCCAAGGATTATAATAGGCAGGATAACTAAATAGGAGTTGGTATTGACTTTGACGGTTTGAAGCTTGTAATGCAAACCTAATTCAGTTGGTTCAAGCTTGCTCTGTGAGCCTGTGGCTGAGAGTCTGAAACTACTGACTTATACCTAATTTTATTGTGAATTATAATTGATCTCATAATATATTTATTTATTTCTTTCTCTTTTATTCTGCAACAGCCTAGAGTGCTCAATAAAGAAGATTCATTTTATCTTATCTCACATTCCTCCTTTGGGCAACGTGGATGAAAGTAATGCTATTGAGATGTTGAGTGCAGGTGAATCCCCTATTTTGTTTGATTTGATGTGTTGGCATCTGTTCCTCATCATGTTCCTTGTGTTTTTTTACTCCTTCCCTTATGGACTTCCTTCTTGTTTGCCCACAACCGGGAGACCATATGGGGAGTTGTGCCATTGTGGAGGGGGATATATCTGTGCTCTTGTTTTCTAACAATACCTAGCCTAGTTTACTAGTTGTTTTTGTTTTGTTGACTTTCTCTCTTTGTCAGGGGCTACTTGGGCAAGTGTCCCGGCTGTTTTAGCTTGCTCTCTGTTCTACTTGTCGTCTTGTCTAAAGTCTTTAAGTGCAATGTTTCTAGTAAACGTAATTTTGTTTTATATCATTGCCAAAACAAGAGAGTTAAATTTCCCAAACTATATGGATTCTATGTAAACCTCCTGTGACAGCCATGCCTCTTGCTGGAACGTGTGATTTAATTTCTGAAAATTTTCTTCGAAAAATTCTCTCTTCTTTTCTTCTTTTACTCATTTGCATTTTCTATCTACCATAAGTAGCCTGTGATAGTCTTGCAATTTTTGTTGATGAATTAAGATATGATTTTATTTGGTTTTAATGGATTAGGTTTCTTATCTAAAGAAGGTCAGCAGGAGGAGGCTAAGCATAAAGAAGGGAAAGATAAACAGAAAAATAGAGCAAAAATTACCAAAAATGTTAGTGCTAGTGTTTTGTTTTGTTTTATTCCTTTATTTTTTTTTACGGTTTGAAATTATTTTTACCGGTTCATTATTCTGCAAAGTAACTTTCTTTTGATGCGCCGCTTCTTGTTATTGTTCTGATTGTTTAGTTTTCATGGTAGCCAAAAAATGTGTACGTCTCTTTCTGATGTACAATTTGCTGGGTAATTGAAATCTATCACAGGGTATTGCAGGGAAGATAAATAGTGTAAAAGCCCTTATGTGGAAATGGAGGATAAACACATGAATTTACACTATGTAGGGTGGACAGCTTTTCAAGGGCTGTTTTATGGACCTACCTAAGAAAATCATGTCTCACCTAATGTTTTCCTCTTCATAGATTTTAAATATGTGGGGAAGGGCTAGTATTGAATAATTTACTAGGGATTTCCTCTTGGAATTGAATTAAGTAGTTTAGAACTTGGAGTAGTTTCTACCATGTAACAAAATGTCATGGTAACTAATATTCCTAAGAATTTGTTCACCATCTGATATGTAACACCACCTCTTTTTATTTATTTATTTATTATTTTTTTTTTCTCCCATTCATTTTCTTCGTTTTGGCAGCATGAGCCATGGGGTGTTGATATGATGATTCTTCTATAGTATTATCGTTACTATCTTGGTTAGCCTTCCCACCACCCTTTCTAAGTTCCACTTTCAGTCTTTCACTATGTTATGTTTTGGACACTTTTGGTTCATCTTTCATGCTAGTCTTTTTCACAGCATTGTCAAATTGTTTATTTGCACCCGTTTGCTTAATATCTTGCATTTTAAAATCCTCCTTAACATTTGCTTTATCATGACTAGGGATGAATGCCTAGGACCCAAAGTCTGTGCACACTATGCATATTGCATACTATTTGTGTACACAATTGATCATGTGCTAGTTGTATGTTAAATTCATTTACAATTTGTGCTTTTCATACTTTTTCTATTCACAAATGATCTTTTGTCACTATTATGTTATTGAATTTTGGATTCCTTAATTATATGTTTTGACAGTTACTATCATACACTTTGTCTTCCAGGATGTTCCTTTGAGCAGTGTCTCAAAAAAGATGAAACTTAAGTTCACAAAGGCATGGATGTCATTTCTTAGGTTACCACTTCCTCTTGATGTCTACAAGGAGGTAAAGACAACTGCATCTTAGCCTTTCATTTTGTAGTGCTGATATATATTTCTTGGCTATGTGTATGCTGAAGAATGTTGCTCAAAGTTCACTTTCTCTGAAGTCATTTAGGTAAAATATAACTTATTCTAGCCTGATATTCCTAGATATATGTCAAGTTTTTACTGTGGGAGTGTAGGGTTAATAAAAACACATTCGGTGGGGTTCTTTTTCTTTTCCACATTTTCTAAGGCTGACGGATGGAGATGGCTACAGGCTGAACCACTCTTGACACTTCAGGCTATTTTGACCGTAACGAGGCTGGGTTGGGTCAGGACTGGTTTTAATCCCTGTGTTCATTTAGTTCAGTCTATCAGCAGGAATGATTTGATCTGTTCATTGGTCCCTGTTGAACTGAAGTGTTGTTCGCCTAGTTTGAACTTGGCATTTTGACCTGATATAATTTTTTAGGTGACCCAAAGTATTGATATTAGAAATAATTCTTAAATTTCCATGATATTCAGGTGCTTGTTAATCTGCATCAGGAAGTCATTCCCTATTTGTCCAATCCTGTCATGTTATGGTGAGTACATTTTCATCTTCTACTTTTGCTCTGCCCTTGTATTTTCAAAATTTATGTGCTTAAAATACACTCGTTTTTTCAGTGACTTTTTGACAAGGTCCTATGACATTGGTGGAGTAGTTAGTGTTATGGCTCTAAGTGGTCTTTTCATTCTTATGACAAAGTATGGCTTGGAGTATCCCAACTTTTATGAGAAACTTTATGCTCTTCTGATACCCTCTATATTTATGGCAAAACATCGTGCGAAATTCTTTGAGGTGAGATAGGGTACTCTGTTGAACTTTATTATGTAATTGGGCCCTTGGTACAAATATTTCATTTGACTTATGTGTAATGACTTTTTATTTGTAGCTGCTCGATTCCTGTTTGAAATCACCACTTCTTCCTGCATATCTGGCAGCTGCTTTCACAAAGAAGTTGAGCAGACTCTCGCTTACAGTCCCTCCTTCTGGGGCACTGGTTATTATTGCTTTGGTCCACAATCTTTTGCGGAGACATCCATCAATCAACTGTTTGGTTCATGGGGTAAAATATCTTTGCCACAATTATGAAACTTGGATATATTTTTTTAGGTTATATACAGCTAGTTTGGTCTCCTTGATATAAATATCTCTGCTGCCCTCTTTTAAGCTTCACGAGAATGTTGTCCAAGTTTTTGGTGCCTGTTTTTGAGTTCATGTTGTCTGCCTAATATAGGCAAACTATTTAGAAAAGCACCTGTCATAAATATTGTAGATACAGAGCAGAACTTAACTTACTTAACTTTTCTTGGCTTACAACTTAAATGTGCTGTCTTGTGTTTCCATCCTGGTTGTTAGTGCGCAATATTTTTTGTTATTATCTGCTGCTGAAATCTTGTTTGATCCACCGGGATTTGGGAATACTTGTATGTGATTAAATTTATCTATATAAAAGCCTGGGTTAGTTATTTCTTTTGCATTATTATTTGTTTACTTGTTCAGTTGTTCTTGTACATGTTTTCTTAGTTTAAAATTTAAGTTAGAAATTGATCAACTGGTCCCTGATTGGAGCATAATGTACAATTCTATCAATTTTATCATTCAGTGGTTTTTCCATTAAATTAGCTCTTTTCTTCTTATATAGGAAACCGGTGAAGATATAAAAGATGGTGACAAAAAATCTGAGCAAGAGCGTGTTAATTCTGATGGAAATGCTAGTGTTGACTCTGATGTGGCCGGAGGAAAACAAGGTGTTGATCTGTTCAATAATGAAGAAAGTGATCCGTTAAGGTCTAAGGCCATGAGTAAGCATCTTCAATCCATGTAACGTGCTTGAGATACAGTTTGATTTTTATCCGTGTTCTGTAATTCTTAGTTTCTTACTACTTATAATACTTTGTGATGGTGATTATTTATGCGCATAATTATGCATGCAATAACAAAAGTACTTGTAACAGGGAGCTCTCTTTGGGAGATTGATACTCTGCGTCACCATTATTGTCCGCCTGTTTCACGGTACGTGCTTCTTTGACCTTGTTTATAATTTGATATTTGCATTTCCATCTTATCTTGAATTTCTGTTTTCTTCCATTTGACTTTTTTTGTAGATTTGTTCTATCACTCGAGAATGATTTGACAGTGAGAGCGAAAACTGCAGAAGTAATGATAGGTGACTTTAGTTCTGGTTCATATGCTACAATATTCAGGGAAGAGGTAATTTTCTGATACAATAAGATTAATTTGATATAGCTGAATTACAGCTCTGTACGCTTCTGTATCTTTTACAGGAGAAATAAAATTGTTTCTGCCTATTCAAGTCTATTGTTGTTAACTTGTTTGAAGGAGGGTTGCTTTAAAAATGTGTTCTTTTCATTATTGACTCCAAATCTGTGTAGTTTTACATCTTAAATGCAAAAGGTTGACTACTACTATTTTGGAATAACAAATGTTGTCCACTACCAAGAGCACCATCGTTCTACATGTGTTGAGTGAGAAAATTTAGGGAACTTTATGATACATTTTGATTTTCTGAGGTTAGGGGTGTATCTTGTTTAGCAATTGTAGTTTGAAGCACTCTGCATAGCTGCGTCAGGGCTAATCAGAAATTTATTCATTCTCACTTGTCTCACACCACATTCTAAAACCGTAAATTTTATAGAAGAATTATGCCTAACTAAAATTAGAAGAGATGTGTTTGTCCAGTCATCAGTTATTGTTTGATGATTGATTTTCCTCACAATTCCACGCTTTCCTGACACTTTTCAAATTGTGATATTCTGATTGCAGATGCGAAGAAGGGTAAAGCAAGTACCTCTTGCAAAGAAAGCACCGCAAACTTCTTTGTTTTCAGAAAGTCATTTTCCGGGCTGGTCATTCAATTACGATGGAAGCAAAATCAATGAAGAGGTGAAGAGTTAGTTTTGTTGTAGAAAATGTATTTTTGCTTTTAATATATATTGAGACCACAAATATTCAATTTTGCCGGAACCTATATGCTTCCATGTACTAAATTCCAATGTTGGGTTTTGCCTTCATTTAATTTGTTTTCTTTGACCAGAGAAAAGATAAAATGTTCAACTCTGATGGATTCTTTGAAATATGACCGTAGTTGGTGTCCATCAAACTATCACTGGATAATTGTGAACCTAATTGATAAACATTCCCAAGTAGGCAAGCACATATGTAGATGGTGGGGGTGGGGCTCAAACTTGTGACCTCGTTGTCAATATGCGTGTTTCTTACCATATTTATCAAGTATGCTTGATTTAATTCATTTTACTAACCTCTTTTGCATCATCCCTTATATATCAAGGCCAAATTAATGTTTGCACTCTAAAATTATAAAATTCATATTAAAAAAAAAAAAAAGAAATTAATGTTACTTTTTTTTTTCTTTTTTTTGAAATAAAAAAGAAATTAATATTGCTTTATTGCCTGATTGTTTCAACTTAACTTGTTTTACCTATACAAATCAAGATAACATAAGCTATATCGATTTTTTTTTTTTTTTTTCAGAAAATTTTGCACAATTTTAGATAAGTTTAGATATAGATAAAATAATTATGTTTAAGTAAAATAATTTAAGTACAAGTTTGGATAATACGAATCCAAATTAGATGAACTAAGTTAAGCTTTAGTATCACATTTAAAACATACTTTCTCTATTTTTTTTTTTTTTTAATTCCGCTATTTTGAGTTCATACTAATATTTCGTTTCAATATCTACTTTTCAAGTATAAGCTTTATATAATTTTTGCTAAATTGGCAAGTGTGAAATGACAAATGGTGAAATTAAAACAAAAAATAGAGGAAGTGCTACTTAAATGAGTAATATATCCGCCTATCCAGGTCTTTAGGAGAGATGCCTTGCATTATCAGTAACATACTAACATTAGACTATTATAGTCAATCCTGATATCAGTGTTAGCCGAGTATTTTAAAGGGTTGCGTGTTTTTTTATGGAGTTCAGCGTACGAAGCTTCTCACATATACATTAAGTAAACAAGGAGAAAATGTTTATATATATACCACCATTATACTAAGCATTATACCTTAATACAATAGCATTAACGGATTAGCCACTAGGCCTACTACATCATTTCTTTATTTGATTCCCAATTCCCATCACTTCATCTCTTTGAAGCTCCAATGGCCGAGTTAGGAATCTGCATTGCTGAAAAACTTATCGAAGTTATTGGGTCTCCGATCATTAGAGAGATTTGTGACATATGGGGCTACAAATCTCAACTTGAAGACCTTAACAAAACTGTCTGCACCATTAAGAATGTACTCCTTGATGCTGAGGCCAAGCGCGAACTCTCCATTGTAGCACAGGGCTACATCGAGGACCTCAAGGCAGCTGTTTATGATGCTGATGATTTGTTTGACGAGTTTCTCACCCTCGCCGAGTTGAAGGAGCTTGACAGCAACAAGGATGAGCGGGATGGCAAACTTTTAAAGAAGGTACGCCGCTTCTTTTATTCTAAGAAAAAGGAGGTGAGTCAAGCTTGCAGAATGTCACAACATGTCAAAGACATTAAAAAGTTATTGGATGCTATTGCTAGTAATCATAAAAAATTTGGGTTTGCTGTTGACAACAAACCTATAAGTAGGAGAAGAAAAGATACTTGTTCCTATGTAGAGTCAAAGGATATAATTGGGAGGGAGGATGATAAGAAGGTCATCATCGATGTGCTGCTAGATCCTGATGTTGATGAAGATTTTCTTTTTGTGACTATAGTGGGAGTGGGCGGGTTGGGAAAAACTGCTCTTGCTCAACTTGTGTGCAATGATGAAAAGATTAAAAATGAGTTTTCGTCATTGAGGTTGTGGGTGTGTGTGTCTGATCAAGATGGGGAGAAATTTGATGTCACAACAATCCTTTGTAAGATTCTAGAACTAGTTTCTGATAAGAAGCCTGATGATAGATCTTCGTTGGAATGGGTGCAAAATCAACTTGGAGAACAATTAAGAGGAAAGAAGTACTTGCTTGTTCTTGATGATGTATGGAATGAGGATCGTGAGGAGTGGCTTAATTTGAAAAATTTCTTAATGTTTGGTCAGAAGGGAAGTAGGATAATTGTAACTACGCGTTCTGAGATGACAGCAAAAATTATAGGGGATAAGCATATCTATAAGCTAGAAGGTTTATCCCCAAAGAATTCTTGGCGATTGTTTAAGATGACATCATTTGTCAAAGTTAACAAACACTTAAACCATCTAGAATTAGTTAAGATTGGAAAGAATATTGTCAAAAAATGTCATAACATTCCTCTTGCTATCAAAGTGGTAGGGAGTCTTCTATTTGGTCAGAGCATTAGTAAGTGGAGATCATTTGAAATGCATGGATTGGCTGAAATTGGTAAAGGTGATAACAAGATTATGTCTATATTAAAGCTTAGTTACCACAATCTTGATTCTTCATTAAAAAGTTGTTTTAGCTATTGTGCATTATTTCCCAAGGATACTGAAATTGAGAGAGAGATGTTGATTAGCCTTTGGATTGCACAAGGATACATTGTGCCATTCGATAGAGGTCAAAGCATAGAAGATGCTGCGGAGGAACATTTTTTTATTTTGTTACGTAGATGCTTCTTTCAAGATGTAGAGAGGGATGAATATGGTGATATTGAGTCAGTTAAAATCCATGATTTGATGCACGATGTTGCTCAGGATGTAGGGAGGAAGGAAATTTGTGTAGTGAGTTCTAGTACAAACAGCTTAGAAGACAAGACTCGCCATTTGTCTTTTATTGGCAAGGAATGTGCAGGGAGCTCTTTCAGTAGTTCTAAGATACGTTCGTTAATACATACTTGTCAGGGACATAATAATAATGTTGTGGTTTCACAAGTAGATAAGTGCACTTGTCTGAGGGTTTTGGAGTTGCCCCTTTTAGGGGTTGAAACCTCGCTTGATTCTTTAGGCAAGCTACTGCATTTAAGGTACCTAAATCTTTCTTACGCTGCTCTTACAGTACTTCCTGATTCGATAGTTGAACTACATAATTTGCAAACATTAGTTTTACGATGGTGTGTATTAAAGGAGTTGCCAAAAGATTTTTGCAAACTAGTAAAACTTAGACATTTAGATTTATCTCATTGTAATAGATTGACAAGTATGCCTTCTGGGTTTGATAGGTTGACTAAACTCAATGTTCTACCATACTTTGTAGTGGGAGGGGGTAAGAATAATGTCTCAAATGAAAAACAATGTAATGGTGAGCTCAGAGATCTGAAAGCTCTAAATAACATCAAAGGCGACATCCATATTAAAATCGGTAAAAATTATAAAAATGTGGAAGACAAAAATGATGAGGGTGGAGAGTATTTGAAGAATATGAAACGCGTCAGGGAAGTTACAATTTACTTCGGTGATGGATGTGCTGACACTGAAGCTGTGATGGAAAAGCTTGAGCCACATACAAATCTCAAGGGGTTTACGTTGTACGGATATCCAGGTACGATGATTCGAAGGTGGGGAAGAGTAGAGGATGATTGGGCTATCTCCTTCCCCCATCTTGTAAAGATTGACCTTAGAAATGGGAACTTGGATCAGATACCATCTCTCAGTAAATTGCCTTGTTTGAAATCACTGGTACTTGAACGATTAGATAAGTTGGAGTATATGGAGAATGCAAGCAGCAACATAAGCAATGATGGAGAAGAATTAACAACATTCTTCCCCTCCCTTGAATCTCTTGAGGTTATGAATCTGAATGCGTTGAAGGGATGGTGGAGAAGAGTGATTTCAGTTGAGGATGATCATATATTCAGAACAAGATTGAGCTTTCCTCGTCTCTCTGTACTGAAAATTGAGTGTTGCGTTAATCTGACATCATTTCCTCCCTGTCCAAGCCTGGAAGATTTGAAGTTGTATCGCAACAATGAGACGTTGGGGATAAATATGATGGTAAACATAAGGGATGAGAAGAGTGATACTACTGCTGCTGGAAATTCACAAGATGATGACATCAAATTGAGGAGTTTGAAAATAGATAATGTGTGTTATCTTCAATCAATATCCTGCAACAACCAACTGAGAATCTCTGAATATGATAACAATGATAACATAGTGCCTTGGAAACTTCTTAATCAGAGCTTACGATCCTTGGAACTGAAGTCTCTCAAGAATACAACGAATCTGCCCAAGGGGATGCAGTATTTGACCTTCCTGCAAAGGCTCGAACTTTTTGAATGTGAGGATCTGAAAGCCCTGCCAGAACGGATGTATAGTTTTTCATCTCTTCAATTTCTGTCCCTCAGACATTGCTATTCCCTCAAATCACTTCCTGAATCAATGCGGAATCTCACCTCCCTTCAAACACTACGTATATCATACTGTCAAGGCCTACAAGAAAGGTGCAAAGAACCCAACGGAGATGATTGGCCCAAAATTCAACACATCCCCAAAATTGACCTTGATATCAGGTGAGTAATTTTAGAAAGGTGTACTTCATTCTTTCCATTTCAAAACTTAAGTTATTTTAGTATTCTTTTAATTATGCTCCTATGAGTCCAGCTATTTCTGCTTGGCTTTGTTATAGCTATTTCTGGTACTGATGTATTTGGATTGCATTCTCACCTGTGTAGCTAAGCTAGCACGGCCAGATCCTTCCGTTTCTTGGAGTAGTCAGAAAACTGAAGACTGATCATTGCTGTAAATTATGAACACATTACACACCCAAAAGGCCAAAAGCGCTGCTGCAATTGGCAATTCACATTCCTGATCAGAGTAAAGTACTCAGGAACGCGTATGAATTTTTTTCTTTCTTTCTTTGTTATTATGGGCTATTGTACTATTAAGAAGCATCTGACTTAGAAAAGATTGTCTTATGACAATTTACTTTTCAAATGCTATTGCCCATTACTCATCTTAATGATTATATGTTGCACTTGTACAGTTATATATTTGTAATGAGGAGATTTAGGTCCTACCTCCTTGACCTTTGCTCAATGGAGTTCACCACCATCTTGCTTTTGATAAAAGAGGACATATTCTCTAAATACAAAAAGATTGGAAATTGGTCTAGTGGAGCGGTGGTGTTGTACCATTAGGCAGAGATAGGGCGCAATATTTTTGAGAACCAGTTTCCATTTCAAAAAGATGCATTATAGTGGGGATTGAGAACTGATAAATTTTGTAGAAAATGCATTATTATTTCTTGCCAAATAAATGAAGTAATGAATAGTTATGATTGGCATATGGGTCGGCTTGTTGTGATAGTATTCACAGTAATTATTTTCTTGCCGTTTTGTTTTTCCCTTTGACGTTATATACAAAATTGTCATTTGAGTATCTATCATAGGGAGATTTGTAAGTTTCATTTTTTGATAATTTATACTTTGGAGAAACTATTCTTGCTAAGTGTTGATTAAATTAGTGTGTGAAGTTTTATATTCCTTATTACTTACAACGATTTGACATAAAATATAAGTTAAAAAAATGTCTAATTTAAAACAGAAGTAATTGGAGTAATTATTTTTTGTAACCCACCAAGGCGCCAAGACACATTTTCCAACTACATGGTCGACATACCAACCGAGCCACACACTTGTAAAAAAGGGTAGTAACCATACCTTAAGATAGGAAGAATGTTCTTATTGGGTCCGTCTAAGGCCCCACACAAGGCCCAGAACTCCATTAGTTGGGTTAGAAGCCTAGAAAGACCCTGAGTGCAACGTATTACATACTCCACCATCAAATTTGTTTCACATCTTTCAAATTCTTCACTTGTGAGTTGTGAAGCTTTTTTAAAGGTGTGATTGTGGGAAGAAAAGCTTTTACCCCCCAAAAGGGGTTGGATTTATAAAACCCTTTTGTATATTGAAACGTTACACGTTACAAGCTGATGGTTGAAGCCGAGAAATATGTTTTATACTCTATTAGTTTTAATTTTACTTGTTCAGACCAAAACCACCGATTTTAAAAAACTTAAAAGAAAATATTTTTACTCTAACTTATTTTCGAAGTATAAATAATTTGAAGAGAACATAGTCTATTCAAACACTCCCATTACAGTATTTTTGTCTAATTGCCTAATTGGGGGGTTATTTGGAATTTTAGAGTGATTTTTTTTTTTTTTTTTTGACACATTTGGAAATTTGGAGTGATAAAGATATGCACTTTCAGTCTTTCACTAACGCTCCACTATCCCTACCTCACCCTTCATTTTCATTTCCCACGTTCATAATATGAACAATACTTTACAACAACATTACTTGAGACTTGAGAGTGATACATGTTGTTCTTATGCTATTTGTGCTGTTGCAATTATTTTTTTATTTTTGGTGTTTTTCTCTCTCCTAAATCTTTCTCAGATTTCACCCTTATCTTTAATCCTCTACCTATTTTAGCCTTCAATTGCATTCCTATTTCTAATTTGAGAAGAAAAGTCAACTCAACTTGGGTGGAATTTTTCTTTTCTGGAAAATATAATGCTTACTTCTGAATTTAATGGCAGATTCTTACTTCACCAGTAAAGCTTTCAGCTTTTCTTTTCTCTCGTGAGTATTTATCTTTATCTTCTTACTTAATTATTCTTCTTCAATTTCAATTTATTTTTACTATATTTGTAATTTCCCTGATTTTTTTTTTTTTTTAAATCTTATGTGGTTGTTGCGTACCTATTTTCCCAACTGCTGCTTCCTCAATTAGAAAGGGGCAATTTTTTGTATAAAAAATAAATAAATAAAAATAAAAATAATGAAGGGGGCAAATTTTCACTTTAATATTATGTGGGTATTTTTTTACTCTAAATAATTATGTGGGCGGTTGCTTCATTTTGCGCCTTCTAATTAATGATTTGCAAATGATAATAATAATAATAATAAAAAGATTGTTTAAAAATTATATTTTGCAAAAAAAAGTGGGTAATTAGCTTTATTTAGCACATTATAATCTTGGAATAAACTTCCACTTATTAATTAAGTGGGTAGTTAGCTTCATTTTGCGCCTTTATGTCTGGTGATATTGCTACTTTTTTCAATGAATGGAGCTTATATTCAACATCAGTTTTCCTACAATCTTCATGTCCTTGATTTTCTGTGTTAATAAGTAAGCTTCCATGTCATTTATAAACCAATTATTTTGATAGCTTGAAACTTGCTTAAAAGTTCATTTCTTGCTTAAAAGTTCATTTCTTGCTTATTTTATGGATTTAGCATACTACTCCCTTTGTCCTTTATTGTTTGCACCATTTGCTTTCACGTGGTCTCCAAAAAAAAAAAAAAAAAAAACATATTTGACAGTTGATATTTGAAATTGTGTATTTAAAAAATGGTAATTTGAAAATATATGTTCAAGCAAATTTAACAAGATCCTACAAATATAAATTGAAGTTCATGGTCAACTTGATGTACTTTGACTCAAAAATGGAAATGGTGCAAACAATTAAGGACGGGCGAATGGAGTAGATTACAATGAGAATTTTAGTAAAAGTATTCATCTTTGTACAAGGATTCTGTAGGGTTTCAAATGGGGTTTTCTTGTATAATAGAACAGTTTTGAGCATAAAATCACCTGATATTTGCTTTCTACTTTTTGAGTGTGTTGTTTGCCCTGTCCATATGTTGTTTTCTAGCTTTTGGTGACCCTAACTTTAGAGTTACCTTAGATTCTTGTTCCTTTGGGCATTTGGTTCTTTTGCGAGAATTAGAATTTATATTTTAGATGCTTTATTAACCATTTTCTAATTTTATATGTTCATTTTTTACACCCATTTTACTTTTCTTATTTTAATTGGGTTTGTAGTGGCTGAAGGAAGAAGGAAGCTGATTCCTAAGCATGATAATATTGTTATTGTATAATTGAGGCTAATTGAGAGAACTTGCACTTCTGTGAAGGCCTGTTTCATGTCTAATTTCAAGATGAAAGTGCTTCATATTGTGCCATGGTTGCTAGTTCTTTGCAGTATGTTTTTTAAAGGCTCTTGTGGGTCAGAGAAAGTGAATATCGGTGCTATATTTACTCTGGGCACGCTCACTGGTAAGGTTTCAAAGATCGCGATGAATGCTGCTGTGGATGATATAAATTCTGATCCCAAGGTACTTGGTGGTCGTACCCTGTCTCTCCAAATTCATGATTCTAATTATAATGGATTTCTCAGCATCATGGGAGGTAAATTCTTACAAACACTTTTATGTTGCAATTGGAACTTTTTGATTCCTTATATTATAGTATAGTAAAGTCTATTTTTGCTTCCTATGTTTCTTGCTTTATGCATTTAGGCTTCTTCCTTTGTTATGTTTAACCAAAAATATTTAGAGGAAAATGGATGAAACATGAGAGAGGCATCTTGACTGGGAGGAAATATAGAGGCTCCTTTGGGTCTGAAAATTAGAAAATTTAGAAGCATATGTTGCAGATTGGCTTTCCCCTTCTCCACTTGTCCCTTCCCTTTAATTATGTCAAACAAGCATTAAAATGTATGAGAATTTCAACATCTGTTAATTAGTAATATATTCATTGATTGCAGCATTGCAGTTCATGGAGACGGATACTGTTGCTATTATTGGCCCTCAGACATCCCTTATGGCACATGTGCTTTCTCATCTAGCAAATGAACTGCACATCCCACTATTGTCATTCTCTGCTCTTGATCCTACATTATCACCTATCCAATATCCCTACTTTTTCCAAACGGCCCCCAGTGATCTGTTTCAGATGGCTGCCGTTGCTGAAATAGTAAACTACTTTCGTTGGACACAGGTAACAGCTATCTTCACTGATGATGAGCAGAGTCGGAATGGCATCACTGCATTGGGCGACAAGCTTGCAGAGAAGCGTGGCAAGATCTCTTATAAGGCAGTTCTTCCCCCTGATATCAGAGGAAATTTGAGTGTAGTAAAACAGGAACTTGAAAAGGTGAAGAATAAGGAATCAAGGGTGCTTGTTGTGCATACTTTGAATACTTTTGGTCCAATAATTCTCGAGGCAGCTGAGCAGCTTGGCATGATAGGAGAAGGGTATGTTTGGATAGCTACTTCATGGTTACCTGCCAACTTAGATAGTACTCCAAGTCCAAAGCTCTACAAAAACAGTCAGGGGGTAATCACACTTCGCCCCCATACTCCTGACTCGCAAAAGAAAAAGGCATTTATCTCTAGGTGGAACAACTTGAGCAAAGGCTCAACTGGGTTAAACGTATATGGGCTTTATGCCTATGACACTGTTTGGTTAATTGCCCGTGCTATTGATGCATTTCTGCGCCAAGGCAACAATATTTCCTTTTCAAATGATCCGGCCTTAACTGCTGTTGGAGGAGGAGATATGAATTTAAGTGCTTTGAGTATCTTTGATGGAGGAAAAGATTTGCTCAATTTTATACTGGGAAGCAATATGACAGGCCTCACAGGCCCAATTTGGTACAATCCTGACAGAGCTTTGGCTAACCCTTCTTATGATGTCATTAACATAGTTGGTAGGCAAACTAGGCAGATTGGATACTGGGCAAACTATTCTGGGTTATCTGTTATAGCACCAGAAACTCTTCGTGAAAGACCGCAGAATCGTTCAGGTGCCAGTCAGAAGCTACGCAGTGTTGTGTGGCCTGGAGGAACTAAGAACCAGCCTCGTGGTTGGGTTTTCCCTCGGGATGGGAGAAAATTACGAGTTGGGGTTCCTCTTAGAGTCAGCTTTCCTGACTTTGTTTATGTAGACAATCAAACTCATGCTCCTCGTGGATACTGCATCGATGTTTTTGAAGCTGCCATAAAATTGCTGCCATATGCAGTTCCTCATGAGTTCATATTCTTTGGAGATGGGCATCGAAATCCCAGCTATAGTGATCTCGTATCAAGGATCACAACGGGTGTAAGTATAGCATTTCATCTTGTCTACCTGTGCTTTCTTGGGTTCTATATTGATAGGTTTTTGTAAAGCACTAATCCCAGGCTTTCTTATGTTCTACTGATTTAAAATACCATATAAAGGGTGTTGATAACTGATATTCAGATGTGACATTATAGGAATTCGATGCTGCTGTGGGAGACATTGCAATTGTGACCAACCGCACAAGAATTGCAGACTTCACTCAGCCATATGCAGATTCAGGGTTGGTTGTAGTAGCCCCAGTGAAAAAGTTGAGCTCTAGTGACTGGGCATTTTTAAGGCCATTTACACCACTCATGTGGGTGGTGACGGCTGTATTTTTCCTTGTAGTGGGGGCAGTTATATGGATCCTTGAACACAGATTGAATGATGAATTTCGTGGGCCTCCCAGTAAACAGATTATGACAATTTTATGGTAAGTCATAATTCACGATTGTGCATTAAGAAGATAGATACTTTAAGTGGTTGTTTGGTTTGTATGAACTATGAAGTATCATTTTCCATGATGTAGCTCCTTTGTCAAAGATTATTTGATAAAACATAGGAAGTCGACTCCACGTCTCCACTTATCTTGGGGATTAGTTAAACAACTTGTTCCATTGAATTTGCTTCTAAGAAGTCAAATGTCTAGAATTTTTGTCAACCAACCAATACTAAAAATTTCAACTTCTTATGCAAGTCTATACAGAGTATTAGCCAAACAACCACTTACAGTTCTGAATTGTACGTTTCTGTATATGATGGCTCACTCATAATTTTCTTCTCAAATTGTCAGGTTTAGTTTCTCAACCCTGTTTTTTGCCCACAGTAAGTCTATTCTGAGTAATCTTTCTGAATATCAGTTCTGGATATGTTCTTGGCTTATTTTTCTGACTTTTGATGAAAATATCTGAACTTTTAGGAGAAAACACTGTGAGCACACTTGGCCGAGTGGTTCTTGTCATATGGTTGTTTGTGGTTTTGATCATTCAGTCAAGCTATACAGCTAGTTTGACTTCTTTCCTGACCGTCCAACAGCTAACATCTTCAATAAAAGGAATCGACTCGTTGATTACTAGTAGTGCACCTATAGGATTCCAAGTAGGTTCTTATGCAGAGAATTATCTCCGGGAGGAACTTAATATCCCCAGATCAAGGCTTAAGCCTCTAAACTCCCCACAAGAGTATGCAGATGCTCTCAAAGCAGGAAGAGTTGCTGCTGTGGTTGATGAACAGCCATATGTCGATCTTTTTCTTTCAAATTACTGCCAATTTGCAGTTGCAGGCCAGGAATTCACCAAGAGTGGTTGGGGATTTGTGAGTATCACTAACTATGAGCTATAAGTAATTAGTTGTGTTTCTTACATTATTAATTACACCAGAATCTTATTTGCTAACAACTAACAAGTAACAATTCTAGGAATCGTCAGGCTTCACCTGCTGCAATATCATTTTGCATTTACTTAAAAAAAAGAGGAAGGAGATGAATTTCAAAAGCAAACCTATACTTTTCCATGTATACTAAAGTGTTCCAAAGTAAACCCATACACTTAGTGGCTTAACCATTGAATTATGTCATATTATGTATGTCTTTTATTGCAAACTAACCATAAAAATGACAACATAATAAACCAAAATTAATCAGATTCTTTTAATTGAAGCTGGTGTGTTCTGTTGTTGCCTTACAGTTCTTTGCTTTGATAACTTAGTTTGACAGACACTGATTCTACCTGTTTTCTTAGGCTTTTAAGAGAGACTCTCCATTAGCTCTCGACATGTCAACAGCCATCCTCCAGCTATCAGAGAATGGCAGCCTGCAAAATATTACTGAGCGTAATCTCAAGCAAAAGCATGCTTGTCCATCAAACGTTGTAAATGATTCTGAACAGCTTAGGCTGGAAAATTTCGTCGGCTTATTCCTTATATGTGGTGTTGCTTGTATCCTCGCTCTTATCATATACTTCTCCATAATGCTCTACCAGTTCCACCAGCATCATTTGCCTCAACACACGGAACCTTCAAGCCAGAGCAGCTCTCGGTCTGCACGAATTAAGACATTCTTGTCATTTGCTGACAAGAAGGAAGACCTGTCACAGAGAAAGTTGAAAAGGAAACGGATATCTGCATCAATGCCAACTCATGGTAGTGAGCCGGTGGAGATTGAATCCGGGGGAAAATCATCTAAAAGTGAAAATTTTAGAAGTTATCGTGACGACAATGGTAACAGCAATATTTGGAATTGATGAGAGGATCAAAGCTGATCCCAATTTCTTGTAATTATGTCCAAATATATATTAACTTTGCCTTAAACCTTTTGAAAATATATCATGTAGAAATCATTGAATGTATACAGGTTAGCTTAATTAGTAGTAATACCATAGCAATGGGCTATTAGTGTTATAGATAAAGACTGGAAGAACAGTTTTATCTTATAGTTCAAAATCTCCCCTTTGTATGTTCATATCATTTGGAGTAATGAACTATGAACATAATTGTGTTTACCATGGTAACATAAATGAAAAGAAATTTTCAATTCAGCCAATACAATTGCTTAATTATCTTATTCAACCATTCACTTGACATTTTTTCCAAGGATATTCTATGTTTAGCTAACGGGTTTACATGTTGTATGAATCTTGAATTAACAAAGTTTCTATATTTACAATTAAAAATGTCTCGTAATCCATTTAGGTAACATATCATGACAATAATGGTCAATAAAGGGTGTGTTATTGATGAAGTGAAGGTATATGCTTGTTTTAATTTATATTGAATTGAACTGAACTGGAGTTAAGTTGAAGAGAACCGCCCTAGGTATTACGAAATACCAGTGTTAAAAAGGTTTTGTTATATGGATGGGTACATGTACATGAAATTGATTTATTTCAATCTGTTGTTTTGCTTGTTTTCTCCACCTTTTTCTCCATTTCTTGACCACCACTTTCACCTTCACCTTCATCTCCATTCACAATCTCTGCAACAATGGCAATCTGTGCTCAATCTCCATTGAAACCCATCAATCTCTCTCCTCATCTCAACCACCCCACCATCCACAAATCCCCATTCACCTGCAACTTTTCTCTCTCCTCCAAACCAACCCCAACTCTCTCCACTGAACCCACCCCAACCCTCACCTCCGTCACCACATTCGCCCCCGCCACCGTGGCCAACCTCGGCCCTGGTTTCGACTTCCTCGGTTGCGCCGTCGATGGCCTCGGCGACTTCGTTTCTCTCTCCGTTGACCCTTCTGTTCACCCCGGTCAACTCTCCATCTCCTCCATTTCCGGCAACGCTTCTTCCAAACTCTCCAAAGATCCCCTTCTCAACTGCGCTGGTATCTCCGCTCTTGCCGCCATGAAACTCCTCAACATTCGCTCAGTCGGCCTTTCTCTCTCTCTCCAAAAAGGGCTTCCTCTCGGCTCAGGACTCGGCTCATCGGCGGCTTCCGCAGCCGCCGCCGCCGTAGCCGTGAACTCCCTCTTCGGCTCCCCTCTTACCCACCTCGAGCTTGTACATGCCGGACTTGAGTCGGAATCTAAGGTTTCCGGGTATCACGCCGACAACATTGCGCCGGCGATCATGGGGGGTTTCATCCTAATCAGGAGTTACGAGCCGTTGGATTTGGTGAAACTGGAGTTTCCTGAGGTTAATGATTTGTACTTTGTACTGGTTAGTCCGGAGTTTGAAGCTCCCACGAAGAAGATGAGAGCGGCATTGCCGAAAGAGATTGGGATGCCGCATCATGTGTGGAATTCAAGTCAGGCGGCTGCGTTGGTGGCTGCTGTGTTGAAGGGTGATGTGGCGGGGTTAGGGAAGGCAATGTCATCGGATAAGGTGGTGGAGCCTACACGAGCGCCGTTGATTCCTGGAATGATGGCGGTGAAGAAGGCGGCGATTGAAGGGGGAGCGTTCGGGTGTACGATTAGCGGGGCCGGGCCTACAGCCGTGGCGATAACGGATAATGAGGAAAAGGGGAGAGAGATTGGGGAAAGAATGGTGGAAGCATTTTGGAAGGAAGGTGGATTGAAAGCTGCTGCTGTTGTTCAGAAGCTTGATAGGGTGGGTGCTAGAGTTGTTAGCAGTGTTCCCAGATGAATTTTGTTTTTGGGGTATGTTTTTTATTTCAAAGCTTTTGTATTTTTTGATCATTTTTGAATGATTAGTACTGCTTTTGAGATTATTTAGGGAAGAGAAATAAATTGTATTTGCTGAGTTGAATTAGAATCTAATGAGCTTTGAGCTCTTCCTCATATCATTGCTGCTGATTTTTTGTATTTCTCTAATGATAATGATAAATTGGAATTGTATTGAAGTTTTGATGTTGATTATGTTACCTTGATACAAATTGTAATGGGTGCTGAACTTTGTTGTTGATTATGATCTTGTTCATGGAACTTAATGACTGAGTTTGGTCTTTGTGATCTGAACTCTGAACATCATTATAGATTTATAGCGTGAAAGGATGTGGTGAAACTAGAAATGGCCCTTTAGGTGGGAGGGCGAAGGGTGAAGGACTTCAGAACTAATATAGGATTATAGGCCTTATACGAGGATTTGGTTGCTGCGACTGGTTGTCTCATTATGAGAATAGAAGAATTTGTAGTCAAACCTTATGTTTACCACCCATACTTTATTCCTTTGATGAAATGTTTGGAAGAGAGGGTGCAATACTATGCAGCTAGGAAATTATTGGTGGTAATGCTATGTACTTTATCCCAAGCAGGCAAGCACCATTGAATCCAGATTTAATGAATTCTTGCTTTTAATGTGCTGGTTGAGTTGTGTTGTCTTAGGATCTTTTGAGGGCAGATGGGAAGTAGAGGAGCTCTCCTGAAACGTGTACAATCCTAACAAAACCTCTTGAAGCTGTGGGTTCCTTAGAATTTGTCTTCCTTTCTTTTCTCGATTTTTGTCAAAGTGTCAAATAATAAAATATTGTGGTCAGCTACGACTTAGAGCCTTCCATCTTCAATAATGAGTGAATGGTTGTAGGAATAGTTCCCGCGGAGCATATTCCCTTCTTGCTGGCTGAAATAGTTTGAAATGACTTCACTAAGCTGAAGGAATAAGAAAATGAACGATAAAATTGCATGCTTCTTATCAGTTACCCGTCTTACCACTGCAGTTAGTATACTGCGGATACACCTCAATTATAATTTGATAATCTTGCTTTTACCAGCACAGATGCTTAATGAATTACACCCCATTTAGACAATCTAATACTCGTGTGATGAAGCAGACACTGTATGGAGCTGGGAGAAGATATTTTGTGAGAATATACTTCTGCTGCTCTATTATTGCTGCTATCTGTTTGTTGTCTATTACTAATTGGTTATCTTTATCTTATTCTACTTTTTGGCAAATAAATGGAGAGAACCTTGGGGGCACCTGCCATCAAAATGACTCTTGGCTCATACATTTGCTGTTTCACTTGTTACTTATAAGATAATATACTTTAGCATATCTATAATACACTGCTATAATTCTTCCTTCTCTTATTTGCTTAGATTTGCTATATTCTTCTATGGGTTTAAACTTAAAAGTGTCCTTTAACAATTATTTCACTTACACAAATAATTAATTAAAAAATTTAGTTGAAACCGTCACCACTGTAACTCAATGTTACCTGTTATCATCGACCAGTTGAGCTTCATTAAGAAGTCCTTTTCAGGTTATTGATTGAGAATCATTCAGTGTACTTCTGGATGGAATTTAGGTTAATGTTGGAAAAATGGATGGTGGGCAATGGAGAACAAAAGCACAGGCGTAAAAGAATGAACCAGATTCTTCTATAGATCACCTTTTCTGCTCATTGTGGAGAGTTCCTTTTCATGTAGTCTATCCCACTACCAAAAGTTCCTTTAATTTTTTGTCATGTTTATGCAATAAAATATGCATTTTTTTTTTTAATTAATTATTGAAAAAAGTTGCTAGTTGTAGAAATGGAACTCTGCTTATAAACTTGGTTATAGGAGCAGCAGTCATGCTGTTGTGTGCTTGTACTTATTATCATGTTCAAGCATTTGTTTAAATCTGAGATACTTGCCACTGTCCAAGTAATCTATTTGCTCTTTAGTTCTTGTTAGTGCCAGATACAAAGCTGTTTTATAAGAAGATATATAATGATGGTGGAAAGAACACATGTTCCACATCCTGTTAATTAGTGTCCTTGTTAGGATTTGTTATGGTTTATACTTTTGCATTGCACTTGTTCATGTCCATTGGCCATAATTATTCAAACACTGTCAATTGTTTATGGAGCTTTGTCTCAAGAAGCTTAATCTCCTAGCAGGCTGGCACAGTGCATACACGCTCAATATATTACTAATCTTTTTTTTTTTTTTTTTCAATATATTACTTATCAAAAAGAGGAAGAGGTCAATAATTATTATATACCAATTTATGCTAGTGTGCTCACTGCTCAGTGAAATGAAGGTTTTATAAAACTTCATAGTGTCTTTTCATGTATGTTTGATTTCTTCTTAAATGAACTAGATGCTTACTATTTACAACTTCATTGCATGTAATTTGTTTACCGTTGGTGCTTTACTTTGTATGCAGTTTACTTATTCCCTGTAGTTTTGCAGTCTGATTTCTAATTCACATTATCTACCCTAACATGTGTGTGAAACTATATACCATTTTGTGAAAGGAGGTTAAAATTCTACTTAAAGATAATTGTTTCATTTTTCTAATAATATGCATTTTATGTAGTCTTGGGAAGAGTGACATGAGTGCATTGCCAAGTCTTTATATTGTTACTTGCTGAGATGTAGTTATTTAGTATATTTACAATAGAAACAGTTTTAAATGGTGGGCCTTAAGATATTTAGTTGAGCTGCAAAATGCTCTATAAGCTCATGCTTACCTAGTCTCTCTAAAGAATCAAGAGAGGAAAAAGCCTTTTTAAAAAATTATTTTTTGAGGGGGCAGGATGGAAAGTTATAATTTATGTCCTGTTATTGGTTGACAGCAACTTGCTACGTATCACTATTACTATAAAAGCTTTGCAGACCTAGAGGCTCACTCAGACTTAACCTCTGAGAAATTAAACCCTTTATATGCACACCCTTGTACTCTTTACGAACACAACCCAACCCCCTCTCTTGAAAAGATTACAGAGAACAGGAAAAGAAGGAAAAATCATGGTTGTTAGTCTAAGACTTCTTTCTGCAGTTAACACATCAGTGTCTGCCAATAATGCGGGACTAACTTCTACCCAATCAGACTATGTTGTCATCTTGGCTGCTCTCTTTTGTGCTCTTATCTGTGCAGTTGGCCTTGCAACGGCAGCACGCTGTGTGTGTCTCCACCGCCCTTTCAATCTTTTCACAACAGCTACAGTCTTTCATACTTCAGCACCTCCTCCGTCAGGTCTCAGTAAGAAGACCCTCCAGTTACTGCCTACAACGAAGTATCTTTGTGAAGCAGATGATAGTAATAAACAGGCTGACTGTGCCATCTGTTTGACAGAGTTTTCTGATGGAGAAATGATGAGGGTTCTTCCACGATGTGGCCATGTATTTCATATAACCTGCATTGATAAATGGCTTGGGTCCCACTCATCGTGTCCATCTTGTAGACAATTAGTTCTAGTAGCTGGTAAATGTCATCACTGTGGAGGATTTTCTGCCCATCAGGGCTTCCATGGCACTGCCAATGAGGTGCATACGAGAGAGACTGATGTGATGGGCAGGCAAGAGCCTCAAGACTATATGCTTACATATTTACCTTAATAACAGCAGGAAGTGATGTGTTTTTTCTTATTGTTTCGGTATAATTACCTACCTTCATTTGATTGGAGCGGGCGTGCCATATATGTCAAAGTGCATTTGATTATGACATTCTTCTAGCATTGTCAGTTACGGTATTATGTGAAGTTTGGGATTTTGCATCTTGCTACATACGTATGTGCCATGAGTTTGGGGATCATATCAAGCTGCAAGGTTGCTTTTGCTTTGGTCTAGTGAGACAAATTTACTATGTAGTGTTTGGCAGAGAAATACTTCAATCATCAGCAATTCAGCATCACTGAATCTTTGGTGCTCTTATAATGTCGTACACTTGTACTTGTCCAAGACCCTGATTCTCAGCCAAGATGCCCCCCTTCCCCAGGGAAGTTAGTCACAAAAATGCTTAAGAAGCACTGTTATGATGTAACAAATACGAAAGACCAGAACTGTTGTGAAAACACCAACGGTGGATGACTTGCTTGAGTTTCCTGTATACAATACTGATAGTAACATAAGTCCAATTGTTCGTGACAGAGGAGCCAAGTTCCAGGCACTTGGGCATAATTCACAAATTCATAGTTGTCTATTCTTGGCATTGTAGAGCTCTTTGCTAGCTTTTTATGTACAACTTCTACTATGTTGCTGCAGAACACTTATGTACACTATACTGTGGTTTTTAATATTAATCGAACTTATGTGCAGCACTAAATTTGTTATGATTTTAAGATATTTTAAGTTCATGAAATCATGAGATTAATGCTGTTATTTAAAATTCAAGATGCTTGCAAGTAATATGGTGCCTTAATAATTTTCTTGTTCTGATAAGCATTCTTAGCCCCTTTTTTATTTGGTTTACTTGCATAAATATTAGAGTATACGGTATATACCTATTATAGTGGAAGCTCCATAATCGTAAAAGCTCTTGTATCAAATCATAATTAATTATTTGGTTCTGATTCTAATCTCCCTTGCTTACTCTAGCAGATGCCTTAGAGAAACTCATAGCTTTAACTTCTTTCATTTTACTTGAGTGTATGTGGTAGTCAACGAACACTTCCACTAGAAAGTTGACACGGGGAGGGAAAGTCAAGGAGGAAAAACT
Organism: Chenopodium quinoa; assembly: GCF_001683475.1. Taxonomy (NCBI): domain Eukaryota; kingdom Viridiplantae; phylum Streptophyta; class Magnoliopsida; order Caryophyllales; family Amaranthaceae; genus Chenopodium; species Chenopodium quinoa. The sequence continues at coordinate 2,937,669 of NW_018742244.1, forward strand.
TTTGCTTAAATGACGTCATTATTAGGTAACTCGAGAATTTAGAATTTTTTGTTACTCGTATATTAATTGTGCATAAGGTACCCTACTTTTTCAAGTTTTCAACTAATATAAGTTAGGCAGCTGAAAATGTATGCTGGGACCCACATATATTGACTGTATGCGTCGTTGTTACTGTACATGATAGAATTTCAAAAGTCTCACTTCTAGGAGTTATTTGCACAAGTTACTAAGTTAGTGGCTTGGGTCTTGAGATAACTATTTGTGAGCTACTCGATGCTCGGTTAAATAAAACCTTAAACGAAACTTAGAAACTCAAATAAATGCAAGTCCAATGCAAAATGAGGGGAAGAAAAGTATTTATAGTTCAGAATGAAACTCATAACTTTGAATGTTAATATATTTTTGCTCCATTTTTTTTATGTCAGTGGTCTAAAGAGAGATTAAGCCCTCTATATACCCTTTTTGTTGAGTTTGCTAAATACATCCTGCCTCATATCAGGAAAAGAAATAGAGTCTAAGTTTATGTCAATATAATTACGTAGACAAATGTGTATTAGTTATGTCTAGTGTTCATGTCAAATATTGTGAGACGGTAAGAGACTAGAATAAAAGCGTCCGACAAGGAAGGCAATAGAGGATCAAGAGGGAAAAAACATTTTCCCTCTCTAGTGTTTATGGGGTGTTATAAACTGTAATGATTATGGGATGAACAACCGGAACTAACAAGTGGAAAAACAACTCAAGCTCGTAAATGTGACCACCATTACTGGAAATAATTTACTCTCTGAAATTGGGTAATTAAACAGCCAAGTTTTAAGAAAAACTGTAATCAAAAGACCTGCAACAAAACTATTTACTTGGACTGACCAATAATATCCAGAGTTGGGAATACTATCCGTTCCCTTAGCACTTAGCAACCCTATGAAAACTGCAAATCAATCCTTGTCTTCGGAAGTGTGTATTGCGCCAAGAGCAAAGAACTCGGTGATTACCTCCAGGGGCATGCCCTTTGTTTCAGGAACCTTTACAAAGATGAAAACCCATGCAATAAAACTAACAACGGCATAGAAGCCAAAGACGCCAGCTAGTCCAAAAGCATTAAGCATGATAGGAAGGGAGTCGGTAACTATGATATCACCAATCCAAAAGGTAAGTGCACAAATAGCAATGCAGAGACCGCGAATTTTGGTAGGGAAAATTTCTGCACACAAAATATTTGGGATTGGGCCAAAACCCATAACAAAGAAGCAGAAGTAGAGAACTACGGAGATTGTAGATATCACAGCATGCACAGTGGTGCCCATCTTTATCAGATTTCCGAGTATCAGGACAACTAGCGATAGGAACAATACAGGAATTGTGGTCAGCAGCAAAGTCCTGCCAAGAAACATAAATTAATATGTCACACAAGGAAAGGAAAGGCTTAAATAAAAATTTGAGGTATAACTTTGACTTAAGCTGAGTTAGTCTTTTTGATGCATCATGCAATTACAGATTTACAGATATGACTGAAATATACTTGAAACACAACTAAAAAAACATCCCAATATAATATAGCATATGGCAATATGCTAATAACAACATTTTTTATACAAAAAATTATGAAAAGAATACTAGAAGAATCAAGGTTAAACTAAATCATGGACTCTAATTCCTTAGGCTTTGCTTTCTGTGGCTTGAGGCCTGGCTCAGGCTCAATTAAAGCCTCCTCTAAACAAAAATGAGCAGGGACAAGCAATCACAAAATAACTAGCTTTTACTGAAACAAAAGGCCATTGGGTGGTGAAAGTCAAACTTTACCTCCTTCCAGAAATATCCATAAGCCTCATTGCAACAGCTATAGCCGGAAGCATAAGAAGAGTGGTGAATGCACTGATGAGCAATGATGCAGAGGAAGAACCGATACCCATGTGCGAAAGAAGATCACCAACCCCAGCCTGCTCTAATATTTGAGGAGTGTAATACAGGACCCCATTAATCCCAGAGAACTGCACCAAGAAAAATGTAAATTCATGTGAGAATCACAAGGCCAGATTACAATTCACAAGAAAAATAGAAAATGCACAAACGAATTTTAGACAATACTGAACATTAAAGGAAATTGGCAGTAGCCTACTCAAGAAAAGAGTTAATTTCTAAAAATTAGGAAATGAGAATGAAGGACAGGATGTGGGTCTAAATTTGCATGAAAATGAATTCATTTGTGTTAAATTTAGAATATAGCACCCAAATCCTCTGATCCCAGGGGAATATTTAAAACGGCAAAGGTGTTGATTTGAACGGTAACTAATGCTCTTGAATCAAATATCTATACACAAAAAGGCCTCAAAGGGAAACTTAAATTCTTTACACAGTGTTCTGCACATAAATTCAGACATTATATCATTATATTATTCAATAGGAAACCACTTTTGGTTTACTGGCAATTTGTAACTTGATCAGACAATCACAGTCCATCATGTCCAAAATGTCGCTAATGTCAAACAAATCAATTGATGTCATGTATCAGCAACAGCTATAAGAGAAAGGAATTATAAGAGGCTAAGAGGATGAAGGTAGGCAAGAGTCGAAAAGGTAAAACAAAAATTTGAAAAACAAGCCCTGCTCTAGCACCACATGCTTTTTAGAAGGAATAGCTTATTTTACCTGCTGAAGAAGTTGAAGTCCAACACCAACAACTAATGCACGCCTGACACCAGGTTCTAACAGGTCTCTCCAACTAGGTCCTTTTCCAGCAGTCTGAGAAGGGTGAACCATAGCTGGTCCATTTGCACGGTGCTCTATGAATTCCCTCGAATAAAGGGCTGGTTGACTCACTAGTGCAGCCGCCTTGACATAGTCTGTATCACCAGTAACATCACCGCCAGGAAGAGATAACAAAGATCCTCGTTTAGATCCTGCATCACCCTCCTGGTGTAAATAAAGTCTTTTGAATCCTCCTTCCTTCTTCCCATCTGGACCTTCTCTCTCACTCCATTTCCAAGCCAGCTGCCAACCACCACCAATACCACTAGCTTCACTTCCTTGAATTAAACTACTAGGCTTCATGCTGAACATGCTGCCCGAAGCAGGAGCAACCATGGCTTTATCTGTACCTGAAGTCTGATGAGATATAAGTGGACTTCGTAGGTCTTCATCCTCTTCAGCATAATCTTCATCATCGTGAGCATAATCAGCATCATCCCCAGGAATATTTTCTTCATCCCACTCTTCATTTCTAGGATCTTTCCCTCCTATACTAAACATACTACCAAAATTTGGGAAGATGATACTTCGCATGCTTCCTTGTTCTGGAAGCTTCTCATGTACACTACCGAAAAGTGTGACAAGAGGGTCTACAAAGGAACTGCCAGGATTCTGAATGCTTCCTTGGCGAGATGCAAGGCCCAGCATACTCTGGCCAGTGACGGGTCTGGCAACCCAGGATCGGCCTACTTCAGACCCATATAGCTTAATTTGATCTTTGACAACCATGGGATCTTGGTCCTCAGTGTTTTCAGCATCTGGCTCAATTAAGTATTCTTCTATTGATGTGTCACCTCCAACTCCAAGTCCCTCAACAAGTAAAGCCATTTCAGCTGTTCATCCAAAAAACATATGTAAATGATACAACATTGCTTTAGCTTTCAATCTCCAATCAACAATTATACTCCCTTTTACTTTAGTTAGACTGTTATCAACTTTGGTCTGTCTAACATTGATTATCATACATATTCATTGTCACTCAGCAAATAATGCTTAACTTCACTGAACTCTCAGTTGTTGCTCTATATAATCTCTTGCTAGCATGCTTGTCTATTTTAACCAGGAAGTCTTCATTATCATTAAAAGTTAAAAAGGCAGAAAGTGTTATTTCCAGTAAAAATGCAGATAATTTGACAACCGGCTTAAGTTTACAAGCAAAGTGCAAATATAACTATGGAAGTAGCAGAAGACTAACCAGAGACATCTTCCCTTCCCCGCAATCGTTGAAGAACCTTTTTGGCCTCAATCATTTTTCCTTTACTAACAAGCCATCGAGGAGACTCAGGTAAAAAGAATACAGTTAATGCAAAATAAATCAGGGATGGAACGAAAAGAATCCCAAGCATCAATCTCCAGCTAGGTTTTTCCATTAATGACATCCCAAAAACCATACAGTAAGCAACAAACATTCCACCAGAACCAGTAAACTGAGGAAGTGTATTCAATGTACCCCTTATTTCAGTTGGGGCTGTTTCTGATATATAAAGAGGAACAAGAGTAACAGCCAAACCACTTCCGAAACCATCCAATAACCGACCCAAGAGTAGTACATAAACATTGGGAGACCACAACATTATCAAGGCACTAACAAAGAAGCATACAGAGGAAATAATCATCATAGGACGACGCCCAATACGATCTGAAATCGGCCCAGAACATGTTGTGATAATAGTGGCACCAATTAATGACATAGCCACAATTAAGCCTTCCAAAGTTGGTGCACTCTCCAATTCGAATTCTTTCTTAATATATAACACAGCCCCTGGAATAAAACAAATATAAAAACCCCACCAAAATTCTTAGTAAGTCTGGTTACTAGAACCAGAAATCATGATAATAAAATTACTAACAAATCAATGTAACCTCAAAAACATAATGCATATATGAAAATCATGTACTCCCTCCATTCTTTAAAGTTCTTCCTACTTCCATTTTCATCCATTAAAGTAACCACCACAAAGATCATTTATGAAAAAAGACAGTAATTTTCTTTTTGTCATCTTCTTTTTCCAATTTTCCCATTTCATCTCTTTGCAAGGGTTTTCCCATGTTTTACCAATAATGTAAAATTGGCCAAAAATCCAACTTTATAGTTTACACATAGTCTTAATTAGGCAAATTTGAGTAGCATAAAAAAGTAACAATTACTACTGAAAAATCAAATATAGAAAGAATTAAGAATTAATGAGCAAATTACCAGCAATAGTAGCATTGTCCCATCCTTGCAACAAATTCCCAACTGTTGCAGCGATTGCAACTAATACTGCCCCACTCATTTTTACCTCAAATTAATCTACTTCTTCAATAATCTGTCAGAAAACCCACAATTAAAAAAACTCAATTAACATCAGTTAATTCTTAAATCACATAAAGAAATTTAAATAAATAGAAAAAATTGACACATGCAAAATACAGCAAACCCCAATTAATTAAAAATGGAAAGAAAAAAAAAATCAAAGGAAAACAAAAAACCCATGCAAGAAACAGGAAAATAGACTGACCCAAATGAGAAAATAACCAATTTTCATGAAAATTTTGTTACTTATCTTTAAAAGAAATTATACTTCAAGTTAGAAACAGAATGGTTCAGAATTTCAGATAATTCTAATTACTCTTAATCATATGAAAGAGATAAATTCTGAAATCTGAAATAAAATAAAATAAAATAAAAATACAACTTTCAAGAAAATTTGCTACTTACCTTCCAGAAAAATCGAAACTTTTTCAGTGAGGATAAAATTAAATAAAAAAAAAAATAGTATCTTAGAGAATTCTAACCATTGATGAACTGCAATTTGGCCAACAAAGTATTGGCTAGTAAAAAAGAAAATAGTTTTTAACTTATAGTACTGTATTAACAAAATCTCAAGAATATAAGTGAAAAAACACAAAATAACAAAAACCCAAGATAATTAAAAAAACAAAAAAAAAATGGTAAAATAAAAATGTTGCAAAAACTGAGGTCATCACCATGCCCTTTGGCAACCGACTGATTGTGTAGTGAATTGACAGGTGCCTTGCTGTTGTTGTTGGTTTAACACACCTAAGCTTAGTTCGTTCTTGGTGTTTTTCTCTCTAGTGTGACTCTCTCTTGAAGCAGAGTGATTGACGCAGTTTTTGTTGAGTTTTTTGTCAAGCTAAGCTAAAATATACTACTATTCTGTTTTGATGATATTATTATAGGAATATTGGAATATCATATGATGATGTTGTGCTTACTCTTGGCGCTATTCATTCTTTTGTTGACATAGCTAGTTATTGGATCGGATGATGATTTATATTGTTATACACTTACATCGTTATTCCTTTTAAAGGAACGGTGCCACGGCAACACGTAAGCTTGCGACTTCATTTAACAAAATTAATAAAATATGGTTTTATTAAGAATCGAACCCTCAACCTCACACAAATAAGTGCTACACACTTACCATCTCCACCAACTTTTATTTGTGTTTTAAATTTCGCATATTTAACATTATATATTCCTTTTTAAATTAGAGTTTATTTAATTTATTTATTTTTCACAAGATTAGAAAATAAATACATATGTAGTAAAAAAAAACCGTAACGTCCGGGACAACGCCCAAATCACACACTAGCTATACAACACTTGAACATAATTATCAAGTTAAAGAAGTACAAACTAGCAATTTGGGCGGGGCATCGCCCGGGACACACACTAGTTTGGGTTTAAAATATGTTTATTTGTAAAAGGAGAAAAATGTTGTTTTTATTGGCACAATAGCAAATTATTGTATGACTAGATTATATTAATACTATCAATAAAGTGAATTTATTTACAAGTTTACATTTGTATAGATTTTATTTGTTTGAGAAGTAGAAATTTATAAGATTGTTTTGGACAATTAATGTGTTTTTATTATCCATTTTGTAGGCTAAATGTTTAAGGAAAATGCTGAGTAATGCCTAATGTATAAATGAGATATCTTATCTCAGGGGCATTATTGTAACTTTTAAAGGTGATATTGGTAATACTCTTTAAACTTACCTTGACAAAGTGACAGGAGTCATAAATCACGGTTATTCTCATAGTGGAATAATGGTAATGCAAATGAATACATTGATGGTTAGTCAACTGCTACCTAGCTAAGTTAATACACTGATGGTTAAAATTTGGGTTATTGTATTCCAAATACGAATTGAATTACTCTAGATCACCAATTAGTGTAAATTAATCTTTGAGCAGCTCTGATTACGCTGAATTGAATAAAACAAAAATTTACGCAAATTTTCAAAAAAACACACGATTAATTTATATATTATTCTCACATTAGTCACTTTCAATTCAACTATGCATGTCCATTCAATTTTTTAATCATGCTATTCGATTTAAAATTCTTGTATTCACTGTAAAGCAGGCAACTTTGTAAATTAAAGTTTGGTTCTATAATATGCACTCAACCTACGATCTATTTCAGACTTTACAGTAAAATATAAGATTAATTTATAAGATAAAGTTTTAATCATGCGATTATACAATTAATTGTTGGTGCGGATGTGACTAGTAGCTAGTGATCATGCATCTTTAAAAGCAAGGTTTGATAAAGATATATTCGTTTGATTGAAACCTTTTTTTTTTTTTTTTTTTTTTGAAAAAAGAAATGATACTATTCTTTTGATTGAACTTGGAGGTTGATTGTTTCATGGATTTAAATTGAATTCTACTCATGTTTATATTACTGTACAAAAATGACTTATGATTTCTTAATTAGTTGCTACTCATATAATTTTATTTTGGGCTGTTCTAATTTAATTGTGTTTGTGTTGCTTTCATAATCTATCTTATTTAGATTATTCAACATCTGGAGCATAAACGTTTCCAAAATTATTCAACATCAAACGATATTAACTTTGCGAGAGATAGGTGAGCAACAAAGTTACCATCTCTCTTAACATAAGACCAACTTATAAAATAAAACCAACTACTTAAGTCGATACGCAATAAATTGTACAAAAATAAATGTGAACATTTATTTATTACATAATAAAGAGTAATAATTTTGGATTACGTGATAAATAGAAAATATGGATGAGGTGGTAGAATTTGATTTCTTGAGACACAAATTATCTCTAATACTACCAATTGTATCATTTGAGAGACAAAAAGAAGTTTGTAGTGCGTGGTAATGACTAAAGAAACTAATCGAAAGGTCAGGGTCTTATAAGGTTTAACTTTATATTATAATAAAGTGATGTGATGTTAATATAAATTATTATTATTATAAGCTACTATTATTCAAAAGATTAACCTAGATATTTTACTTGGAATTATTTGGATATTCCTGTTTTTGGCAAATTCTGAACCTCTTTTATCTTTACTTCTCCATATAATTAGGCAGTAAAGTCTTTGAATTAATCATAGTCATTAATTTAATTAATTAATCTTTGTATGTATTTATTAATTTTGTCATAACAGTGAATGTCGAGTCATATACCACATTAGCCCTCATACATCTATTTTAAGACAAAAGGTTTTGTGTGAGACCGGACTCACGTGAGACCGGACTCAATAACAAAAGTCCAACAAAAAGGCACGGGTTAACTAAACCCGATCACAAGGCCCGCAACACCAAATACATGACAGTAATATTCTAATACATGACAATAATATTCTTATACATGACACTAATATTTTAATATCTGACAATAATATTCTAATACATGACAGTAATATTCTAATACATGACAATAATATTCTTATACATGACACTAATATTTTAATATATGACAATAATATTCTAATACATGACAGTAATATTCTAATACCCGACAATAATATTCTTATACATGACACTAATATTTTAATATCTGACAATAATATTCTAATATTTTTATACCTGACAATAATATTCTTATACATGACACTAATATTTTAATATCTGACAATCATATTCTAATACATGACAGTAATATTCTAATACCTGACAATAATATTCTTATACATGACACTAATATTTTAATATCTGACAATAGTATTCTAATACATGACACTAATATTCCTAACACCTAACCACACTATAAAAAAATAAATAAAAATAAATAAATAGATAAAAAAAACATACTATTCTATTACCAAACAAAATAAACCTAATACCTGATTATAATAAACTAATATCTGACATTAATAATCTAATATCTAATATCTTATATTGTAGTATATATAACCTAATTTCTGACAATTATGATTTAATTTCTGATATTTATAATCTAATATATGACAATTATAATCTAAAATCTGACAATTAAGATCTAATATAGCAACGATCTCGGAGATTCAATCAGCTTCAATATGGCGTTTTTTTCCCCTAATTTAAGATCGATTTCAACGCTCATCTCTGATTTGAAAGTCGAAAACCTCGACGACCGCCTCACAAACTCTCGATCAATCATAGAATTTTGCTTTCTCTTACCACCATTAACAACTGAATCAGAGCTCAAACTCAAAGCTAATTTCCTCGTTTCCGAATTTCTCACCGTCTTTCCATTCGATTTCGACAATGTAGAGGCATAAACATTACAATTCCCAGATTAAATAACACAATTGAACCTTGGTGACCGTCTTACAGGCGAAGAAGGTGGAGGTTTAAGCAACAGGAGCTTAGTATTCTGGGGTGATGAACTTTGAGAGGTTGAGGAGTGTAATGTTGGTCATTGTGGAGTACTGATCCAAGAACAGGGTGTGATCTAGAATTATGATGCAATTTGCATGAGAGCTAATTGGTGGTAATCGAGAGGAGAGAGAAAGAGTCTGGGAGATCTTCTTCTAAGCGGAGGTTCATGCATTTTTTTGTTTGTATGACCGGATCGGACTCACATGAGTCCATTCTACACAATACTTTACCATTTTAAAAAGTCCTTGTAATTTACGTACTCTTTTTTTTTTTTGAAGGGATTTACATACTTTTTATAGTAGTATGAGTTAAATTTAATGAGGAAGTGCTTAGAATAAGTGATTATGGAAGTATCATCCACAAAACATCAATCGAATTACTATATAATTAAAGTAGTGGACAATTAAACAGAAATTTGCAAAAGCAAGATACTAGTCAATTTACATCTACTTAAATTAAGTTTTACTAGCAAATTTTTTTAGCACTTTTGTGATTTTTTTTTTCATAGGTAGAATATTGCAATTAATTGTGTAATAGTCAACTATTTTATTATAAACCAAATGAATAATACTAATCTTTCTCAATATGATGATTAACAATAAATAAGTCCAAATAAAGTGAATATAACACACCTAAATTACAACAAACTTATAATATTTTGTCGGCTTATAAACTATTCACTAAGGATTACTGGATTAGGACTTTAGGAGCATTGATACTTGGTTTATATTACTTGTGATTAATATCTATCTCCAAGTTTTGGAAATCATTGCAATGTTATTTCAATCAATCATTTGATTGTAGAGAAGAGGAGTGGCGTCATGAACATGATAGTTACTCCGCAAGTGTGGTGCTTTGGCTGATATTCGAATATGCTGCTTTATTTTTCCCACTCCCTAACTAAAGAAAAAGGGTTCAAATGGGAATTGATAAAATAGCATAATCTACTATTTTTTTTTAGACTTTTATACTTTATTTTTCCCACTCAAAAAAAAAAAAAAATGAAATACTGTAATTGATTAATTAAGATTTTGTGTTTGATCATCAATTGTGGGAGTAAGATATTTTTATAAAATACGAGTGATAACTAAATTCTCCATCCATTTTAACGGGAATGTATGAAATGATAGTCATCGTTAATTAAGGATTATAATTGATGTACTTATTTAATACTTCATATATATTGTATTAAAATGTGTTTGTTTAGGTTCTTACTATGTCACAATATAATACGCTATTCAAAAAAAAAAAAAATGTCACAATATAATACAAGTATGGTTAGTTTCCGAATTAGTATTATAACAAACATTTTTTTTAAGACGTATTATAACAAACATTAGTTACTCATTTATATGAGTAGCATTTTTTTATCTAGTTAAATATACTAGTATTATTTCTTAATCTAGTTACTCAATTTATTTATTTATTTTTTCTTTTTATTGGTTTTTTTTCTCCAAATAATACAAATTTTGTTTTATTACCGAATTAATTAACATTTTCTGGATTTTTTTTTTTACTTTTATTTTTTGATTCTGCTCCGTTTTAGCCACCACAATTTTATGATTTCATTATAACTTTATACGACGAAGTAATAATTTATCTAATACGACAATATTATACAAAACATATTGATTTCATAAGGAATTATTTTATCCTATTATGGAAAAAAAAATTCTCTTTGGGCCTGTTCACATTTACTGAATTGATTGGAGCTGAACTGAACTTAAATAAATATTTTATGAGAGGGGGAAATTAGAAGCTGAACTGAATTGAAATTAAGTAAATGTGAACATGTCCTTAGTAAATTATACAATTTAAATGTTTATCTCTTTTTTTTATAATTCCTACATAAAAAAAATAAAAAAAAATAAAATAAAAAAGGTCAAAGTTGGTGCTTTCTAGATATAACTATTTTTCCGATTTACTTTTAAACAAGTACCATCAATCCATTATTGCTTCTTATTTAGAAAGAAAACATTATTGCTTGAGCCCAAGTATTTTCAAGATTAGGACATTCTCCTTCTTCTTCAATAAAACAATAATTAAGAATTCCTAAGTTTAACTATGAATACCCTCCCAGGCCCAAAACCCCTAAAACATTGGGCCATTTGGTCTACGTGGAGACTTATACATTGGACAGGGCCTACATTTGAGATAGATGACCTAGTCCAATTGTCTAAAGTACTTCTACTAGTACTATATGTTTTCCTTTTCTTGTCTTATTTAGACTCTTGATATATTTCAATGCAAATAATGCTAATAACTTATGGGAAAATAAATACGAATTACTTCAAATTTCAGCCACGTAATCACGTCCGATCTTGTTTTAGACACCTTTGGTTTTAGTTTTACTTGTATCAAATATTTAATACTACCTCGGTTAATTATTATATGCAACCATACTTAGAGATATTGTTATCACTCGGTACTTTGTAATGCTACATTAGAACATATGCAAGGTTCTAAACGAGACAATTAAAAAGAAACGAAGAGAGTACCTCTATACTCTATCATTGTATATGTGTTACCAACAATTTATGATTCCATTATACTTTCAAATAATTTTCATAAATTAATTTTACTTTTAAAAAATGACTATAACAATTAATTTTATTTTTTTTAATGCAAATGTGTTATGACAATTTTTGGCACCAGCTCTTAAGAGCTACTCTAATGGTTGTAGTGAGGGATTTGCTTGCAATTTTCAAAAGTCTCTACCTAATAGCTTGACCATTGGAGCTAAAAAATGCAATTAGCTTGGCCGAGCAAATTTGCTTGAGAAAAAATTTCCAAAATTTTTGGAGATTAATGTATTAAAATATTAAATTTGTAAAGCTAATTAAGAAAGTCAAGCTTATTTAATTAGCTAATTAGTAGCTAACCATTGGGGCACAAAATAGCTACAAAGAGGATTGATTAACTTAAAATCATATGTGGCATACAAAACTAATTTAATGATTAGCTTACCATCGAAGATGCTCTAAATCTATATAGACAGAATTGATTATCAAATTTCCAAAATACACATTTCGCATTGGTGATACAAATATAAGTTGTGGATTTAAAGAGCCACAAAGAAATTATCGTGTACACAAAATTCAATCATACATCATACATTCATACACATAATCAATCTAATCGACTATCCACACAATCGAATAGAACATAAATAAAATTGTGAAACCTATTCAATTCCCTTTCCACCAAAAAGGTCACATTTTTATTTTCCACTTAGCTCTAAACCGTATATTACAACATGTAACGTGGAAGAATTACAAACGATAAACAAAACACGAACAAACTTCACAAATACGTACTACATGTTCTTCGGCCATTCTAACGATCCTATTCTTCCAAATTTTCCTCTGTCAAATCTCTGACGTTAACAAAACAAACCCAGTTTTCCCCCTTTTTTGATCTCACAAGAATCCTGGATTTCGTTTTATCAAAAGAATAATTTTTTTCAAACAAAATAGGAATCCTGGGGTTTTTTCCCAGAAATCAGAACAAATCTGAAACTTAGAAAGATGAACATTTTAGAGAAAATGAAAGGGGTTGAAGGCAGATTTTGCGAGGAATTTTCACCTGGGTATTATGGTCTTTGCACCATTGGTGGAATGCTTAGTGCTGGAACTACCCATTTGGCCATTACTCCTCTTGATGTTCTTAAAGTTAATATGCAAGTCAGTTTTCTTCCCTAAAACCCTTCTTAAACCCTTCTTTAATTTCGCATTTTATTAGATTTTTTGTTTGTTAATTTTCTCAGCTAATATCTGGTTTTAGCTTGTACTTGTAAATTTCATGCTTATTTTTATGTTTGTTTGAATTTGGTGTGTTGACCTTGTTTGGTTTGAAACATGTTTGTTATGCAATTACTGATTTTTGGATGATTAATGTGAGTGATTTTTGGATGATTAATGTGAGTGATTTTTGATGGTCTATGTAGATTTAGTGGCTAATTAGAATATATATACTGATATACCGCTCATTTTTGCTAAAATTGTTGGATTTGCCTTTGTTAAATTGGTATCATTTGAAAAAGGGATTAGCAGTTCTCCTTAATTACTGTAATTTTTACACTAATTGTAAGAGCCAGCGATTCTTGTCAATGGGTTGATCGGGTTTGGTTTCTGATCGATTTGAGGTGATACCAAAGATATGTCAAACCAAAGTAAACCTAGTAAAATATCAAATTATGATAAATGACTAAATAACTTTGGATTATTTGGGTTTGGTTTTCTGTGTAACCTTAGTTGGGTCAGAGATTGCCAGCACTAAATACTCAAGCTTTCTAAATAATAGGTGCCATTTTACTGTGGATTCTTTGTCAAAATAACCTAAATTTGGTTCAAATTGGTAATATTATTAACGCGTGTGAAGTTTATTTCTAATTATAACTTGTTTGAACTAGTAGGTGAATCCCATTAAATATAATGGCATTTCATCAGGTTTCTCAACTCTATGGAGTGAACATGGTGCTTCTGGCCTTTGGAGAGGTTGGTCAGGGAAGTTTTTCGGATATGGGATTCAAGGCGGCTGCAAGTTTGGTCTATATGAGTACTTTAAGAAGCTCTACTCTGATGTATTAGTAGGTCAAAACAGGAGCATGATATTCTTTTTGAGTGGCGCATCTGCTCAAGTATTTGCTGATGTAGCTCTCTGCCCTTTTGAATCAATTAAAGTCCGTGTGCAAACACAAACAAATTTTGCTAAGGGTTTAGTGGATGGATTTCCTAAAGTGTACAGAGCTGAAGGCTTGTCGGGGTAGTTGTCTCAAGCTTAAGCTTGTTCTTTTGTATTACATAAGAGTAAGTGTTCTTTCTAAATAACAAAATGACAAATCTTTGTTTTTCTAATGCAGATTTTACAAAGGACTTCTTCCGCTTTGGGGACGTAATCTTCCATGTAATAATGCCTAACTTGCATTTCTCAATTGATCATTTACCTGCTTTCTTGTTTGTCAGTCCTAGAAATTCTTTGTTAATCTGGTGGGTTGAATGCTGCAGTTGAGTATCTGTAATTTCCTTAAGGTTTCAGATATAGTGATGTGATTGGATTATGTCAAGCTAAAAACCAGATCTGTCGACAATGAACATACCCTAATTTTTTCAGCATTAGACACTGATTTCCAAGTTTCACTGATTTTCTATCTGTCCGACTCCAGTAATTGATAAAGTTGATTCTGTCTGCTTATTTGTTTCCTGCATTATGAAAATCATTGTCTGCATAGGGAAATGGATAGGTTCAATATGATAATAGTTGACATGATGATGATGTGTCTATGCTTGCATATTAAACGCATTATTGAGTATTTGGTGGCATATAAGGTTGAATTATATTCACTGTTCATACGAATGTGGTAAGAAACTAAGAACTAAGAAGTTAAGCTGAGTGAAGGAAAGGGAGATTGAGTTATTGCATTTCTTTTCTTGTTGGATCATAAACTCTCTTTTTACTTTATTCTGTTGTATTGGAGGATAAGCAAATGGACTCTGTGCTATATGTAAAACAAATGTTTTCTGCATAGGTAAAACCAATGGACTCTTTTTATTATAGGTAAAATATTACTATAGGGTAAAATGTACTCCTTAAGATTCTCAGTTTTAAGGTAAAGAGTCTGGTGTATTCTTAAGAATTAGGGGATCTCTTTTCTTATGGTCTCCTTATTCTGCCCCCTTCACAGTTTCCATGGTGATGTTTTCAACATTTGAGCATTCAGTTCACCATATATACCATGATATCCTTCAGCGAAGAAAGGAAGACTGCTCTAGAATCCAGCAGCTTGGTGTGACTTGCTTGGCTGGTTATGCAGCTGGAGCTGTTGGCACTTTGGTCTCAAATCCCGCTGATGTCATTGTTTCCTCTCTTTACAACAAAAAGGCTGACTCTGTGCTTCAGGTGGGGACAGTGTTTCATATGAATCCATGCTAGTAGACATCTTATAAGTAAACTGAAATATTTTTTATTTCCTTTCAGGCTGTAAAAAAAATAGGGTTCCTGAATCTATTCACTAGGAGTCTGCGTGTTCGAATTGCACTGGTGGGGCCTGTAGTGACTATGCAGTGGTTCTTCTATGACACTATTAAAATTCTAAGTGGACTGTAAGTTCAATCCTTGCTAAGTTTATTTGTAAAGTTTATTGTCATGGGTGATTCTACAACAGCATTCCTTTATATATTCTGTATATATATATATGCCAAAAATGTTTTTATTATATATCATTACATTAAGGTAATACTTGTATAATATATTGAGCTCTGATAATAACTAAGGTGACAAAGTGAGTCATTTGGTGGGAAGCTGTGACTTTTGAAAGTGAAATGATGAATGTGGGGGAGACTCTCAAGTCTCAATGCACATTATGTAATAAGCGGGAATTTATCAAGTATTCGAGTGATATCAAGAGGGGGGGGGGGGGATGCAAGATTACAAGGCCCTATCAATGCTCTACTTAAAACTGATCCAGAGTATTCTTATAAGTGTATTGCTTTAGTTCTCTGTTGTGGCTTGAATGCCTTTATCCTTCAGCAACATGATGGTAGACGGCTAGAGAAATTAATCAATAAATTTGCACTCAGAAATTGGAATGTATGCAATGCACAATTGATAGATAACTTGGCAGTTAGCAGTCTTGGCACTTTGAATTTGGAGTCTGAACAATGCCTCATTGAACTCACTTGGCCGTAGCCTAGGAGAGGAGCTGTATGTATATATGGGCTATGCCTTCTGATTGTCCGGTTAAATAACCTCACCTTTAACAATGATGGCTGGCTAGCTGCCTGCCTCTTACATATCCTACTCTCTTGCAGTGAGTAGGGACACCTTGTTTTCATCTAACATTGAATGAGATGCAGGTCTTACATTGGGTGTTTGATGATTTCAAAGCATGTCTTCTAGCAAAACTTAAACCTTAAAATGCATGGTCCAAGTGCACATCTGCCCTATGTGGATCTTATGAACACATCCTATGAACACAGTTTCCTAGATCATAACATGCAAATTTTGATTGATATATGGGGTGGTTGGTTGAAATGACGGTAAAAACTGCTGGTTGGGCTCAATCATCGTTGTCTGTAGATTGGTGGAACCTAGATGGAAACTTTATTCAAAAACAAAAAAAGGCCAGCTGAGACTAAACACTACATGGTTTCACAATTTTTCTGGGATGGGGGTGGGAGGGTTTGATGACAGACATCTCACCCTCTCAGCACGATGAATGATCTACAAGTGCTACTCAATTTACGTTTTTGTTTGGCAATCCTGATTACTACTGTATATCTGATATAGTTTTGTTTCAAATTTTCATGATTCAGTGGCTTCTCGTTTCACATTGTTCTTTTTAACCCTATTACTGACATGTTTGAACTTCTTTCTATTATTCTCTGAACTTCTGAAGGCCTGCAAGTGGTGGACTCCCAAAGCGTCTTGAAGAGTCAATTTCTGCTGGTTAATGATATGCTTCCGGCAACCTCCTTTGGCATAGTTCTTCCTGACAAGAGTAGTTATAAATTCCCTCCACACATCAGTTTGTATCAGTTTGATCACGAATGATGGAACAGAGAAGAGAATATCTGTACAGGTTTATATCAGTGTACACTGCATGTATCTGGTTTTGCCGATAATAACTCAGTGACATATTACATGAACTTGCAGTGTTACTGCTTTTTACTCATGATAGATTTTCTGCTGATAAAATATCATCACAAGGATAAATCATTAAAGCACGTTTAGGCTTGGATCTGACCTACCTATCTGGAGTACATAGCCAACCTATTCAGAATTCCCCTTGTAAACCCTTTCCTCCTCCCGGCGGTGAGATTCGATCCTGGAGTAGCTACCAAGTATGAATTTTATTTGTTGTTTTGTTTACTAGTACATCGTACATGAAGTCATAAGGCATGTAGCCAGCATTCAGATCTGAGTGCACTAAATCTGTGGTTGTGACAGGGCAAGTTGCCCTTTTAATGGGACCATGTTGTTCAAAGTCATATTTGTATAGCATGAATGGAAAAAAAAAAACATAATCATTCATGCATTCCCACCACATATGACATGTAGCTCAATGATCAACTCTGTGCCATACATTGTAAGTATTCTTTTATATTTGATAGACAGATTTCAGTTTTAATTACTTGTTTTTTTAGCTATTTTAT
Organism: Chenopodium quinoa; assembly: GCF_001683475.1. Lineage (NCBI taxonomy): Eukaryota > Viridiplantae > Streptophyta > Magnoliopsida > Caryophyllales > Amaranthaceae > Chenopodium > Chenopodium quinoa. The sequence goes on from NW_018742244.1 coordinate 2,955,199, forward strand.
TTTCTTATTGGTTGACATGGTTGTATTTATTGTTCTTTTCTTGCTAAAATGGACCACAAAGAGAGTAAATAATTACAAGATTGTATGATCATAGAAGAAGAGGGGTGGGGTAAGGGGTTGTGGTTGTTACTAGTACTTATTAGAAAGTCTAACCGATTATAAATCAGATTTAATACGAGTTAAAAGGAGGCCTTTTGAAAACAGTTATATTGCGAAATAATGTTATAATATGAAAAAGTCTATACAATGGAGTAATATTTTTGACAGGAAATTCTTATGATTATAATTACTCTAGAAAAAAGTTTTCATACAACGGATTTTTTGTGTGGATTTAATTCATTAATAGTTAAGTAAAAATCAATTATAATTTGTAACTTTATGCAATTATCATAAAAATTAAATCAAAGCTGTAGTTTGGAATGAAAAAAAGCACTAGTACTAAAAAGCCTTAAAGGTGAAAATGAAAGGCCAAAATGAATAGGTAACCACTTGGGCAAGTGGACTAGCAATTATGTCAATCTCTTTCAGTCTTTCATCTTTTTCATACTAGCTAGTGTTGAAGTGTTCTAAATTTGGACTGGCCAACATTATCAAAACTTCACAAGTGAAAAATATGTATTTGACTTTTGTTATTTCTTGATCAAACAAGCCTCAAAAAATTGGATTATTTCTTAGGTAAGAAAATATGACATTTTCTTCATTGAATATGAATCTATTCCTAATTTATTCATAATTAAATTGAGATGTGAAAGAAATTTTGCTTTTGCGATTAAGACATTTTGATGAATATTATTGTATGATGTATATAGCCTCTATTTCATTTTGATTGATCCAATTCTTCTTTTTCTTCTCTTTTTTTTTTTTTTTTTTTTTTGTTAATTGAGTTTTCTTTATAGTGTTAACTCAATCCAACTATAAATTTCTCCCACCAATTTTATTTCTCACCAACTCAATCCAATTAAAAAATAAAAAGTTATAAAATTACAAGAAGATAAACAAAAAAGAACAAAAAGAGTAGTAATTCAATACCCCTTGGCCTATGCCACACATTGTTATTACGGAGTATTATAAGACTTATTACATTTTAAGGTCTTTGTTTATATGCTAATATTTGCTTTTAAGAATATGAGAGCGATTTGCTAACAATAACTTTTACTTTTCAAATAACATTAATTTGGAAACTTATGAAAAATATAACACTCCATCTTTTTTATTTTTCTATAAAATTTTCATTTATGTTTAGTATTTTTTCATTGAATCGATTTTCTTTACTCCATATTACCCATAACTTATTGGTAAAATAATTTTCTTTTTCTCTTTGAAAAAATTACTAATGACAATGATGTACACCATATTAGAGACAAGACAATATGAATTGTAGGAAGATTAAGTTCTAAGCAAGACTACTTAGACTAGATTGAGTGTAAAAAGATAAGGATTAGACTTCCTAAAACTTGGATTGACCAACACATGAACATAAATAGAGAATCGTTGACTGCTAATCAGCCACCATTACTTTTTTTTTTTTTTTTCTTTTTTTTTTTTGGGAAATCCTAAAATTAGCAGCCTTCTTATTTTCTCTCTCCTAATTTCATTGGATACTGTTTTAACTGAGCCATGATAAAGAAAAGTCAAACACCACCTTTCATTCCTCCCCCCTTGTTTGGAGTTTGCCAGTATTGCCACCTTCCCCTTTCCTAGAAACCGCGTAATTCAGATTTTAGAACCCTCAAAAATAAAATTAATTAATAAATTAAAATATTCCATCTTTTAATTATCTGATTGGTTAAGATTAAGTAATTTTTGCTGGATCAGATAATGAGATCTATGGGATAGGATATTAGGATCTACTAAAGAGCTGTTAAGCACTTTCTTCTTAGATCCTACCTTAATTACTTTATTATTTACTTCGCTAACGCGATAAGTCGATAACAGTTAGCTTAGTTGGTTAAGTCTTGTCGATAAATTGAATTGAATCTTATTACCATTATCAACTTTGTTAATATTTTATACACCAAGATTAATGATATGTAATTATAAACATCCTATTAAAAGTAACACTTTTCATTTCATTTGCTTTTTTCTTGTTTACAGAAAAAAACAAAGAGACCCACCTCACAATTTTTTCAAAATTCAGGAAAAAGCAGAAATAAAAACGTAATAAAGGAACAACCTTGATTATTCCTTGATTAAAATGGAAGATCTTTGACACCCTAATAATAAAATTTTCTTTTATTTTTTCCCCCCAATTTTTTTTTTCTTTTGTTTATTCCTCAAGAACATGAGCTAGGAACTTACCTTGAAAGATCTTCCTTTTGCCCTTTTGTTGATCATCTTAATCAATAAATCTATTTCCTCTCTTTGATACTTTTATTGACTTCATCAAAAATTTTAGGTACTACCCTTTCTCCTTTCTTTCTTTCTCTCTCTTCAATTTATATTTTTGTTCATCTAGATCTAGTTTACATTTCTTGCAATTATTTGATTCATTTCTCATATGGGTTTGTGATTTTATTGTTTGTTTGTTGATTAATTTGTTTTAATTTTTGTGGGATTTCTTGGTTTTCATTTGTGGATTTATATGATGATTTTGATTGATTTTTAATGTTGTTTCTGTGTTTGTGTTTGTTTAATTTGTTGTTCAGTGCAATTAAGATTGATTGATTGAATGAGAAACTTTGATTTGGATTGTGAAAGAGTTGTTGAATTGGTTGGGTGGAATTGAGGTTGTTTCATGGGCAATACATGCCGGGGATCTTTTGGGGCAAAATTTCATCAGGGCGAGACTCAGCCCGAGGATCATTCTGTTGTAAATTCAAACTCGAACACGAATTCGAATACCACTAGCTCTAATACTACCAAGAGAAACGATTCTGATTATTCAGATTATTCACCTAATAGTTTGAGAAACCAGCAACTTGTTAATCAGGAATTTGCTCAAGATAATCCTAAGAAAGATCATAATTCTGTGGTTGTTGTTCCAATGGCTAAAGATAATAATACCGTAAGGAAGCAAAGTGATAATCAAGCTTATTATGTTTTGGGTCATAAGACCGCCAACATTCGTGATCTTTACACTCTTGGCCGTAAATTGGGGCAAGGGCAATTTGGGACCACGTATCTTTGTACCGAGATCTCCACGGGGATTGAATATGCTTGTAAATCGATATCGAAAAGGAAGTTGATATCCAAGGAGGATGTGGAAGATGTGAGAAGAGAGATTCAGATAATGCACCACCTGGCAGGTCACAAGAATATTGTGACCATAAAGGGTGCTTATGAAGATCCTTTATATGTGCACATTGTGATGGAACTTTGTTCTGGGGGCGAGTTGTTTGACCGCATCATTCAAAGGGGGCATTACAGTGAGAGAAAGGCTGCTGAATTGACTAAGATCACTGTCGGGGTTGTTGAAGCCTGCCATTCACTTGGGGTTATGCACAGAGATCTCAAGCCTGAGAATTTCTTGTTGGTGAATAAGGATGATGATTTCTCTCTCAAAGCTATCGACTTTGGGCTGTCTGTCTTCTTTAAACCAGGTATCCTATGTTTCTCTTTTGGTTTCTGTTATAAACATCAATGTTTGAGGAATTGAGTCTTCTGATGCGTATTGATTGTTTCTCTCAGTTAGCATATGCTTTATCACTGCCTGATAAGCATGAGCATATTTAATTTTTTAAAAGCATTTCATGTGAGCATAGGCATGGCTGAATGCCACTCGATTGTCATTTATTGAGATCCTGTGTTAGTAATTTCATGTAGTTGTGATGTCTGGTAATGAATTGATAGCATAACATATTTTAATATTTTTCCGATATAATTTGTATAATCATTAAAAAAGTCTGGAGTTCTTATTTATTTTTCAGGTACATTTAACACTAATTATGCCTGCATGGATGATATCATGTAATGTTAGCAAAGCTGAAATTAGTCAGCATACAGTTTTCAAGGACTAATCAAAGGTGGCTGGCTATTGCAGGTCAGGTCTTTACAGATGTGGTTGGAAGTCCTTACTATGTCGCGCCTGAGGTTCTTTTGAAGAATTATGGCTTTGAGGCAGATGTTTGGACTGCTGGAGTTATTCTGTACATATTACTCAGTGGTGTGCCACCATTTTGGGCTGGTATGTAAGGGGTTTTATTTTTTTGTTTCTTTTTCAATTATTACTTTGTAGATATTGTGTGCATCTTTTCTTTCAGATGATATCATATTAATTTTTGTTTTTGTTTTTGTTGTTTCTCAGAAACTCAGCAGGGAATATTCGATGCAGTTCTGAAGGGTCATATTGATTTTGACTCAGATCCTTGGCCCCTAATTTCCGATAGTGCAAAGGATCTTATCAGAAAGATGCTGTGCTCAAACCCAAAAGAGCGTTTAACTGCTCACCAAGTTCTATGTGAGTTAGTACTTGCTCTTTGATAATCAGTTTACTTCATTGTTTGTGAAAGCTTTTTCTCGTTTATTATTTGGACACTATTTTTATTGAAATAGCTACCTTGTTTAGGTCATCCTTGGATTTGTGAAAGTGGGGTTGCACCAGATAGAGCATTGGACCCAGCTGTAATTTCTCGTCTCAAACACTTCTCTGCAATGAACAAGCTGAAGAAAATGGCTTTGCGGGTATGTATAATCTACAAATATGACTTTCCTTGTTTGTACAATTACAAATGATTTATAGTGCTATTAGATGTCATTATGGCTTATGTGATGATGTGAGGGATTGTGATACCCCTGTGTCTTACTTTATAAGGTATAATAAGTAAAGTAACTAAAACTACACGCTTTTTTTAAAATACATAGTGGCAGTAATATATTGATTGAGTTTGCACTATGGTCTTTCCATCAAGGTTCACTTCTTCACATTTATGATGTATCACAATGGAAGCACGGGACCATTGGCAGATTTTGATTATCTCAGCTGGCTGTAATATGGGGATGATCTTCTAAAATTCTAAATGTATCTTTAGAGGGTTGGGAGGGTTGCAGGTGGCGTAAGTTAACTTGTTCAAGCTCTATTTACAAGTACATGCGTTTCTTTTTAACTCCTCTCTCTGCTTATGATTTTTGTATACTAATAGAAAGCACAATCACAACCTCACTTGATTATGAAGGGAAAACTAAAAGAATTCAATAGATTCTAGTCAAAAGAATCACTTTTTGGTGTGTTGCTTTATGTGTCACTAAGTTGTGATCATTTTACCTTTTTATGTATTTATTATTATTTGGCATGATTACTTCTTCTACTTTTCAAACTTCTCTTTTCCCTGTTATCTGCTTTTGGAAAAGGCTAAACTGCTTTTCATTTATGGTTTTCCATTTTGGACTCCCCCCGGGCTGATGTTCTGATTTCATTCACATAATCACATATTGTGAATGCTAGTTACTAGATATAACAAGGTGAAAATTCGCAAAATAATCTCTCATGTTAATTTTTGGCAGGTTATAGCTGAAAGTTTGTCAGAGGAAGAAATTGCTGGATTAAAAGAAATGTTTATGTCAATGGATACTGATAACAGTGGTGCAATTACATTTGAGGAGCTCAAAGCTGGTTTAAAAAGATATGGTTCAAACCTTAAAGACATAGAGATACGTGATCTGATGGAAGCGGTAATAATTTAGTTATTGTGAAGTTGGTATTTTTTATTCTCGCAACCACTCTCCTATACTTGTATTCGCTAAACCTTCTTATTTGTTTGATATATTACCTTCCTTTTTTTGGGTTACTGCACTTAGTTAACATTAGTATGCCATGAATCTTATTGATTTAAGCTGTTTATTTCTTTTCAAATTTGGCAATGTACTTCTTATATCATTACAAGGCATGTGCATGTTGGTAACATTGTGCTAGTCAGCTAGCATACTTGCCTGAATTCTGATGACCTCTTTTTTGCTAGTTGTTACTTGACTGAAGAGACAAGTTGAAGTAGAAATAATATAGGTAAACATTGCTACTGTTGATAAATATGCTGTGTTGAAGAGTTAAGACTAAGGTCAAAACTCTTTGGTTACTTTGTGTGAGGCTGGTGTATTTAGCTTTTCTTTGGGCTCTCTCATGGGGTATCCCTTAAAATTAATTTTTTGGCTCCCATTGCATGTGCTTCTTACGTGAGATGTATGAATGTATCTAAATGAAGGTGCACCTTGCACGTCTTCCCAGCTTATTGCCCTTGTACATATAAATTTGATAGCCTACCTGACTGTATAAGTGTATAATCTGAAAAAAACTCCTTCCGTTTGATGATTGTCCAATATTTTTGTATGTATTATCGACAAAGTTATCATGAATCATCTCTTTTGTTTAACTTGAGATACGATGAAGAGATACAGCTTCTTATTTTCTTGTTTAAGCTTCTATTTCTTGTACATGCTAGTATGCTACATTCTTCTGAATCATGTTATATTGTGCAGGCTGATATTGATAATAGTGGTACAATTGACTATGGGGAATTTATAGCTGCTACTATTCATCTCAACAAGCTCGAGCGTGAGGAACATCTTGTTGCTGCCTTTCAGTACTTTGACAAGGATGGCAGTGGATCTATTACCATTGATGAGCTCCAACAAGCATGTCAAGAACAGGGCCTTAACGATCTTTACCTTGAAGATGTTATCAGAGAAGTTGATCAAAATAACGTAAGTCTTGTCACTCCTCATTCTCAGTCACATTTCTCTGCTTCACCTTTTGTAATCTTATCCGCATACTGTATTATTTTGTGCTGATTCTTTTTTATAATTTCTGAAATTTGGAATGGCAGGTCATTGGCCTCATGTTTTTACTTTCCATTCATATCTTTCTATACATCTCAGTATTGTGTTTGACATACATTTCAGGATGGCACAATTGATTATAGTGAATTTGTTGCGATGATGAGAAAAGGTGATGGTGGGATTGGAAGGAGAACCATGCGTATGAGCATGAGAGAATGAGAGATGCACCTGGGTTTTACTAGACTTTCACTGTAGTTTTATTTAAGGTACTAGTTTTTCCTCTCCTCACAAAGTTATTTAGCTGATAAAACAGTGTAAGAGCAATTGGTGGATTCTGTGAAGTAGGAGTCTAAACGTGAAATTTGAAAGAATGGTGTATCATTGCTGCTGAAGGTTCTTATGTGTGCTAACAAAGAATGACAATCTAAAATCTTAGCCGTTGATCTTCATAATAATATTAAGTTTTCTTATATAAACTTGGAGGTTTTCCTGAGCAAAGGTGCTGTTGTTCTTTTTAAGAGCTGTTTCAACCTTATAAGCTAACATTCTTTCGACATTTTAAACAAACAATTTTGACCTTACTACGTAGCTTGCAGATTGGGTGCATGAAACTGTGGAATTTGTGTTATGCACATTTTTTTTATTTTTTTTGACGGGGATGTTCTGCACATTTAATGAAGTGAAAATAGGAAAGATCACGATATTCGTTGTATTACCTTGCAGAATGGCTTTCATGTCTTTATTAGTCTATAATCTCTACTGAACTGATTTTAGCTCTTACCAATTTTATGATTACATCTGAGTTTTGTTGATTTTTACCAATTAAAACTGATTGTTCATAATTTAAATTGATTTTTTACCAAGTAAGAAGTATAACTTGTTGTTTTCTGGTTTAAACTTACTTTATATTTGTAAAGAATGCCTTGAACTAGCTAACAGGCCCAACTAGCAGAAGTAGATGGTTTGATACTCTTTCTTTCCAGTGTGATGCTGATAACGTAGTGTGTTTTACAGGTTTGTACAGCAATGGATGATAAAACCATGAGATGTAGGTTCTTCCTCCGGCTCAACAACTTCCTTTTGTGGGGTGTTTATTGTAAAGGTTGTGTGGTTAAGCACTATAGAGCAAAAGTTATAAACTCTGCAATGACTGGTCTGAAATGGATTCCAACTTACCATGTCTATAGATGATCTCTGTATGTTTGGAAGAACAAGGTTGATCTACTGTTGCTTCCGTTGCAAGCTTGGAAGTTCGTGCTCGTTCTGTACTTTTAACTTGTTGGATTGTACTTTAGAAAAATGATATTTATTCAAGCGGCTGTCAATGTCATTTTAGAAGTGCTGTTGTATGTTGTTAAATGTTGAGATTTAAACCTTAGATCCCTTTGTATCATGAATGAAAAGAGGACCGTTGTTGAACTTCATTGAATTCTGAATTATTTTTTTGTTCTGTATCAAATTATCAATGTTGCTCCCTTTAATACAGCAGAGCTGTTATGCATTGCTATATATATATATATATGATGCTTACTCATCTTCTGGACTTATGGCCTGTGAATCGCAGATGAGTTAGTGATGGCTGCATAACTTTATACTCCACGTATTAGCCCTGAATAAACACGGCAACCCTTTTGTACTAAAGCCGGTGTTTAACAAGAGCTACATTGTTACAGCAACCTTGCCCCATTGTCTTTAAAGTGTTTTTCGCCTTAGACATAGTTTGAGCCGGCCAATATAGGGTAAAGGAGCTACTTTGATTATTATATATTCATCTTAAAACATCTTAAAATAAGTGTGTCCCTGAGATACTTCTCACTGCTTGCATGTCTTGGATTATGTTGCTCTAAACAAGTGAATGGTGTTGTGATGCAGCTCGTTACATGAATACGCAACACCATTTGTCTCACTATGTTCAAGGTTTGAAGACGACCATGTACCTAAAATCCTACTCCTTAATATTGTGGAGTAAATAGATTGAACATTGCACGAGGCTGATCGTGGACGTGAAACTCTACGAGCAAATTAATTAAACTACTAAATGTATGTAATAGCCAAAAAAATCCGTGAGAGAAATATCTTGGTTACCTGGATGTTCAATTCCAAAAAAAATCTCAAAAAACATATCCGGAAGAGGTTAAGTCCACTCTCAAAGATGGGTCGATCATCCCTTCAGAATAAAGGGACTTGTACCTTACACAACATAAAGTAAACATAAAATAGCTTCCGAAATTCAAGATTGCAAATTTGTATCGGGACTAGAAACTATTCATTCACGTATCAAACTTTAGCTTGACAAACAATAGTAAAAGAATCAAACATAGTAGCCACAAAAGAGCAAATAAAAAGTTGATCCTTACATAAACCAAACATTACATGAAACTCTGTATTAAAGGTAAATGAATAAGATCCTTACATAACAATCATGAGACAAAGATGAGTACTGAAATATAAAATCTGCTCTTATAATAAAAATTCATTGATCAAATGGAGATGAAACCTTCATGGACGATTAGAGCAAACACGAGTACGAGGAAGCCGATGGCAATACAATTGCTGGAGGAGAAGGTTGTTTGAGAGTAGGCAGAAAATGTAATTGCTACACCTACTAATCCTATTGCCAAAGCTTTAGCGCTTTGGTTCATCGTTTTATATTTTTTTCGTGGTTGAATTTGATACGAAGTATGAGAATATTGTGTTGGTTGATTAGCTGAACAAGAGTTATAAGATGGAGAATGAGAGATTTGAGTTTTTATGTTTGAGATCATGTATTTGAAGTTTGAAGTTATTAAGTCAACGATACATGAGGATTGGCGGATCTGGCCTCGTTGACTAGTTGCATTAATGCACTCTTAAGTCTTAACTCGGCAACTCGTCACTATTTTGATAAAATATTAGAGTTGCAGCTCTTTGAGCATCTAAAGTGACATAATATGAGTATGTCCCAACAACCAAGAGAGACTTAAAGACGTGAGAGATAACAAGTATCTTATTTTATAGGCAGATTGATTAAATCATTCGTATCTAGTCATATTTTAGAGGTGACAATTAAGTAGTTCATACACAACCTTAGTTTATAAATTTTCTATCCGCACATTTTGGATTGCACGTACATATGAATCTTTTGCTAAGTCAAGGGCGGTATATAGTTGTAGTCCTTGTAGACATGGGTTAAGATTCGAATCTTCCTATTAAGATTCAGAATTTTTCATATTCCCAAAATCATAATATTGTATAAAAATACAGAGAATCAAAATTGCATAATGATCAGCATGCTAAGGGTAAAATATAGTTCAAAAGCTAAGTACAGCCCCTGAGATGAGGCTATTTGTTGTTCAAAGGGGTTATAAATTGAGAATTTTGCATTATATAATACTATTAACAAAAAAAGAGTGCTCTTTGATAAGCTTAAAAGAGCAGAAGCATATACTGTATAAAATTATATGCATATTAGACACTACTAATAATGCAGTGTTGACCAATTCAATTACTAGCTAACGTCTCATGCCCTATTGATATATCCTGCAAAAAAGAGTAAAACAATGTGTCTTAGCAGATTTTCTTGGCAAAACAGCAATTTTGAAGATTGCCAAAAATCGAGTTTTTATTCAGGCATACCTTTAACTTGCCATCAGTTGAGAAAATGCATCTTGATGAAATAGCAAATCCAGGATCTAGTAACCATCCTACCTCTCCACAAGTTTCGCCGTTCTCACTTTCCTTGAGTGAGCACCATAATTGCCGCGGTAACATAATCAGTTCTTGCTCCTTTCTGACTATTTTCTGTGTACTTCTTCCTGTAAGTTCTTGCAAAGGTTTCTGCCAAATGAAAAGGAAAGTCGGCGTTAAGCTTACATGATGCTGTAAGTTGTAAAAAATATAGTGATCAGTTGATCAAACAACACAACAGGACTCACATTCTGAGAAGTTTGGTAGCTAGCCACAGCATCCTGACTCTGCCAAACGCCAGTAACATCAGAAGCATTCAAGGCAGGTGTAGAAGCGAATGCAGAATCACGTATAGAACAACCTCCTAGCTGATCTCCATTTCTGAACGGTCCATACCACAGCTCACAAAACACTTTAATTTTCTGCAGTTTCAACTTTGAGTCCTCCAAACGAAGTGTCTGAATCACCCTTACTCTAGACTCCTTATCGCGAGGGTCAATCAAACAATGCTCCAACTCCAATACTCTATACACTTCATTCTCCAAAACTGACCAAAGGGCTACATAACAGCCGGTGTTCTGAAATGCAAAGGCTAAGATGCTACTGCTTTCTTCGCCTCCTATGATTCTGTCATCGCTGTTATATACTGTTGCTGCATCAGCCTCACAGCCTACTGTAGGAAGTAATTTTACAGACCTGTAGGAAAGGAGGAGTTTCTGTGGATCCGCTAATGTAGGGCATTGAGTTTGCCAATCGAAAACCTTAACCTCCCATTCCCTGTATGCTTCAGGTACTACTGATTCAGGAAGTTCAATGGGTTCCCCAGCAGTTGTGAAATCTGCTCCAAACCCATCCCACTCCCCTGAAACTTTGTCCGCGAATTCTGCCCAACCTTGAAACAAATAAACAACCTTGTTGCATCAGTTTATTAATTCAGGTGATGTTACAATAGGAATTTTGGACACTACATATGATTCATAAGGGTTAATAAAACATCAGTCTTAAAATCGAATAATTCCTAAGAAATGAGCTTGTATACATCTATTACAGTGGATAAATGCAAATGTAAGGTCTTAGCGAATTTTAAATCTATCTCCACCACAGACTTTAACCAACTAAGCCAGCTGACATCCATAACATAATACTCCGTGTTATAGTACAAGGGTATTCTGGATTATAAGGGGACATATAGTGTGATATCTTGGAGATTTAATTAGGCCTAGCTTAGGGAATATATTTATGGAGTTATGATATGGTTCTTGTTGGAGGGAGCCCCAGTTCATCTTCATGATGAACAAAAAACGTTTATATAGTGGCAGTTCCGTAAATAAATCAATATAAAATCCCAGTCATCATCTCGTTTCTGTAAATAAATCAACATTACTAGAGTCCACATTTGACAAAAGTTTTTGATTTATTTACAAAAATGCCACTAAATAAACGTTTTTCTGTTTTTCCCCTCAACATCAGATCAAAGTTCAAAAAGATAGCTAATTTTACTTGTGAACTCTTCAGTCCACACTCTAATATAAAATTCAACATATGAAGTATATAATTCATAAATTCATAATACAGCAAAATTACAAAAAATCCAAAAGCAATTAATATCCCAACTTACTTAATTACATAAATAAATCAAATTACTTAATATCCAAGTAGTAGAACAGTAAAATAAAAGAACATACTGGAATTAGGAGAAGATGGACTAAAACTGCTACTTTGTTGTTGATCAATCTCAAATTGTGAAGGAATAATCTTAGCAACAGAACAAACAGTAAGTTTACTGCTAGAAGGCAGGGGTAATTTTGAGGAAAGAGAAAGTGAATTAGGGATAAAAGGTAAAAGAGGGTAATTCTGAAGTATTGAGGAATTACTGTAGGATGGTATGAGAGTCCTATTCTTCTGTGAGATTACAAAGTGATGAGCAGAAGAAGAGGCCATTTTTTCAAACACAAATTTATTTATTTATTATTTTGAAACAAAAAAAACACAAAATTTTAAATGGAAGGTCTTATCTTTTTAATGAAGTATATTTATTATCTTGAGCAAAGAATACAAGGCTGTAGAGTTGAGTTGAGATGTGAGGATAGTTTGCAACTGTGAGTCCTGCAACTGTAAGTCAATTTCCCCCTTGGAGTGGAATATTCTTGCATATTGGCCACTACTATATTCTGGCACTTTCCCTTTCCTTGGCCTTATTTGAAGAAGAAAATTAAAGTATTTCTCCCTTTGTTCCTTAGTAATCTTCTTATTTGTAATCTTGTCGTTATTTATAAGATAAAATAATTTTATAACATTAGTAGTTGTGTTAGTGAGTAGTTTATCTATATTAAAGTAAACCATGATTTCAAAAAAAAAATATTAAAGTAAAGCATTGACAAAAGTGTGCAGTTAAAGTAGAAAATTCATTTTTTTTGTGTATTTCTTTATTTATTTTAAAATAATACTTGTACTTCCTCCATATTTATGTCTTATTTCTTAGGATTATGCAAAATTGTTTGTTAAGTTGGAATTCATGTAAGGAATTGTACTACGTATATAAAATGAAATGTGATTGTATATTGATAATTTAAATTTAAAATAATAATAATAATAATAAAAAAGGGGGGTCAATATTGTTTCAAAAAAAAAAGGGGGGGGGGGGTCAATATTGTAAATGGCAAATTATGTAAAGTGTAAAATGTTAGTTAAGTGATTAAATAATACGGCGATGATTGATTTATTGAATGGTGAAGGCGTATACATAATTGGTTAATTACTACGTATAAAAATTGAAGTGGAGGTGTAGCCATGTAGGGCTTAGAGGGTACTGCCTTACTGGCCTGGTATAAACGCAATTGGCCCGAGTGAGTACTGACCCAGCTAAGCTACCACTGGAGGCCCAAGTCTTAATTAATGATGGACTGAAAATAGAAGTCTCACAAATAGGATGCTTGAAACGAGTAGATACATTGAACTATGTTATTGTATCTGCATGATTTACTCACTCCACCATACTCAATCATCTGTGATCCTGGGTTACACTTGTACTGTTGTACAACACTAATTCCGAAATGTTTTTGTAAATTTTTATGTGATGAATGGATCATATTTAAGGGTCTATTCTCATACGTTTATTTTCAGCTCAATTCAGTTCAGCTCCTAATTTCCTTCTCTTATAAAATTTTCATTTCAGTTCAGCTGATTTCAGTCTATTAGAAATTTAGAACAGACCCTAAATGGCAGGTCATTTGTTTTGGTCTTGAGCTGAATTTTAAGTCTATTGTTATCATACGAGCATTAATTATTAAAAAATAAAACACAAGTTTAATCACATAAAACTTTAATAAGGTCAAGCTATCAAGTTCAGTTCGATTAAACAGATAATATAAGAAATGTAACATCTTGATAAATAATTCCGAGAGATTGGAGTATGGGTTATCAATAATTTTTAGCTATCATGACCTAAACACTTGCCAATAAACAATTTTGAAAGATATCATTGTAATGGTAAAACAAAAGAGAAGGAACCACCACATTGTTTTGTACTCAAGTAATTATGGAAGGCTAATTAATGTTTGATTTGTAAGTTGCATGCATATGGTTTGGCTAAAGTCTTAATAGCCAGCAAACCCAGCATTGTTTTCGGCATATTTTCCATCTGTTTCTGTCGGTGCTGTATGGTAGGAACCATGTGATCTTAATTATTAATCAAATTGCTACTAATTATTATCACCTAAAGATTGATGTTATGTAATCATCATAATATTCCAATATAATTACTTCATGATCAATTAAAGAAATTAATATACTACGTATACTACTTTAAGGGTTTGTTAATACAGTAAATGCGTGATTTTTATCATTACCTTTTTTTGATACATATTTTGATCTTATATAATCGAGGTAAGTATGATTTACCCACTCATTAATTGTTAACCTATTCTCAATTATTGGGTAGCATAAGAGGTAAGAAAGACACATCAAAGCAAATAAGATGTCTTAATTCTTGCAGTCAATGAACAATTAATCTTTGTATAAACTTGAAAACAACGGTTAGTCTGCAGCTTTTGTACTCTACACATAATCTTCCATAGGAATATAGAATCAGACATTTTGACAACTTGGATTTTTATGTCAGACCTCCCATATAATTGCTTTAATTAGTATAATAATCATTGTTGTCTTTTGTTTATTATGGAGTAGGTAATTTAGCTTGTTCTTGATAAATCTTCTTGGCAAAATCTTAATCATTTATATTTCCGGTGTTTAGAGAGCTACAAGCCTACAAGGGCTAATAATGAAAATCGATTCCAACATCTCCTAAAACCGGGAAGAGAACTCTAACCACTTGAGCTATCCCTCACTCTCTCGTATAGAACGATCATACAATGACTTATAAAACGGATATTAATTAGATCCAAAAAATTTAGCCCATACTACATATTACGAATTGCAATTAATTACTCTTCAATATAGATATTACTGTAGTAACAGTGACTTATTGAGAATTACGCCATTTGCGGTAAGAGTTGCAACTTAACGCGTTTTAGAACAACTAAAAATAGCACGTGTATTTGATTATTTTGCGTTATTGTTAACTTTGACTTTTCACGTCTTAGTTGCTTATAACTAGTGTCTTACATGTACACCACTTTGTATTTCCTTGATTCAAAAGAATTGTCTTCTGTCAACAATATAATACTTGTGTTAAAATTGAATCTTCTTAGTATTTGACCAAATTGTCAAAAGTTGTGGAAGGTCTCTTTTCATAGGATATTTGTTTAACTTTGTAATGTACGAGTAGTAAATTACTCATCATCTAGTTAGTTGATGATCCATGCATTCATGAGGATTGAAAAAACAATACATTTATAAGAATTACAAAAATAACACGTATTTAATTGAAGCTTTTTGAATAATTATGAGTAAACACTTCGTAATGCTTCATACGAAAGAAAGGTGTGTAACGCCTTATACTCCGTAATTTTTAATGTGCATGCAATGTATGGTGCTTACTACGATTTTAATGTACATAACAGTAATGACACGCAAACTTGTAAAAGAGCGCGCATATTAAGTCGGCAACATGTTTATTGCTCCCAAGGCCATGATGTAGTTTGCAAAACACCAGTGCAATGTAGCACATAGGTATTATTCTTCTTTCTATGTGAAATGACTAAATGAGCATATTATTGCAACTTTAACAAGCACCAACTTTGGTTACTATGCTCCATTTAAAAGCAACCTTTAACTTGCTATAGAAGTGTAAAAAACTCTGTCATTTCCCCTTTTCTTCCCTAATAGAATCTTGATTTTTTTTTATTTTTTTTTTTTTAACAATTATTGTACAATAATACAGCTTCTAAAATAATGGAGAAGAATTAATATTGGCCTTTTTCGATTACCCATTCTTAAAGAAACAACAAAACATTGAAATATAATTACTTGTACATACATTTTTACAAATTACACTAAAATACCAAACAATTCTACCCAAAAAACAATACTTGTAAAAATAATGAACAAATAATAAAATTAACCAAATAATAACATGTAATATCAATCATATTAATCACTACTAATAATATTCTATATACCCTTCAAAATCCTACCTCCAAAACACCCACCATTTTCTGAATTCAATCTTCCTCTCATCCTTTTCATCTTGTTTGCAAAGATCTCCACGCATACAACATTACATGAAAAAAATTACATCAATTATTCATTATAAAGAATTAATCTTGATTAGATTAATTAATCAAGCAATAATACTCTGTTTTTCATAATAATAATTTTCAACCAAGAGTAGAACCTCTTCTCATTGAACCATTATGGTTTTGATACTTAAAAGTCTGAGGAAGAGACATATCATCGTATCTAAGAATCTTCCTAACCTCAGATTTAACCTTAAAAAACAGATGCATTAAACTTCCCCTGTTTTGAAACCCAAGAAAACGTTTTTCTTCTTCATTCATTTCCAGATCTTGAACAAAAGTGGGCTTTCGTGACAAAACCCAAGCCCAGCCCAAATCCCACCATTTCTTGATCGAACTTCCCGCGTTTTCTCCCATGGAAGACAGAGACTTGGACCGATGAATAGCCCATGAAGTTGCAGGAGAAGCAGAGATTGAAGAAGGATGAAGGTTTAAGGAAAGAGACGAAAGCCGCCTTCGTAAACTTGGTTGATCATCTGAAGAAGAAGGTGATGATGAAATTGGAAGTGATGAACTCTTTGTTGTTCTTTGTTGAATGGTTTGAACTATTGAGCTCATTGCAAAAAAAAGCGTCGGTTTTTTTGCGTTGTTGAAATGAAAGCGTTGGAGGAGGAAATGAAAGTGTCGGTTTAGAGAGAGGGAGAATATAGAGGGGAGTTTGTTTAAGGGAGGGAGTGTTGAAGAATGGGAGAAATGAGAAACAGCTAATTGGTAATAAGGGTTTTTGGAAACAGGCTGGTTGATTCCTTCTTTCCTTGAATTACTTTGTTTTAAGGCATAGAAAGAAGGGATTGGAGGGTGGGGTGATCATGGTAGGGTCGTTTTAGCTTATTATTTGTATGTATGTATGTATTGTAATGGTGACCACTTTTTTTTTATTTCTTAAAATTGATGGTGTAACGATTTGTACATTAAAAGATTGAGCTTGTTATTAAGGAGTGCTTGGATCATGTAGGAAGAGAGTTTTTATTGTCTGAAATGAAGGTTGTGGGTTTGAGTCTTGAGAATGACAATAATATTTTTTATTTTTTCAATTGAGTTCTTGAAAGAGCTTAGTTTTTTTTTTTTTTTAGAAAAATTAATTGTTAGAGCCTGTTCTCTTCGGCTTATTTTCAGTTTAAATTAGTTCCTAGTTTCTTTATCTCATAAACAGTTCATCAGAACAGGTCCTTAATTTTTTATAGTTCTTGATATTAGATGTTATAAACTTAGTTAATTAAACCATAAAATTTCATTATTCCATCCAACTTAAATATTTTACCTTATATATAATGTAATTAAAAATATTTTACCCCTAGAGTATTTTCTCAACCAATTAAATCCATTTATTTCTCCCCTCAAGTGAAAGAAAAAAAACCATTTATTTCACTACATTTGATTAAACCCACTTTTCTCGCGAACTCGAGTGTAATTAGAGTTAGAGCAAACAAAGCTTAACCGGAAACAACTTAACAAATTAATACGTGGCGGGAAGCCTGGACTATAAGAATGCGCGGGAGTCACAGAGCGGTGGCGTGTGAAAGTGGGACCATGTGAGGCTGTCGGTTGACAATACGCCGCCGACACTATTATTATTTCCATTTTCTCTTTAAACAAAAACTCTGGCTAAATTTTTTTTTGTACGTACTTATAAATTTCAATGGGTTATGGACTATAGGGCCGCCTTTCGAGTAGGCCCATTTCCTAAAGTCTACCAGCTAATTTGTACATTTTCCTATTTTCGTCCTAATAATTGGAAGAAATTTTCCCAATAGTTAGGAAACAAGACATAAATCTTGTTAACATTGTTTTTTCTTACCTCACTTTTTTTCTTTCCTTATTGTTTTTACTCCGTAATTACTTAAAACAATTTTTTTCAATTTCACCACCTTTTACTTCCTTTCATAATTATGATTGTGATATTTTGTTTGGTTAACCTAAAAAGTGTCAGATGAAGTTGAAATTTCTAATCAATTCCAAATTCCTATACACTACCTAGGTGTTAGAATCCAACTCCTTTTGATGTTTTAGTTTCCCTTTAAGTGCTTTCCTAGAGTTTAGTTTATGCTTTCTTAGCTCGAGGTCCCATTATTGTGTTACTGTCAGATCAGTGTTCACTAGGGATTCTCCTACTATGTTATTTAAAGCTCTTTAGATGGTGAATGATTAATGAAATCTTAAGCCTTCTACCAAGTGTTGCTTTGCTCTTATGCTTGTTTGTTGTTAGACCTTTATAGATATTGTGTCTTACTTGCATAATTTCTCCCCTCCAAACCAACTTGATGCACTAAGAACTCGTGGTTCGGACCCTCTTGTGCCCGCCTTGAATTATCGGCCGTCACAAGCCCCGACCACCCGCACTCCGTTGCCCAAATAGACGTGAGTGCTCTTTGATTTAATTGCCCGCTTGTGTTGTTCTGTGCTCGCAAGCCCCTCTTCCGCTCAAGGATAGCGTTATTGCCGCCAAAAGGCTAGAGCGCGCCGCACGTTTCGGGGTCATAACTCCCGGACCGTGACACTAGGTTTCTAGGACATTTGCACGGAATGGAAGGAACAAAGGAAAAAAAGAGATTGAAATGAAAACCCCTTAAATTTACGTTGTTGTTTAGTTTAAAAAAATAAAAAATAAAAAATAAAAGAGGGAAACAAGCCACCTTCTCCGAACAACCACCACTACACGACCTAGGGGTGTTCAAATATCAATCCGGGCCACAATAACTAGTCCGGTCTCCAAATTGAGAAATTCATTTTTTATGTCTTCGGTTTGGTTCGGTCCAAATCAGGTCATTTCGCAACTTGCATTGATTTCGTAAACTCAAGCCTACCACATACATTTATGACAACATATAATAGTCATATATGCTTCCAAACGACATTATATGACCCCGAGATGTATCCCCTAGAGCCTCAAGACTTTTCGCGCACCAGGGCCCAAAACCTCAAAAATTCCTCAAAAACGTGGATAATAGCCTTCAATTTTGGAATTTTTTGAATTTTTTTTGCCCGCAAATAAAAATTGTCGAGATGTTTACCATGGTCCCTATACTCTCCGGGAGTCCAATTAGGTGGACGGAATCATCCAATATGCCCTTAAACGGTCAATTTACCCGTTTATAATGCACTGATTTCGTTAACTCATGCCTACCACGGACGTTTGTGACAACATATAATGCTCATATATGGTTCCAAACGGCATTATAAGACCCCGAGATATATCCCATAGTAACTAAAGACTTTTCGACACCGAGCCTCGAAACATACAAAATTCCTCAAAAAGCGTGGATAATAGCCTTCAATTTTGGATTTTTTTGGGTTGTTTTTCGACCTAAAATAAAAATTGCCGAGATGTTTACCATGGTCCCTAATACTATCCTAGAGTCCAATTGGGTGGGCGGAATTATCCAATTTGCCTTTAAACGGTCAACTTACCCGTTTTTAACTTGCACAGATTTCGTTAACCCATGCCTACCACGGACATTTGTGACAACATAAAATGATTATATATGGTTCCAAACGACATTATTTTACCTCGATATATATCCCATAGTATCTCAAGACTTTTCGACACCGGCCCCGAAACCTCCAAAATTTCTCAAAAAGCATGGATAATAGCCTTCAATTTTGGATTTTTTTAACTTTTTTTTCGACCTGAAATAAAAATTGACGAGATGTTTACCATGGTTCCTAATACTCTCCCGGAGTCCAATTGGGTGGGCGAAATCATCCAATTTGCCTTTAATCGGTCAATTTACCCGTTTATAACTTGCACCGATTTCGTTAACTCATGGCTACCACAGACGTTTGTGGTAACTTATAATGATCATATATGGTTCCAAACGGCATTATATGACCCCGATATATATCCCATAGTATCTCAAGACTTTTCGACACCGGGACCCGAAACTTCCAAAATTCCTCAAAAAGCATGGATAATAGCCTTCAATTTTGGATTTTTTTGACTTATTTTCGACCGGAAATAAAAAATTCCGAGATGTTTACCATGGTCTCCAATATCCTATGGGAGTCCAATTGGGTGGGCGGAATCATCCAATATGCCCTTAAACGGTCAATTTACCCGTTTATAACTTGCATCGATTTCGTTAACTCATGCCTACCACGGACGTTTGTGACAGCATATAATGATCATATATGGTTCCATACGGCATTATATGACCCCGAGATATATCACATAGTATCTCAACACTTTTCGACACCAGGCCTAGAAACCTAGAAAATTTCTCAAAAACCGTGGATAATAGCCTTCAATTTTGGATTTTTTTGAGTTTTTTTCGACCTGAAATAAAAATTTCTGAGATGTTTACCATAGTCCCTAATATTATCCTAGAGTCCAATTGGGTGGGCGGAATTATCTAATTTGCCTTTAAACGGTCAACTTACCCGTTTTTAACTTGCACATATTTCGTTAACCCATGCCTACCACGGACATTTGTGACAACATAAAATGATTATATATGGTTCCAAACGACATTATTTTACCTCGATATATATCCCATAGTATCTCAAGACTTTTCAACACCGGCCCCGAAACCTCCAAAATTTCTCAAAAAGCATGGATAATAGCCTTCAATTTTGGATTTTTTTGACTTTTTTTTCGACCTGAAATAAAAATTGACGAGATGTTTACCATGGTCCCTAATACTCTCCCGGAGTCCAATTGGGTGGGCGAAATCATCCAATTTGCCTTTAATCGGTCAATTTACCCGTTTATAACTTGCACCGATTTCGTTAACTCATGGCTACCACAGACGTTTGTGGTAACTTATAATGATCATATATGGTTCCAAACGGCATTATATGACCCCGATATATATCCCATAGTATCTCAAGACTTTTCGACACCGGGACCCGAAACTTCCAAAATTCCTCAAAAAGCATAGATAATAGCCTTCAATTTTGGATTTTTTTGACTTATTTTCGACAGGAAATAAAAAATTCCGAGACGTTTACCATGGTCTCCAATATCCTATGGGAGTCCAATTGGGTGGGCGGAATCATCCAATATGCCCTTAAACGGTCAATTTACCCGTTTATAACTTGCATCGATTTCGTTAACTCATGCCTACCACGGACGTTTGTGACAACATATAATGATCATATATGGTTCCATACAGCATTATATGACACCGAAACATATCCCATAGTATCTCAAGACTTTTCGACACCGGCCCCGAAACCTCCAAAATTTCTCAAAAAGCATGGATAATAGCCTTCAATTTTGGATTTTTTGACTTTTTTTTCGACCTGAAATAAAAATTGACGAGATGTTTACCATGGTCCCTAATACTCTCCCGGAGTCCAATTGGGTGGGCGAAATCATCCAATTTTCCTTTAATCGGTCAATTTACCCGTTTATAACTTGCACCGATTTCGTTAACTCATGGCTACCACAGACGTTTGTGGTAACTTATAATGATCATATATGGTTCCAAACGGCATTATATGACCCCGATATATATCCCATAGTATCTCAAGACTTTTCGACACCGGGACCCGAAACTTCCAAAATTCCTCAAAAAGCATGGATAATAGCCTTCAATTTTGGATTTTTTTGACTTATTTTCGACCGGAAATAAAAAATTCCGAGATGTTTACCATGGTCTCCAATATCCTATGGGAGTCCAATTGGGTGGGCGGAATCATCCAATATGCCCTTAAACGGTCAATTTACCCGTTTATAACTTGCATCGATTTCGTTAACTCATGCCTACCACGGACGTTTGTGACAGCATATAATGATCATATATGGTTCCATACGGCATTATATGACCCCGAGATATATCACATAGTATCTCAACACTTTTCGACACCAGGCCTAGAAACCTAGAAAATTTCTCAAAAACCGTGGATAATAGCCTTCAATTTTGGATTTTTTTGAGTTTTTTTCGACCTGAAATAAAAATTTCTGAGATGTTTACCATAGTCCCTAATATTATCCTAGAGTCCAATTGGGTGGGCGGAATTATCTAATTTGCCTTTAAACGGTCAACTTACCCGTTTTTAACTTGCACATATTTCGTTAACCCATGCCTACCACGGACATTTGTGACAACATAAAATGATTATATATGGTTCCAAACGACATTATTTTACCTCGATATATATCCCATAGTATCTCAAGACTTTTCAACACCGGCCCCGAAACCTCCAAAATTTCTCAAAAAGCATGGATAATAGCCTTCAATTTTGGATTTTTTTGACTTTTTTTTCGACCTGAAATAAAAATTGACGAGATGTTTACCATGGTCCCTAATACTCTCCCGGAGTCCAATTGGGTGGGCGAAATCATCCAATTTGCCTTTAATTGGTCAATTTACCCGTTTATAACTTGCACCGATTTCGTTAACTCATGGCTACCACAGACGTTTGTGGTAACTTATAATGATCATATATGGTTCCAAACGGCATTATATGACCCCGATATATATCCCATAGTATCTCAAGACTTTTCGACACCGGGACCCGAAACTTCCAAAATTCCTCAAAAAGCATGGATAATAGCCTTCAATTTTGGATTTTTTTGACTTATTTTCGACCGGAAATAAAAAATTCCGAGATGTTTACCATGGTCCCTAATACTCTCCTTGAGGCCATTTGGCGGGCGGAATCATCCAACTTGTCTTTAAACGTTTAATTTACCCATTTACAATTTTCACCGATTTCGTTAACCCATTCCTACCACGAACGTTTATGACAACATATAATGATCATATATGGTTCCAAACAGCATTATATGACACCGAAATATATCCCATAGTATCTCAAGACTTTTCGACACCGGGCCTTTAAACCTACAAAATTTCTCAAAAAGCGTGGATAATAGCCTTTAATTTTGGATTTTTTTGAGTTTTTTTCGAGCTATAATAAAAATTGACGAGATGTTTGCCATGGTCCCTAATTTTATCCTAGAGTCCAATTGGGTAGGCGGAATTATCCAATTTTCCTTTAAACGGTCAACTTAACCGTTTATAACTTGCACCGATATCGTTAACTCATGCCTATCACGGACATTTGTGACAACATAAAATGATCATATATGGTTCCAAACGACATTATATCACCTCGAGAATTCGAGATATATCTCATAGTATCTCAAGACTTTTTGACACCGGCCCCGAAACCGCCAAAATTCCTCAAAAATCATAGATGCCTTCAATTTTAGAGTTTTTTTTTTTACTTTTTTCGACCTGAAATAAAAATTGATGAAATGTTTACCATGGTCCCTAATACCCTCCTGTAGTCCAATTTGGTGGGCGAAATCATCCAATTTGCCTTTAAACGGTCAATTTACCGTTTATAACTTGCACCTATTTTGTTAACTCATGCTTACCACGGACGTTTGTGATAACATATAATGATCATATATGGTTCCAAACATCATTATATGACCCCGAGATATATCCCATATTATCTCAAGACTTTTCGACACCGGGCCTAGAAACCTACAAAATTCCTCAAAAAGCGTGAAAAATAGTCTTCAATTTTGGATTTGTTTGACTTTTTTTTTTCCACCTGAAATAAAAATTGACGAGATGTTTACCATGGTCCCTAATACTCTTCTGGAGTCCAATTGAGTGGGCGGAATCACTCAATTTTCCTTTAAACGGTTAATTTACCATTTTATAACTTGCACCGATTTGTTAACTCATGCTTACCACGGACGTTTATGACAAACATATAATGATCATATATGGTTCACAACAGTATATATGACCCCGAGATATATCCCATAATATCTCAAGACTTTTCAACAACGGGTCTAGAAACTTACAAAAATTTTCAAAAAGCGTGGATAGCTTTCAATTTTTGATTTTTTTGACTTTTTTTCGACCTGAAACAAAAATTGCTGAGATGTTTACCGTGGTACCTAATACTATCCCAGAGTCTAATTGGGTTTATCCAATTTGCCTTTAAACTTTCAACTTACCCGTTTATAACTTGCACTGATTTCGTTAACTCATGCCTACCAAGGACGTTTGGGACAACATATAATGATCATATATGGTTCCAAACGGCATTATATGACCCTGAGATATATCCTATAGTATCTCAAGACGACATCGGGCCCCAAAAACCTCCAAAATTCTCAAAAAGCGTGGATAGTAGCCTTTAAATTTGGATTTTTTTGACTTTTTTCGCCTGGAAATAAATTTTTTTGAGATGTTTACCATGGTCTCTAATACCCTCCGGGAGTCCAATTGGGCGGGCGAAATCATCCAATTTGCCTTTAAATGGTCAATTTACCCGTTTACAACTTGCACCGATTTCGTTTAACTCATGTCTACCACGGACGTTTATGACAACATTTAATGATCATATATATATGGTTCCAAACGTCATTATATGACCCCAAAATGTATCCCCTATTACCTCAAGAATTTTCGATATCGGACCCCGAAACCTCCAAAATTCCTCAAAAAACGTGGATAATAGCCTTTAATTTTGGATTTTTTTAGCTTTTTTTCGCTCGCAAATAAAAATTGCTGAGATGTTTACCATGGTTTCGTACACACCTCTTATATTGGCTATAAGCTTTCATGGGGCCTTTACGTAGTCGTATAATGGTCATATATGGGTACCACAATATTATATGACCTCGGGATACATCCCGTTATGTGAAATTCCGACACGAGTCTCGACAACTTCTAAATCGCTCCGATTTCGTGTATAGGTTTTGGACCGAATCGATTTTTTTACTCAAAATTATGCATGAAACCTTTAATAATGATTAATTTTATCCTTATATGTTTAGAAAAATTTAATTGTATAAGCTTTGTTGTACTAATCATACATAAAAAGACGTTATAATATTGTTTTTCTCTTTTTTTTTGTTTTTTTTTGAGTTTTCCATAAAGTTATTAAAGATTTAATGTTTTTTTTAAAAAAAATTCTAAAATCGGTCCAAAGAGGTCTGGTCTGGTCCAGGTTTGGTCCCAACTTAATCGGTCTGATTTTTCGGTTCTTGAAATTCTAATTTTCGTTTTGGTCCAAGTCGATTCGGCCTTTGACTGATGAACAACCCTAACACCAGTGTTACACCACCCCCTATTTTCTTCACTTTTCCAACTTCTCCAACCCCCACTCGCTACCCCTCATCGGCTATCCCCTTCGTCTAGGGTTTTAAAGGTGGGGGAGGGCTGACCAAATGTTTTATAGGCAGGGGGTGGGGGAGGACCAACGAAGGGTAGGGGGAAAGGCAGTGGTGCGATGGTTGGTTTTTTTTAGTGGTGTGAGTAGGTAGGAGAGTGGTGGTTAAAGGAATGACTGAATGAGAATAGAAAGACTGAGAGAGGGTGAGGAATCAACTTGGAAGGATTATTGGGGAATGGAGAAGATAAAAGAAATGGGAAAAACGACCTAATAAACAACAAAGGAATAAAGGTAGTTAATTTCTGTTTTCTTTGATAAATACCCCAACTAAACGACTCCTTAATACTTAATATACGGAGTAATTTTTTCTAGGGTAATGCTATACATAGCCCTTAGGGCTAAGCATTAAAAACACTCTTGGAAATTATATAAAATTAGGAATTCATGACAAAATCACGCGTAGATCAGTGTAATTAGTATGAATTTGTCATGATTTTCTAAATTTAAACAGTTTTCAAAAGTATTTTTAATGCTTATATGTAGCTCTAAGGGCTATGTGCCTATGTATAACATTTTCCTTTTTTCTATACCGTTTTACTCCGAAGTCTGTAACAGTAACGAGATGTCACAAATCACGATATCGCACAGCTCGCTCGACGAGTCGACGCTCCTTCAATTTTTTTTTGTTCAGACGCGATATCAAACACAGTCCTACTAGTCTACTACACTACAGCACTGTGAGTCTGTGAGTGACGGTGTGTAAACCATCTCTTCTGAAGATCAAATTTCTCAGCAGACTTTGATTTTGCCTTCTCTAATGGAGTATCGCAAGATCAAGGATCAGGTTCATCTCTCTCCTTCGCACTATTTTATCAATTGTTGTCTTGTTCATCGCAGAAATTCTGTATTTTCATCAATGTCCGATTTTCTCCAGTTCCAGAAGACAATTTCTTCTCATTTTCAGTTATTGCAATTGAACCTTACAATTTATGAATGCGATTTCAATTTTCGTAGTTTCGTAATCATCACGTTTAATCTTATCGCGATTACTGGAAAAAAATTGAGTTTTGCAATTAATTTGATTTGAATGATCCAATTATCTATTCATTATAGAACCTGCATTTGATTGCTGTAAACTAAGTGAAAACAGAAGATTTGAGAATTGATTTTGATTTGTTTTAGGATGAAGATGAAGAATCCGCAGGTGACCTAGAACTTTCACGAGGGAAACCTAATTCAGGTTTATTATCCCCTAATTTGATTGATTTGAAATTCTTGTTACTTAATACTAGAATTTTTTTAGTATAAATTTAAGTTATCTCAATTTCGGCTAATTTTTAGCTGGTATGATGAACAATGTAGCTGCTTTGGGAGCTTTATCTGGTGTAGCACCTCAATGGAAGCGCAAGTATGATTGTGTTCTTTTAATTTAGCTGATTTTAACTCTACATTGTTATGTATAAGAAGTAGATGTGGTTAGACGGAAATCTAGTTCGTTGGATTAATTGCTATTGATGCCTTTCTTGTCTTGAAAATAGGTCGATGGTTACGCTTGCGCTGACTATACTTACTAGTTCACAAGCTATACTTATTGTCTGGTCAAAGAGAGCTGGGAAATATGATTACAGTGTTACAACCGCAAATTTTTTGGTGAGCGAAATCTTCATTTGTCTGAGATTGACGCATTACCCATTTAATTACTTGTAGCTGAGCTTGAAAACATTGTTTCTGTGACTATTCCAGCAGACCTGGACTTCTTTGATATTGATTTAAATTTTCTTCTGTTTTGACTACAAAGTTCTTGATTTCGGATCCTACCCTTTGCTTTGCTTCCAGGTTGAAACTTTGAAATGTGCATTATCACTCTTAGCCTTGGCAAAAATCTGGAGAACTGAAGGTGTTACTGATGACAATAGGTAGTATATTGTTGATTACATATTTCTGCCTATTACTTGTCAAGTATATTGTAATTGCATGATTGAGAAGTTGCCTATTCTTGAGTTATACCCAAGGAAAATTATGCTGTCTTTCCAGACATTTTCATATAACTTTCCTAGTTTCCTGTTTGGTCTTATTGTTTCAATGTTCATCTGGAATATTGATGCTGATTTGAGTTTCCCCATGGTTATTATACTAGGTTAAGCACTACAGTGGATGAAGTAATTGTATATCCTATACCAGCAGTGCTTTATTTGGTTAAGAATTTGCTCCAGGTTGTTTTCAGTTGTCTGGGTTGCTTCTTTTTCTTTCTTTTTTCTAATGAAAGATTTGCCTCTGGTTTCTCACCATTTTACACCTGACATTCCCAGTATTATATCTTTGCATACGTGGATGCTCCAGGATATCAAATATTGAAAAATCTGAATATAATTAGCACTGGTGTTCTCTATCGTATCATTCTTAAGAAGCGGTAAGCCCCTTTATGTTAAAGATACTTGACGTCATTTATACTGTCTGCTAATAAAGCATATGTTTTGTTCTGCATTATCTTACTTGAGAAAAGTTGAGAACTCTGTTATCCTTCATGATTTTTTCAGAAAAGTTTTAAGAACTCTAGGAGGATCCCAGGGAATTGAATAGCCAATATTATGAAAATCTCGAAATCTGACATATCCTTTGTATTATTGGGTAGCTAGGATTACAGATTATCAAGAAATAAAAATTTGATTTGATTTATTTTAGGATCTTTTCTGTTGAAACAGTCCTGCAGTTTGATGATATCTGTTGCCAATTAATTTAATTTTAAGATTCATTGGTAGGGTCCAATATTGAACATGGCTGCTGATACTGATTCTTATCAGAGTAAATGACCATTCTAATAATCTATTTGTGATTTTTCAGGTTAAGTGATATTGAGTGGGCTGCTTTCATTCTACTGTGTGCTGGGTGCACCACTGCACAGCTCACCTCCAAGTAAGAGTGGTCACCTGGTCATAAACTCATTATTCTTGTGACTAGATTTATAATACTCTGTTATGTGGCTTGGTTATAATCACTGTTGTCAATGGTATTTTCAGTTTCAATAACTAGAGGAATAAGCTCCTTAGTTTCAGTTGGTACTTTGGTAGTTGGGAATTTACCAATTTTCTAATATATACATAAACATAAAAAAGAAATACATAGGAAGATGGCAGGGGTAGGATAATTCTCTGGAGTATACATTAATTAGTCATAAATTTCTTATAATGGTAGAACAAATACATTATTGACAGGGGTAGGCTAATTCATTAATTATTTTCCAGAGGATCAGTTTTCTTAGATTTACATGTAGTTGTATGGATGTCCATAGTAACTTTTACCATCTATAAATT
This sequence comes from Chenopodium quinoa, assembly GCF_001683475.1. NCBI lineage: Eukaryota > Viridiplantae > Streptophyta > Magnoliopsida > Caryophyllales > Amaranthaceae > Chenopodium > Chenopodium quinoa. The sequence goes on from NW_018742244.1 coordinate 2,983,667, forward strand.
TTGATGTGAGTAAGCATCTTATAATCCATGGTAATGTGTTCCCAAAATGTACTATATCCCTAAAATGTGTCCCCAAAAGGTGATGTCCTCTATTAAAATCATGATAATGGGAACACTCTACTTTCAAACCTGGACCTTTTGATGTTCTCTAAGCTTATATGAATGACTACTTTGATAATTGATATCATGACAAAGTAATGATAGGGGTCAATTACTTTTATTGTCCTAGGTGAGGCGATTTTAAAGAGGCACAAATCTGTCTTTTATACACCAAATTCAATTAAATATTAGTAAGAGCAAATTTTTCAATGAGGCACACCAAGGGCATAAGACAACTGATATAAGTATAATTATGATATTACTTATTTCCACAAGAGCTTTTTTTATAGACTGATTATAAGTATAATTATGATATTACTTATTACAGTAATGCTAGTAATTACAGGGACAATTATAAACTTAAGACAACTGATGGCAATGCCAATGTGGGCTGCAATAGGTGAAGAAAAAAAAGGTATAATAAGTACAAACTAAAGCCATGATTGTGAAAATGCTAGTCAGGAAACCTAGGAATCTGAGGGAAAGGAAGAAGGAGTGGAAATACCTACAGCTGATATCCTGTATAAAACAAAAAATAAATCCCCGTGGATCATAGTGTCTCAAAGGTTCCAATTAAAGGTCATATCCTCGCCAAGCTTAACGCAGGCTTGTCTTATCAGCGCCTGCAACTTTTCTCGGGTCTACCTTGTTTTCCTTAGTGTCTCAAAGGTTCCAATTAAAGGTCATATCCTAACCAAGCTTAATACAGGCCAAATCTTGTCTTATCAGATCCTGCAACTTTTCTCTGGTCTACCTTATTTTCCTTTACATCCCCTTAAAACTAATTTTTCACTCCTCAAAAGAGCTTCTGAATGCTGCCTCTAATGTGCCTGATCATGCTATTTGATCTATCAAACTTGCTGTATAGCCATTGCTTTTCTGTGAATCTATCTTTTTCTATCTTTTGTGCTAGCTTACCACAGCTGTGGAATAATACTTGTACAAAATGTTAGTTTTATGTGTTCTCTGCTTAAAACGTTCCTTCCATCATGCAGTTCTGATCATGTTCTTCAGACTCCACTTTATGGTTGGGTCATGGCCATTGTAAGTTGTTTTTGTTTATTTAAAGTAATTTTCCTGTTGATTAAAGACTAACATTGGATATTGTATTTTGGAATAATGCTTTAGAATTTTTCGTAGGTCATGGCTCTTTTGAGTGGGTTTGCTGGGGTCTACACGGAGGTAACTTCAGTAGATATAATTTGTCAATTTAGCACTTATTTTGTGTTAACCTATGTTAAGTGAGCTATATTGATGCAGAGTAGTAAACAATAGCTGACTTGATCTTAGTGCTGATACATATGTTCTGTATTCCCAGGCAATTATCAAGAAACGTCCCCAAAGAAACATAAACGTGCAGAACTTCTACTTATACGTCTTTGGAATGATTTTCAATGCCATTGCAATAGTTATTCAAGATTTTGATGAAGTTGCAAATAAGTATGTACTGTTCAATGATTTATGGACATTAATGCACAAAAGTCAGCACAAAGATCAACTGATTTCGCAAACTTATGTCTTTGGAATCTTTGTCCCCATGAATATGATCTTTGTGCTGATCAACTGATTTTTCCATGTAATTAATTATGTCAGTTGCAATGTCCATTAATTATTGTTGGCCCTGAATGATTTTATCTAAGATTCTCCATGCATTTGGATGCTAATTTCATTTGTGCTTTTGCAGGGGTTTTTTCCATGGCTACTCGTTCATTACTGTACTCATGATTGTAAACCATGCACTCAGGTATATTTTACGTGACCTCTAGTTTTCCTGATTGAAATAACTTAATAGGCGATAATTGCTCTCTTCTATTGTGATGAATCATGTTGGATGGAGAGTTATCCTCCAATCTATAATATCAGTTTTAGTTGATTGAATAAGATCTCAGAAATTGTTCATCCATGGCTAAGTGCACACATTGGCTGAGATATGTATTCTATAGATGATTTAACTGCAAATCTTGGATAACTCCAGGAGGCTAAGTAGAAATTAGATTTAGACTACTTCAGAATGTTCAGATGCCTGAAAAGGTTTCTTAAAGTGTGTCTTGTACGGCCTATACCGGGGTATACATAGTGTCATAGATGGACCATTGGTAATTAGGAAAACTAGGGGCCTTGCGAACATTATTAGCTAACATACTTTTTTTTGAGCTGTGCTAGACTCTTTCTAGAGTTTCATACTTTAGCTCTCCTTGTTCATAACAGTGTCATGCTTGCTTTTGTAGTCTTTTGTGGTCCATATGACCAATATTAAAGATTGAACTTGGGCAACTTAAGATATTGCTTGGTAGTAGTGCAAGAAGCTTTTCATAGGAGGTTGTAATTCTAGTTCCTTTATAACATATTATTGATGTATTTTGATATCCTGTATTTCATATGGGTACATGTGAACTGTTTATATACCACTTTATTAATAATAATTTAAAGCATTTCCTTTCTTCCTAAATCTTACATCATGGCAAGTCATCTAGCTACTAACCTGCTCTCCTCCGTTCTCAGTATTCTCAGTTATATTACATTGGATAATAAATTTGCTACATTTCAATCTTCTTCATGCAGTGGCATTGCAGTCTCAATGGTAATGAAATATGCTGACAATATCGTGAAGGTAAGACCTCTTAACAACTTGCTTTATTATTGAGCTTGGAGATATGAATTTACCTAATTGTGAACTCTCTCTGCCCCCATTAAACTTTTCATTTCTCTCAAAATACTTGTCCCCTGATAAATTTCCCATTTCTCACTTTAAATTGATATCCACACTATTAAATAATGCTTCGATTGTTATATATTCTTTTACCTCCTGACCTTAGGTTTCCTTTCTCTCTCACCTCCCCTAAAAACAATGAGTTATACTCACTGCCTTTTATTTACTATGTTACTCGGACTCTTTCATTTACCTCACGTGTTCGTGTCGACACGACTCGTGTCGGACACCGACACCGACACTTGGACGCTTCATTTTTAACTAAAAAGACAACTTTTTTCAAGAAAATGGGCGAGTCCGATGCTTGGACACCCGTGTCTAATTTGACACTTCATCCGAGTCCAAGTAACATAGTTTATTTATTCACCTTTATCCAACAAAACCCCACTGCTGTTTATCTCTTATATACTTTGTGTACAACCCAAAGTAGAAGTTAAATGAAAGATGAAGGAAGTACATGGAGTAATATTTAATATAATATTCTGATCTTTTTCTTTCGTGCTATCTGTTTGATCTGTGCATCGTCTGCAGTTGATCACTTGCTCGGTTGACCAACCCTCATCTTTAAATTTTCGCATTGCTTAATTGAATTTACCCTATTTTAATTTGGTCTATCCCTAGTTTAGGATACTAGATGCTTGTCTTGGGTTCATTAGCCTTTTTAGGATATGAAACAGGTGAAACATTTTCTTATCCTGACTAGTGGCGGATCCAGGATTTTCGAACTTATGAGTCACCATCAATATTGATCACTTGTTTCAATCCAAAAATTATATATATATAAAAAAAATTATATTTCACCAAAATGATTTCAATCCAAAAATAGGATATAAAAATACATACTATAAAACTATTACATTAAACTAACTTTATGATTGTTTACTTAAAAACAAGAATTATTAAAAAAAAAAAGTTAAATATCTTAAGAGACCGGTTATTAAATATAACAGTCTCTTTAATAAATATGAAAGCAACGCAAAAAATTATTCTAATTCAATGGCGGACAAAAAGAGACCTGTTATCTAGATAACAGGTCTCTAATGACGTGGTGGCAATAGCAGCTACAAAGAGACCACCTATCTGATATTTTAATAGGCGGTCTCTTTGATATTTAAAAAACTGACAGTGGGCTAATCTCAAATAGAAGAAACAAAGAGCTCTCTTTTTTTATTTTTTATTTTTTTTTGGTGCTAGTGAGTCACGTGACTCACTATGCACCTTAATAGATCCGCCCCTGATCTTGACTTCTTAAATTTGAACTAGTCAAGTAATAATGCATTGACAAGCATGGCTTCTGGCTATTCTTTCAGTGTCACTTGTCTCTTGGGCATCAGAAATGCCAAACTTTATGGCTCCAGGATTACATTTGCATGCTTTGTCTCTACCTGATGCCTTTAAACTTCACTAGTTTTACCTGCATGTTTAATCTTATGGAGATTTAACTTACATTGATAACATTTTGCAGGTATATTCAACTTCGGTGGCAATGTTGCTGACAGCAATTGTTTCTGTTTTTCTGTTCGGATTTCATCTCTCCCTTGCCTTTTTTCTTGGTGCTACGTAAGTTACTGTTCATCTTACAGTATATATTTTCAACTGTTGTACTGGACAAAGTTTTCTGAATAACTTGTTTTGGCAGTGTTGTGTCTGTCTCTGTGTATCTGCAAAAGTTTGGGAAAACGCCAAGGTAGCAGAACGCAGCTATTCCTCTCTTTACAGTTGGTCCCGTTGTACTTGTAGAATTTTTGCTAACAAAATGAGATAGATGATATTGTGGAATTCATATTGACAATGTCCTGAGGCTAGTGCTGTCCTGATTGGTGCTTCCGGTTCTAACAATTTCTAAGTCGGAGGAAAGGCTATAGTTTTTCTGGAGCCAGCGTGATGATCCTGCTACTACTCCTAGTCCATGTGAAAGATAGGTCGCATATAGAACTTGACCATGTTATATTGCATTAATCTTGTATGGATCATTGTAAATGTCAATATATACATAACATTTGAGCTACTTGTGGTAATATCCTGTAAAAGCTGCTGGTACAGGGACAGTCTGCATGTCCCCTTATGTGCTGTATATGCCAAGGTTGCCTAATTAGAGTACCTTGTCCATTGTCCAAGAGAGTATCTTAATTAGCATCTCACTCACTCTCAAATATAGTTGTATGAAATGGGATAATTTTTACAATTTGACAACTTAGAAATGACTTTTTTGATATGACATGTATTTTTAACATCTGAACCAATACAAATTATTAAATAGACCTGGTTCACACTAATTTATTGTGGACCACTAACATTAGGGAAATTATGGTTGTTTTATTAGAAAAAAAAACGGTCACTATAATAGAAAAAGGGTCTCTATGTTGAAATAAAAGTCATTTTGGTAATATATATGTTATAAAAGGTTAATTTTTTTAATGAAATATTTTATATACTGGTTAATTTGAATAATAAAGGTCACTATATTAAAATTAGGGTCATAACGTTGTACTTTAAGTTCACAATAATATTAAACGTTATACTAGTTTTAATAAAGGTTATTATGTTAAAAATAAGGTTACTATGTCAAAATTAAGGGTTACTATGTTCATATAATGTCAGTTGCGTGTGTATAAACCTCGGGTCCACAATAACATTATTGTGGACCAGGTCTACGCAAGATTTTTTCTGCTGAACCAATGACTTTGGTCTTCTCTTTTCTCCCATCGGTTTATGTTGATGTCTGAAAAATCGCACTGGTAATGGCTTTGTGGCAGTATTTGGGTAAAAAAAGGAGTTGAATGCAGTAGTAAAGCTCGACTGATAAATGGGTAAGCTAGCAACTAATAGATAATGAGGTACCCTTATATCAATGTTATAATCAAACCATATAAAAATATTCCAGACTAGCCACATCAAATTTTCTTATTGTCATACTCATATATCCTCAAATTTTGTATCTGTAAAATTTATATACATGAAAAATACACCTGAAATATTTCAACTTTTGAGTATCAAAATGATAAGTAATTTCCTCAAAAAAAAATAAAAATAAAAAATAAAAAAAAATGATACCAGTAAAAACAATCCTAAATAGCATCTTCGTTTCCTTTAAAAAATAAATATGAACAGGATTTTAACACAGGCCAATCCAAAAATTGAAGTGGGCAGTGATAGTAGCTGTTGATGGCATCTGTAACTCTGTAAGCATTGATAGCCTGTACCATCCAATCTATACCCCAAGGCTTATCCTCGCTCAACCTGTACGCAGGGGTAGTAGTCTGGTTAATATTGCAAAATTAAATGGTTCAACAATATCTGATCACGAGCCAATAGAACTTGGTTCATGGTCTTTAAAGCGGAGTACCAAGTTTTTCTGGGTGAACCAGTCAGGTGATCCAGTTTTCCATAACCAGAAGAAACATCAAACTCTCGATGCAGTCCTGAAAATAACCAGTACGCTTAGATTTTGTGGAAAAAAAGAGTTGTGCAATCACTTTTCACCCAAAAATTAAATAAAAAGGTACTACTCTTGTCTATCTTAAGGTTTTTGGAGATCTGTCAAGCAGCAAAGTCAAATGGTAGCAAACATGAAAGCTTTATGCTACACCTGTAAGTTCCAAAATAAATTCAAACTGAAAAATCGATAAAGAAGAGGTGCAAATAACCTACCTAGGAAGTCAATGTCATTTAAGAGGCTTTATCCCCTGCAAAAGTTAAACCAAAATTTAAAATCCTGCTTAATCACATATGCAAAAGCCTAATAATGGTGTATTATAGGGAAATTGGAATGATTTGAAAATCTAGTAATGATGTCATTGAGTTTTCATAAACTTATGAATTAGAGCTATCGATTCAGCTATTCAAGTCGGGTTTGGGTCGGGTCAAATTAAGTCTCGGGTTAAATCAAGATCAGGTTATGTCGGGTCAATCTAGCTTCAGATCATGTTCAGGTTGGGTCAATTTCAGTTAAAGTTATAATGGGTCGTTCACCTTTTTGGATATAGGTCGGGTTCATTTCGAGTTAAAATCAGATCGGGTTTAATTTCAGGTTCGGGTTGTGTTGAGTCGGGTTTGGATGGGTTAACAAGATGGTACATTCAGGTTCGGGTTAGTGTTGAGTCGGGTTCTGGTTCAAGTTCAATTCTAATAAATATCGATGTGGCCAAGTTGGACTATATAATTACGCCTTCCATAATTTGATCAAGCATCATCAAGATTTTATTAAACCTATATACGAGTAATAGATAACAAAAGTTATATAAGCTGACAAAAGATTTTATTAAATCGGATTGAGGGTTTAAAGAATTATACCAGTATATAAGCTGAATAAAAGGTACATAAAATTTTATAACCCTCATAACTCGGGTTCATGTTTTAATTGGGTCGGGTACTAGTTCAGGTTCGGATTGTTTTCGGGTCGGATTAAATCGGTTGATAGTTATTATCAAGTCGGGGACCAAATGGGTTTTCGGTTAAGATCAGGTTCACGTCAGGTTACATGTCACTAGTTTCACCCCATTGTTCGAGTACAAGCTGGTGTTAAGGTCGGATTCTCGGGTCAGGTCAGTTTCTGACAACTCTAGCTATAATCCACACTATTTAAGGAAATTTTGAGATTTCGAAATTGGTGGCAAAAAAAGTTGAGACCCTAGGGGATATATCTCAGGGTCATATAATGCCGTTTGAAGCCATATATGATCATTATATGTTGTCATAAACGTACACGGTAGAGGCTTGAGTTTACGAAATCAATGCAAGTTCTAAACGGGTAAAATGATCGTTTAAGGGCATATTGGATGTTTCCACTAACCCAATTGGACTCCCGGAGGATATTAGGGACCATGGTAAACATCTCGATAATTTTTATTTGAAGGCGAAAAAAGGTAAAAAAAATTACAAAATTGAAGGCTTATAATTCACGCTTTTTGATGAGATTTTTTGAGGTTTCGAGGTCCGAAGGCGAAAAGACTTAAGACCCTAAGGGTACATCTAGTGGTCATAAAATATCGTTAGAAACCATATATGACCATCATATGTTGTAATGAACGTACGTGGTAGGCTTGAGTTTACGAAATCACTTGAAGTTGTGAAAGGTAAAATGACCGTTTAAGGGAATATTGGATGGTTCCATTGACCCAATTGGACTCCCGGAGGATATTAATGACCATGGTAAACATCTCGACAATTTTTATTTCCGGGCAAAAAAAGGTCAAAAAATTACAAAATTGAAGGCTACAATCCGCGCTTTTAAAGGAAATTTTGAGGTTTAGGGGCCTGTGGCGAAAAGCCTTGAGACCCTAAGGATACATCTCAGGGTAATATAATTCCGTTTGAAACCACATATGGTCATTATACGTTGTGATAAACGTCCGTGGTAGGCTTGACTTTACGAAATCAGTGCAAGTTGTAAACGGGTAAAATGATCGTTTAAGGGCATATTGGATGGTTCTAACGACCCAATTTGACTCCCAGGGGATAGTAGGAACCATGGTAAACATCTCGGCAATTTTTATTTCCGGCCGAAAAAAGGTAAAAAAAATACAAAATTGAAGGCTATAATCCACGCTTTTTAAGAAATTTTGACGTTTCTGGCCCTCTGGCGAAAAGCCTTGAAACCCAAAGGGATACCTCTGGGGGTCATATAATGTTGTTTGAAAACATATATGATCATTCCATGTTGTCATAAACGTCCGTGGTAGGCTTGAGTTTAGAAATCACTGCAAGCCGTGAACGGGTAAAATGACCGTCTAAGGGCATATTGGATGTTTCCACCGACCCAATTGGACTCCCGGAGGGTATTAGGGACCATGGTAAACATTTCGACAATTTTTATTTGAAGGCGAAAAGAGGTCAAAAAAATTACAAAATTAAAGGCTATAATTCACGTTTTTTTGATGAAATTTTGAGGCTTCGAGGCCTGATGGTGAATACCCTTGAGACCCTAAGGGTACATCTCGGGGTCATAAAATGTCGTTAGAAGCTATATATGACCATCATATGTTGTAATAAACGTATGTGGTAGGCTTGAGTTTACGAAATCACTAGAAGTTGTGAAAGGTAAAATGACCTTTTAAGGGAATATTGGACGGTTCCATCACCCTATTTGACTCCTGGAGGGGTATTAGGGACCAAGGTAAACATCCCGGAAATTTTTATTTCCGGACAAAAAAAAAGTGAAAAAATTACAAAATTGAAGGCTACAATCCGCGATTTTTAAGGAAATTTTGAGGTTTAGGAGCCTGTGGCGAAATGCCTTGAGATCCTAAGGGATACATTCATACATCTCGGGGTCATATAATTCCGTTTGAAACCACATATGATCATTATATGTTGTGATAAACGTTCGTGGTAGGCTTGAGTTTACGAAATCAGTGCAAGTTGTAAACGGGTAAAATGATCGTTTAAGGGAATATTAAATGGTTCCAACGACCCAATTTGACTCCTAGGGAATATTAGGAACCATGGTAAACACCTCGGCAATTTTTATTTCCGGGCAAAAAAAGGTAAAAAAATACAAAATTGAAGGCTTATAATCACAGCTTTTTGAGGAATTTTGAGGTTTTGAGTCCCGCTGGCGAAAAGCCTTGAAACCCAAAGGGATACATCTCGGTGTCATATAATGCCGTTTGAAACCATATATGATCATTATATGTTGTCATAAACATCCGTGGTAGGCTTGAGTTTACGAAATCACAAGAAGTTGTGATTGGGTAAATATTGGATGGTTCCATCGACCCAATTGGACTCCCGAAGGATATTAGGGACCATGGTAAAGATCTTTGTAATTTTTATTTACGGGCGAAAAAAAGGTCAAAAAAATTACAAAATTGAAGGTTATAATTTGTGTTTAAGGAAAATTTTGAAGTTTGGGTACATGTGGCGAAAAGCCTGGAGACCCTAAGGGATACATCTCGGGGACATATAATGCCGTTTGAAACCATATGATCATTTTATTGTGTGATAAACGTCCGTGATAGATTTGAGTTTACGAAATCACTACAAGTTGTGAACGGGCAAAATGACCGTTTAAGAGCATATTGGATGGTTCCACCAACCTAATTGGACTTTTGAAGGGTATTTGAGACCATGGTAAATATCTCGACAATTTTTATTTCCGGGCGAAAAAAGGTAAAAAAAATACATAATCGAAGGCTATAATCCAAGATTCCAAGCTTTTTGAGAAATTTAGAGGTTTCGGGCCGTAGTTGCGAAAAGCTTTAAAACCCTAAGGGATAAATCTCGCCGATCTCGGGGTCATATAATGCTGTTTGAAACCATATATGATCATTATATGTTGTCATAAACGTCCGTGGTAGGCTTGAGTTTACGAAATCACTACAAGTTGTGAACGAGTAAATTAACCGTTTAAGGGCATATTGGATGTTTCCACCGACCCAATTGAACTCCCGGATGGTATTAGGAACGATGGTATTAGGATCCATGGTAAACATCTCGACAATTTTTATTTGAAGGCGAAAAAAGGTCAAAATAATTTACAAAATTAAAGGCTAATTTATGTTTTTTTTGATGAAATTTTGAGGTTTCGCGGCCCGATGGCAAATAGCCTTGAGACCCTAAGGGTACATCTCGGGGTCATAAAATGTCGTTAGAAACCACATATGACCATCATATGTTGTAATAAACGTATGTGGTAGGCTTGAGTTTACGAAATCACTAAAAGTTGTGAAAGGTAAAATGACCGTTTAAGGGAATATTAGATGGTTCCATCGAGCCAATTTGACTCCCGGAGGATATTAGGGACCATGGTAAACATCTAAGCAATTTTTATTTCCGGGCGAAAAAGGGTAAAAAAAAATTACAAAATTGAAGGCTACAATCTACGCTTTTAAAGGAAATTTTGAGGTTTAGGGTCCTGTGGCGAAAAGCCTTGAAACCCTAATGGATACATCTCGGGGTCATATAATTCCGTTTGAAACCACATATGATCATTACATGTTGTGATAAACGTCCGTGGTAGGCTTGAGTTTACGAAATCAGTGCAAGTTGTAAACGGGTAAAATGATCGTTTTAGGACATATTGGGTGGTTCTAACGACCCAATTTGACTCGTAGGGAATATTAGAAACCATGGTAAATATCCCGGCAATTTTTATTTCCGACCGAAAAAAGGTCAAAAAAATACAAAATTGAAGGCTATAATCCACGGTTTTAAGGAATTTTGACGTTTCAAGGCCCTCTAGCGAAAAAGCCTTGAAACCCAAAGGGATACATCTCGGGGTCATATAATGTCGTTTGAAAACATATATGATCATTATATGTTGTCATAAACGTCCGTGGTAGGCTTGAGTTTACAAAATCACTACAAGTTGTGAACGCGTAAAATGACCGTTTAAGGGCATTTCCACCGACCCAATTGGACTCCCGGAGGGTATTAGGAACCATGGTAAACATCTCAACAATTTTTATTTGAAGGCGAAAAAAGGTAAAAAAAAATTACAAAATTAAAGGCTATTCACGCTTTTTGATGAAATTTTGAGGTTTCGAGGTCCGAAGACGAATAGCCTTGAGATCCTAAGGGCACATCTCGGGGTCATAAAATGTCGTTAGAAACCATATATGACCATCATATGTTGTAATAAACGTATGTGGTAGGCTTGAGTATACGAAATCACTAGAAGTTGTGAAAGGTAAAATGACCTTTTAAGGGAATATTGGATGGTTCCATTGACCCAATTTGACTCACGGAGGGTATTAGGGGCCATGGTAAACATCTCAGCAATTTATTTTTATTTCCGGGCGAAAAAAGGTAAAAAAAATTACAAAATTGAAGTCTACAATCCGCGCTTTTAAAGATAATTTTTAGGTTTAGGGGCCTGTGGCGAAAAGCCTTCAGACCCTAAGGGATACATCTCGAGGTCATATAATTCCGTTTGAAACCACATATGATCATTATATGTTGTGATAAACGCCCGTGTAGGCTTGAGTTTACGAAATCAGTGCAAGTTGTAAATGGGTAAAATGATCGTTTAAGGGCATATTGGATTGTTCTAACGACCCAATTTGACCCCCGGGGAATAGTAGGGACCATGGTAAACATCTCGGCAATTTTTTTTTGGCAAAAAAAGGTAAAAAAAAATACAAAATTGAAGGCTATAATCCACGCTTTTAGAGGAATTTTGAGGTTTCGGGGCCTGCTAACGAAAAGCCTTGAAACCCAAAGGGATACATCTCGGTGTCATATAATGCCGTTTGAAACCATATATGATCATTATATGTTTTCATAAACATCCATGGTAGGCTTGAGTTTACGAAATCACTACAAATTGTGAGCGCGTAAAATGACCGTTTAAGGGCATATTGGATGTTTCCACCGACCTAATTGGACTCCCGGAGGGTATTAGGGACCATGGTAAACATCTCGACAATTTTTATTTAAATGCGAAAAAAAGGTTAAAAAAAATTACAAAATTAAAGGCTAAACATCACGGTTTTTGATGAAATTTTGAGGTTTCGAGGCCTGATGGCGATTAGCCTTGAGACCTTAAGGGTACATTCGGGGTCATAAAATGTCGTTAGAAACCATATATGACCATCATATGTTGTAATAAACATATGTGGTAGGCTTGAGTTTACGAAATCACTAGATGGTGTGAAAGATTAAATGACCATTTAAAGGAATATTGGATGGTTCCATCGACCCAATTTGACTCCCGGAGAGTATTAGGGACCATGGTAAACATCTCGAAAATTTTTATTTCTCGGAGAAAAAAGGTCAAAAAATTACAAAATTGAAGTCAACAATCTGCGCTTGTTAAGGAAATTTTGAGGTTTAGGGGCCTGTGGCGAAATGATAATTCCGTTTGAAACCAAATATGATAATTATATGTTGTGATAAACGTCTGTAGTAGGCTTAAGTTTACGAAATCACTGCAAGTTGTGAACGGGTAAAATGACTGTTTAAGGGCATATTGGGTGGTTCCAACGACCCAATTTGACTCCTAGGGAATATTAGAAACCATGATAAACATCTCGGCAATTTTTATTTCCGGCCGAAAAAGGTAAAAAAAAATACATAATTGAAGGCTATAATCAACGTTTTTTAAAGAATTTCGACATTTCGGGCCCGCTGGCGAAAAGCCTTGAAACCCTAAAGGATACATCTCGCCTATTTCGGGGTCATATAATGCCGTTTGAAACCATATATGATCATTATATGTTGTCATAAACGTCCGTGGTAGGCTTGTTTTTACGAAATCACTGCATATTTGTGAACGGGTAAAATGACCGTTTAAGGGCATATTGGATGTTTCCACCGACCCAATTGGACTCCCGGAGGGTATTAGGGACCATGGTAAACATCTCGACAATTTTTATTTGAAGGCTAAAAAAGGTCAAAAAAATTACAAAATTAAAGGCTATAATACACACTTTTTGATGAAATTTTGAGGTTTCGAGGACCGATGACGAATAGCCTTGAAACCTCAAGGGTACATCTCGGTTTCATAAAATGTCGTTAGAAACCATATATGACCATCATATGTTGTAATAAACGTATGTGGTAGGCTTGAGTTTACGAAATCACTAGAAGTTGTGAAAGGTAAAATGACCGCTTAAGGGAATATTGGATGGTTCCATCGACCCAATTTGACTCTCGGAGGGTATAAGGGACCATGGTAAACATCTTGGAAATTTTTATTTCCGGGCGAAAAAAGGTAAAAAAATTACAAAATTGAAGGCTACAATCTGCGATTTTTAAGGAAATTTTGAGGTTTAGGGGCCTGTGGCGAAATGCCTTGAGATCCTAAGGGATACATTAATACATCTCAGGGTCATATAATTTTGTTTGAAACCACATATGATCATTATATGTTGTGATAAACGTCCGTGGTAGGCTTGAGTTTACGAAATCACTGCAAGTTGTGAACGGGTAAAATGATCATTTAAGGGTATATTGGGTGGTTACAAAGACCCAATTTGACTACTAGGGAATATTAGAAACCACGGTAAACATCTCGGCAATTTTTATTTCCGGCCGAAAAAAGGTCAAAAAAAAAAATACAAAATTGAAGGCTATAAATCCACGCTTTTTAAGGAATTTTGACGTTTCGGGGCCCTCTAGCGAAAAGCCTTGAAACCCAAAGGGATGCATCTCAGGGTCATATAATGCCGTTTGAAACCATATATGATTATTATATGTTGTCATAAACGTCCGTGGTAGGCTTGAGTTTACGAAATCACTACAAGTTGTGAACGGGTAAAATGACCGTTTAAGGGCATATTGGATGTTTCCACCGACCCAATTGGAATCCCGGAGGATATAAGGGACCATGGTAAAATCTCGACAATTTTTATTTGAAGGCCAATAAAAGGTAAAAAAAAATTACAAAATTGAAGGCTATAATTCACGGTTTTTGATGAAATTTTGAGGTTTCGAGGCCCGCCTTGAGACACTAAGGGTACATCTCGGGGTCATAAAATGTCGTTAGAAAGCACATATGACCATCATATGTTGTAATAAACGTATGTAGTAGGCTTGAGTATACGAAATCACTAGAAGTTGTGAACGGTAAAATGACCATTTAAGGGAATATTGAATGGTTCCATCGACCCAATTTGACTCCCGGAGAATATTAGGGACCATGGTTAACATCTCGGCAATTTTTATTTCCGGGCGAAAAAGGGTTAAAAAATAACAAAATTGAAGGCTATAATCCACGCTTTTTGAGGAATTTTGAGGTTTCGGGGCCCGGTTTCGAAAAGCTTTGAAACCCTAAGGGATACATCTCTGGATCATATCATGTCGTTCGAAACCACATATTATCAATATATGTTGTCATAATTGTCCGTGGTAGGCTTGAGTTTACGAAATCAATAGAAGTTGTGAACGTGTAATATGACCGTTTAAGGGCATTTAAGCTGGTTCCACCAACCGTTTAATGGTAAACATCTTGGTAATTTTTATTTCCGGGCGAAAAAAGGTCAAAAAATTACAATATTGAAGGCTATAATCTGCGGTTTTTAAGGAAATTTTGAGGTTTAAGGGCCTGTGGCGAAAAAACTTGAGACCCTAAGGGATATATCTCGGGGACATATAATGTTGTTTGAAATCATATATGATCATTATATGTTGTGATAAACGTCTGTGGTAGGCTTGAGTTTACGAAATCACTACAAGTTGTGAACGGGTAAAATGACCGTTTAAGGGCATATTGGATGGTTCCACTGACCCAATTGTACTTCTGGAGAGTATTAGGGATAATGGTAAACATCTTGACAATTTTTAGTTCCGGGCGAAAAAAGGTTAAAAACTTACAAAATTGAAGGCTATAATCTACGTTTTTTTTTTTGAGGAAATATTGTGGTTTCGGGGCCCGGTAGCGAAAAGCTATGACACCCTAAGGGATACATCTCGGGGTCATATTATTCCGTTTGAAACCACATATGATCATTATATGTTGCCATAAACGTCTGTGGTAGGCTTGAGTTTACGAAATGACTTCAAGTTCTGAACGGGTAAAATGATCGTTTAAGGGCATATTGGATGGTTCCACTGACCCAATTGGACTCTTTTGAGGATATTAGGGACCATGGTAAATATCTCGGCAAATTTTATTTCCGGGCAAAAAAGGTCAAAAATTAACAAAATTGAAGGCTATAATCCACGCTTTTTATGGAAATTTTGAGGTTTTGGGGCCCTGTGGCGAAAAATGGCAAAATTGAAGGCTATATCCACCCCATTGTTCGAGTAGAGGCTGGGTTCAGATCATTGTCAGTTAAGTTCAGGTACTCAGGTCGGGTCAGTTTTTGACAGCTTTAGGGCTACAACACTTTTCCCCATCGGGCCCCGAAACCTCAAAAATTCCTCAAAAACTGTGGATTATATAGCCTTTTAATTTTGTAATTTTTTTGACTTGTTTTCGCCTAGAAATAAAAAATTGCCGAGATGTTTACCATGGTCCCTAATACCCTCCGAGAGTTTAATTGGGTGGGTGGAACCATCCAATTTGCCTTTAAATGGTCACTTTACCCGTTATCGTACATGCCTTTTGTATTGGCTATTAGCTTTCACGGAGCCTTTACGTCGTCGGATAATGGTCATATATGGGTCCACACAATATTATATGATCCCGGGATTCACTCCGTAGTGTTTCGTGAAATTCCAACACCAGATCCCGACACCTCCTAAATCGCTCCGATTTCGTGTATTATAGTAGAGTTGTCGATTCGAGTATTCAAGTCGGATTTGGGTTGGATCAAATCATGTCTCGGGTTAAATTAGGATCTGATTATGTCGGGTTAATCTAGCCTTATATCAAGTTCAAGTTCGGGTCGGGTCAATTTCAGTTGAGTTTATTTTTAGATCGTTCACCTTTCCGGACATATGTCTGGTTCAATTCGAGCCAAATTCAGATCAGATTCAATTTCAGATTCGGGTTGTGTGTGAGTCAGGTTTAAGTGGGTGAGATGGTACATTTGGGTTCAAGTTAGTGTTGAGTTGGGTTTTGGTTCAGGTTCAATTACAATAAATATTGATGTACTCAAGTTGAACCTATATTATTACGCCTTCCATAATTTGACCAGCTTTATCAAGATTTTATTAAACCTATATATGAGTAATAGAGAACAAAAGGTATACAAGCTGAATCGGATTGTGGGTTTACAGATTTGCACCAGTATATAAGTTGAACAAAAGGCATATAAAATTTATTAAACCTTCCATGACTCGGGTACAAGTTCTAATTAGGTCGGGTACTAGTTCGAGTTCCGATTGTTGTTAGGTCCTATTAAATCGGTTGACAGTTACTCTCAGGTTGGGTTCAGGTAAAAAAGTATTAGACCAAATTGGTTGTCGGTTAACATATGGTCAGGTTCCGGGTTACAAGTCACTAGTTTCAACCCATTGTCCGGGTACAGGTTAGGTTCAAATCATTGCCGGTTCAGGTCGAATTCTCAAGTCGAGTCAGTTTTTGACAGCTCTATTATGAATACAATATATGCACATGGTTATAGAGCTGTCGAACTTCAGAATACGTAACTTGAACACAACCAAGTGTGACAATTAACCCATAGCCATGTAAAAGCTAAGGGTTCGTTTGGCATTGTTGTGGCTTTCTGTTTTTTGGTTTTTTGTTTTATAAAAATATATGATATATGTCACATAATGAATAAAAAATTATTTAAACTTATTAAAATCATAATAATTTTGAAAACTGACAACAAAAAAAATGGAAACACCTTTTTCTTGTTTCATGTTTTTGGTTTTTAGTTTTAAAAAAAACAGGAAACTAAAAACCAAAAATGATGCCAAACAAACCCTAAATAATTTGAGTTGTTACCTTTGAAGCTCTTAACTCATTTACTGCCCCTCGAAGGCTGTCATCAGAGAGAATAAGCCGTGACAGTGCCCCTGTGCTCATCCTACAAGTTCAACAAGTAAATAGCAATATAATCAACTTTAAATAAACAGTAGGTGTACATACAAGCTTACCTTTGTGCTAGATGAGTATTCTAACTGTATAAATTTTTTCTAGGACCTCCTTCATGCATTTAAATCCTAATGTAAGACTACAAGGTCAACAATAAGATATGGTCCTAAAGTCAAGACTTTCAATACTTAAAAACTAATCAGGAGATCAGAGGATACACAGGCAAAATAGTGATTCATCTTATAGCAATAAGAGATTCCACATTAGCTTTGCAAGTACATAGCAGTTACATAGTAACAGATGCACATTCAGATTTTAGGGAGTCATAATTGAATCTTTACACAAAGCAAATACCATGAACCTCTCTAACTCACAAAAACAAATACCATGTACCTATACACAAAGCAAGGCATATATAAAAGTTGACAGAATTTACAGAAATACATTATGACGTTACCCCAAGTACTTGGAAGCATCTGATACAGAACCTTCAACTGCATAGATTAAATCTAATAATGCTTGCATACCCTGAGCACATAAAAAAGAAATTTGGTCTTACAAACCTTTGTATTATTGTTTTAAAATATGGGGGTGAATTTAGATGTTTGATAAAAATATGAATCACCTCAACAAATTTTGGATTATTGGATTTAATTTGTGGGCCGCATTCTGATCCCCTGATAGTAGATTTTGTTGGAAGAATTTGAAGAAGCTCTGGTGGAGGAGAATAAGCATTGAGATCCACAGGTCTTCTTACTGTCATACAGAAGATTAAGAAAGGCCAAAGTCATTTCAAATTAGTGTCACAATACTAGTTGATACAGTAAAGAACCCTATAGTCATGATCAAAAGACCTTCAGAGTGTTGAGGAGATTCGTTGAAAATCTTAGATAACTATGGGATAGATGATTCTGAAAGCATCATTTCAGGATTTCCTAAGGTTTGAATTAGTCATCTTAAAAACATAAAATTTCCATCACCAAGGAAAGCGTATTCAAAGGACACAAAATCAAGCATAAGATTTTGGTTCAAGCTGGTGATGAGCTCACCAAGAACTTAAGCAGCTCAATAATTAAGCCTCATGAAGCATAGGTGACACCAGATCTAAAACTAGTAGACCCTAGAAAAGGCCTCAGGTCATGGATGAGAAACCTTTTTGACACATCATTACAATGCATAATTATAAGGAAGGGTTCCTGCATACTCTTTTAGCTATGTTAACCAAGATCATTACAATGCATAGTTAGAAGGAAGGTTTCCTGCAACTCTTTTAGCTATGTTAACCAAGGACCCATTTTTTTTCCCCTCAGAAAGTCTAATTTGAAGCCTTGAAGGCTATAGTTCATGCCTAAAATGTCATTCTGTAATCAACGACGAATCTTGACAAATGTTGAGGGAAGGCTCCTGAAGTTTGCACCATGCAAACACAGGATTGACACAAAGTCATATCTAAAGATCTCAAATGAATTCTAATTGGATACCCCCCCCCCACTCCAGAGCGACTTTAAAATGTCAAGCAACCTAAATTTTGTATGACATCAGACAGTTGCTCCTTAAGCTTAATTAGGGGGTTATAAGTTATAACAAAATTATGCCGTAAAATCCGTTTAGGATTAGAGAATAGGCTCTTAAATTTGCCATCAGGCCCAGTCCTCTTGGGCACATAATTAATATACCTAACATACCACTAGCTGACAGTTTGACACCAACAAAGACAGTCATATAATTTTATTGAGAACTAAATTGGCCACCTACACGGGCTACACCGTACATGTAGCTAGATCTAAAATTGCCTCTCGGAAAACCAATATGAAAACTATTATGCCCAAGCATTTCTTTGGGGCAATCAACCAACACTGAACTTAAGGAGCATCACAAAGAAGACAAATCAAGTTACCTAATGACTTCCCCAAATTACCCATATTTTACAGGACAACACTACTCCTTTGAGAAGCCTCCTTTGATACAAAGCATTACTACGTGAAGATGCACTGAAGCCTATATTTCATGGCTTTGAGAAACCATAGTTCCAGGCACAACTAGTTTTTCACTAAATGTTCTACATTCGAGGTGCAATAAATGGTCATTTGCTTACATTATTCATACAGAAAACATTCTACTCACAAAGACTAACTATAAGTTTATAATCATGTAGTTACAAGAAGTAAGCCTGAAACAACTAGGAGTACAAGTCTACTTGATTCACAAGTCTTTTGAAAAATTTTAAGCTTATGCATCATACTTAAATATTCAACTATAAAAAGGGCTTCAAACTACTCCCTCCGTTTGTAAATACTAGCTCCAATTTCCATTTGCGGCCGTTTTTAAATACTTGCTCCATTTCCTTATTTGGAAAGCTTTTACAATATTTAATTAATTTCTCTCACCTATTGGACCCAATATATATTCTCTTTCCTCCAATTCTTTCCACTACTTTTGCTTTCTACAACTTTTTATTCTTCCACCAACCCCACTAACTCCATATTTTATTACTTTCTCCTAAAACTCCGCGCATGGAGAAATGAAGCAAGTATTTAAAAATGGAGGGAGTAACATACAATCAAAGGAAGAGATTGTGAGAGTATGGCAGCAGTTGGAGCATCGCTGCGCCTCAAAACCATTGACACGTATGATACAGAACAATTTCGTAATCACTACATGAGGATTTTGGGAAATTTTCGCAAAAGCACCTATCAACTTGATTCACAAATTTCTCCACATCACCTTACAAATGCCATTGATATAATGCAAAACCCTCATAATCTAACTCAAAGTTCCAAACTTAAAATTCAGAACAACCAAACTAAAACAATCAAATAAAGGGCAATACAGGTACATAAAATCAACATCTCACCTTTAAGAGCTAAAAGAGCGCGAAGCCGGGCCAATGCCGAGGCACGATTCATATGCTGTGATCGATCCTCAGCTGCCTAAACATTGAACACAAAACAATCATAAACCAAATAACCAATAACAAAATACACAAACAACACATAAAATACACAAACAGAAAAACATTTCACAAAACCTGAGCAATAACCCCAGTTGGAAGATGTTTAAGACGAACAGCACTCTCTCTCTTATTTCGATGCTGCCCACCTGGCCCAGAAGACTTGAATGTCTCCATTTCGCATTGACCCATCAATTGTTCATCTGATAGTTTCAAAAACCCAGTTTCATTTTCACCAAGATTATCACACACACTTCCAATTTTCTCACCTGCAGCAGAAGAAAACCCCAGAATTCTTTGATGATAAACCCTTAAATTTGGCAAATTCCTTGTAAATGATACAATTGGGTTTTGGTGGGGTTTAATTGCAAATGAAATTGCTCTTTTTGGGCAGAGATTGGATGATAAATAGGGCATAAATTCTATAACTTTAATTCCTCCCAATTTTAAACAGAATGGAAAACGACCCATCAAGTATAATAAACAAATTAGAACTAGGGTAAGAAATTCAATCAGTATGAATATGAAATACTTTGTAATAAGATGAATTTAAGCAGAATAGGATATGAAGAAGAGTGTATAAAATGTGGGTAAAGATTGTAAATTTATTTGGAAAATTGCTCCAATTGTGTGATTTTTGTTATAAATAAGGTTAAAGTCGGAAAATTTTGGATTTTTCTTCAACGAAATTTGATGATGAAGTTGATTTGAAAATGTGAGAAGAAATTGAGAGGAAGAGGATACAGAGAGAGACAGTGAATTATGAGGAATTGTTGATGGGTGAAATTGGGCAAGTAATTGTTTTCGGGTCTACTGGGTTATTGGGCTGAGCTCTACCCCGACAGAATATACTGTCCAAAAAAAACCAAAAACCAATACGGTTCAAAATAAAAGTTTATTTGTTTTTTTTTTTTTTTTTGAAGGCATTCAAAATTAAAGGTTATACAGTAATTAATTGATGTAAAAAATTACAATAAAAAAAAAGTTCACACAAAAAAAAATGTGATTAAAGATCAAGAAACATTAAAAAAAAAAAGTATGTTCTTTTAATTTTAATTGTGTATTCCTTTATTTAATTCTTTTGAAAACATGATGTGCATCATGTTATAGGATTGGAATTGTGATGATCACTAGTTCAATACCAAAGAATTGATAAAATATATACAAAAATAATACCAACTAGTTTAGTTTTAAGTTTTTAGGGAAATACTCAAAACCTGAGATTGAATTCCGTCTACATCATTGTCTTTACAGTTCTTTCAAACCATTTTTTTTCTACCATTAATCTTAATTTGCCTATGGGGTGAGAAAGTTGTTGCAAGAAGTCAAGAATATGATGCACAAAGAGTAGTATAATAAGCAAATGGTACCCATTGATCATATTTAATTAACTATGCTGCCAACAAACAATGGAATACCTTGCAACTAAAGTATATCAGAAAAGATCCATCCTTAAAGTTTTGGTTATCTTAGATATTAATCTCATCTTTACTTCTAAGCAATAAGCTACATAAACCATAGCATATAAATATCCTATCAAGCTCTGCACATATCAAACCAATCCAACCTCACACATTACTACTACTACTTCCAAATCAACAATGTCATATCCACTTAAAACAATCTTTTATTTCACCTTCATTGTGTTTCTAGTTGCGTATCCAGCTTTCGCTCATGACTTCTCAATCGTTGGTTACTCCCCCGATGACTTGGGTTCAGAAGAGAGACTCCACAATCTATTTGTAACATGGATGTCAAAGCACCTGAAAAATTATGATAGCCTCGAAGAGAAGCTGCTTAGGTTCGAGGCATTCAAAGATAACTTGAAACATATTGATGAGAGTAATAAGCGTATTAGCAGCTATTGGCTTGGCTTGAATGAGTTTGCAGATTTGACCCATCAAGAGTTCAAGAATAAGTACTTAGGCTTGAAAATTGCACAAGAAAAACAGGTGGATTCTTCAGAAGACTTCACTTACAGAGATGTAAAGAGTATACCAAAGTCTGTAGATTGGAGAACGAAAGGAGCTGTTACACCAGTCAAGAACCAGGGTGCATGTGGTAAGCTGAAAATGTTCCTCATTAACTCAAAATCGCTACAGTATATAGCTCGAAGTTTCTCATGAACTTTGATTTTATTTCAATACTGCAGGAAGTTGTTGGGCATTTTCAACTGTTGCTGCAGTCGAGGGCATAAATCAGATTGTCACAGGAAACCTAACCTCACTGTCTGAGCAACAACTGATAGACTGTGATATTAGCAATAATGGCTGCAATGGTGGGCTAATGGATAACGCGTTTAAGTTTATAGTCTCTAATGGTGGACTTCACAAGGAGGAGGACTATCCTTATCTTATGGAGGAAGGAACTTGTGAAACAAAAAAGGTATATGCTACACAGAAGCCTAAACCACATCTGCTAGGAGATAATGCTAGAAAACATGCTCATCTATCGATTTTGTCTATATTATGTGACATTTTCACAGGAAAAGATGGAAGTAGTGACCATTAATGGTCACAGAGATGTTCCAAGGAATGATGAAGCAAGTCTATTGAAGGCACTCGCTCACCAACCTATTAGTGTCGGAATTGGTGCTTCTGGGAGAGACTTCCAATTTTACAGCGGGTAAGCTCTCCTGCACAAATTTCTACATCATTCATCAGATACTGTTCATAACCAAAAAAGACAGCAAAACAGACTGCAGGAAAGGGGGGTTTCACCCTTCCTTGATTCATCTTTGAAAATGGACCTCAGATATTTACTGCGTACCAGCTTAATTTTTTTTTTTTTCCTTTTGTGCAGGGAGTTTTTGACGGGCCTTGTGAAACGATGTTAGACCACGGAGTAACAGCTGTAGGGTACGGTTCAACAAAGGGATCAGATTACATCATTGTGAAGAACTCATGGGGACCAAAATGGGGAGAACAAGGATACATAAGAATGAAGAGAAATACTGGACACCGCGAGGGACTGTGTGGTATTAACAAAATGGCATCTTATCCAACCAAGAAGAAATGATAATTTTGTCAGATGTTTCTTTCCTCAATCACCCTTCTTCCTGCCTTTGCAGCAATCCAAGCAACAAACAATAATAAGTGTAAATGTTTATACAAAGTTTATCATTGGAATATGATAGACATCATTCTGTGTATTTCTCATTAGAAATATGGAAATTCAATAACATTTTATTCAGAAATCTTCCTGGTTCTCACATTAGTATTACTGTTCTTGAGTACAATAAAAGAATGGAAAGTATTTTTGTTCCCACAGCTAGAGCATTAGCATACCGATAAATGTGTAAATAAGACCCTAAAATGGCCTGTCAAAATGGCATTCGACATGAGCGAATCAGCCTCGGGTTTAATGCAAAATACTCTAGGAAATACTAATAATATGCTGTACAGGAAAACCAGCACGTCACCAGGACCTGATATTGTACATCTGTGATATTTGAATGAGAGTAAAAGATGATTCTTTTGGGGGGGCATCAAAGATTTACATCAATCAGAGACCTCATTGTATTTGAAGACACAATCATAAAGCCTTCCTCCTAGAAACTGGGCAACTTCTGGATGCTTTACCTGTGACCAGCACAAGGGATGAGTAAGTTTCTCTACGCATGTGAAATTTTCCTGAACTAAAGACAGATGATAGGGGCATAAACCATATATATACCATTCCAATCTTGATGGAGTCACACTTGAATTGAGCATACAGATTTGTCTCTATTCCACGCCCCTGCAAAAGTGACAAGGAATCCAAATCAGAATTATATGAAAGTTAGATACACAGTCCAATACCAAAGCTCTTATAGCAATTTTGGGGATTTATCAGCAAAACTGGTAATATAAGTTGCTACAATAAAAATAAACATAACACACACACACACACACACACACACACACACACACACACACATAAAGAAAGAAAGAAAAGGCATCAACTCTACAAACTCTAGATTTCAGCTTTTGTTCTAAGGTATCCATTGTGGTTGATATGCGTTGTACCAAGAACTTAAAATTAGTCATATTCACACTTATCACATTAATAAAACGAAAGCTGAGAACAAATAACTATTCTAGTTTTCTGGCTTAAATAAAGAAAAACCTAAAATTGCAACAGGAAGTTTTGATGACTAAGAAATCCTGAGGGAACGATGAAAATAGATTAAGAGAGGTATGTTAGTCTTGGCAAATTGTGAAGTCCAAAATATACTCTAACCATTTTCAAATTTTTCTTAAATAACTCGTTTCCATTAACCAACTACAACATAAAAAGAACTGACAGCAGTTTTTTGGGGTTATAGTTACTGGATGGGTTTACTTTATTAATGTTTTTTATTAGGAAAGTGGAATAGATGTTGGTCCAAAAAGGAAGGAGAGAAACATTAAAATAATTTGTAATATTGAATCCATGAAATAAATGGAAGTATTGCAAGTAATATGGGATGGGCCAATAAGGAAGGGTGCTGCTAAAAATATGGGAAGAAGGGAATAATACAGAGTAGTTTATAGTCTTCTTAAGCAAAAGATAATATGAAAAAGAGGTGTGGAAGTAGTAAATCTTAATCATGATACAGAAGTAAAGGTTAAAAGCCCAGTTGAAGGGACCTCTGTTGGAAAATTCAAATCCTAGTTGTTATGACTTTAAAACATGGCCTTGCAAATACACACACTATGACACTACTATACCCTAATTATGCTAACTCTGAAAATTGAATTCTCTGCATGACTGCAAAGCACTCTAACAGAATCCAATCACCTATAACAACTACAAAAGAAGCAAAGAGAACAACGCTGAAAGGCCCAGACAGCAATCAGAAATCTGCTGAGATTGCCAGATCATATGTTGTGCCCTTGTCTATTGACCCCTCAATTGGATTTAAGACTGAGTGCTGGGCTTAGTTTGTCCTGCAGCTTCACTAGCGCCTGTGTGCTCTTAAGTTCAGAAATTCTAAAGCCTGGTGTTACCAAAAATGAAAAAACATATACTTTTCATATATAAAGGGGATCAACACTGGTAACTAGTAAGACAAATAGTTTGAGAATTCATGATGAACCAATCAGTCCAGCTTAGAGTACTTAAGGAGACAACATCGAACCCCTACAGAAATGTGTGAGCTAGAGTTCTGTGATTCAGTCAGGCAGTATTCTTGTGTTAGCTAAAAGTAGACCATCTGGCCCATACTGCACATTTGTTGATGGGTAGATGCATGTTTTATGGTATACACATACATCAAAAATCATCAGAAGCATGGCAAATTAACATACCATTTCTTCCAGAATAACTAGGTCAGCATCACTAGCTACATATGCAAGTTCTTGCGACACGCTTGTAAGATCAATGACCTGTCAGAAAGTTAATACGAAGGACATCATACAACAGTTTCTAGAAGAAAATGCATTCGAATTCTGAAGGCTAAATTTAAAACTTTTAACTGACCGGCAAATCATTGCCAGAATTGGCAATCAAGAGTTTAGAAGTATCGACACCCATGAGTTGTCCATTTTCATCCTTCAACTGATAAAGAAAACAGGAATACCAGCAAACCCATAAATTGAGAGGCCCTACAAATGGACAGATTTTAAGAAAGACAGTGTGAGATGCAAAATTACCTGTGATAAAATATCAAACAATTCTGTATATGTAACATCATTGATAGAAGGCAATTCATTGGCTGCCAAAATAACCTGCAGCAAATTAATTGAAAAGCAGCATTACAATATGTTGAAATCAAGGTAGTTGAATCATCTGGCAGACAATATATATAAAATATTAACATAATCTCAAAGCTAATCATTAGAAAGATACAGCTAACCAAAAATTAAAGCTTCTAGTCTTCTAGACAATAAATGCATGCTCGAGTCTTATTTTATAAATTTCAAAGTATATTTTCCATAAATAACCATATCTCTTCTTCCTCTTTACCCCCTTTTCTCGTCATCCTTTAAATCAGTTTTCAAAGGTTATTAGTCTTTAAGTGTATTGCTCACCTTTCTTAGCTTTCTGGTTTCCATATATTTTTGTTATGTGTATAGAAATTAAAGGAGTTACCTAAAGCTGAAAGAGATTGTTCCCCTATCCAATCATAAGTCAGTGCAATCCAAGGTCGAGGGAGTAGTTCATTGCACAATCTTCTATATTAAAGGGCCACAAACACATCACCAATTGCAGCAGTTGAGGTTTTATCTTTTTTTTTTTTTTTTTTTCTCAAATCCTACTCTTCAGAAGGTCAAAAAAGGTGTCCCCTGATACTTCCTTTCCTTTTTCTAATTACATTTGGTATTAAGTTCTTATACTCTTCCAATCCTCATCGTTTTTAAAATGAACCACTATTTTCTTTGAGACAGCTCCATATTAAACCTCACTTTGTTGATTGACAAGAAATATTGTCCTATCAAACACAAACAAGATTGATTTACAAGAACAAGCCACATTAAAAAAGATAATTCTCTAGCTGTGAAACAAGCCATATCATAGTCTGTCAAGCACCATTCTCAGCCTGCAACAGGCCCAACTTTCCATACATACAGTTCATTGACAAAGACAAACCACACAGATTTGCAAGACAACTGTAACAGGAAAGAATTCATTGGCATTCAATAAATACAGTATGTCACAGTGTGAGCCAACCATATGGTTGAGGACCAATTTTATATGATTTTGTATTGATAAGTGATGTGGAAGACTTCAGATTCTGGAGGACTGCAATCCTTCAAGTAGATGTGTTAGTGCAGACGTGTGTGCACCAGTGTTAAGAGGCATTGTGTGCAAATCTTGCAAAAACAAACCTGTGTACCGCGGCGTAGTAATTCCCTGGCAAATGGTAAAATTCCCAAGATTATATCTGCACCAGAATTATCAACAAAAAACACAGCCTGTCATATCGAAGTAAACAGACTGATTGTCAGCGCGAGATTTAGGAGCGTAAGATAGAACAAATTTGAATGCAGCACTATTAATCCAATTAAGAACTCACCTTTGTCCAAGACTTTTTACTCCAGTTCAGTTTGAAAGTGTCAAGATCATCAACTACCCAAGGTCGAGGAAGCAGGTTCTGACAACTGGCCAGAAAGGACATCCCATCCTTTGAAAATACCTCTGCAAGCTACAAAGTATACAGTGCATAAGAAATCAGCAAGTCAACACTTTACATTGACAACAGAAAGAAGAGCAGATTGCAGATGAACCTTTTGTGCTTATATTGATAAAATAAAATTTAAAAAAAAAATATTCCAATCCAATACTTCTGGCTAATTGTATTTTTAAGAGGAGCAAAATAATTTATCATATCAAGTTCTAAGAAGACTGATCAACGTATACAACACAAAGTAGGAGTACCTCTGCAGAGCCAAGGTCGAATATGTTTCCAGCAAATATTCCTTTGACCAGATTCTCCAAGCGTTTAACTGGATCCTCAATAGCATCATTAAGACTCACCACATTGCGAAATAAAGATATAGCCTTTGCATTCTCGTCATCCTACATATTATAGAAACGATATTATCAGTAGACATATTGACCAACTGTACAACAGCACAAGTATCAAACTCATCTCATAATTTTTTTTTTAATGCAGACTTTATGTGATGATCTAAACACTGGAAGAGCTAGAAAATTATCAATAACCAAATATATTACCTTAACTTTTTTAAATATATCTCTAAAACCTAATTCCCGAAGCACTTGCTCCCGAAGCCTGCAAAGTAGCTACATTGCAGAAGAAAGGGAAAGCTACAGTGAGAACATTGCCAGGATCAAATATACAAGTCACAAAACTATTTCAGCTGAACTTCTATAAGGCTACAACTATCACTTACAATGCAGTCAGGAGGGCCACCATGACTCTCTGGGTCTTTCTTCAAATCTTCAAGTATTTCACCATATCTTCATAAATACAGATGGTGTCAAAAAGTTTTATTTGGATTACAAGTTTACGAATAAACAATGCACTTCCATTATTACACAAACACTCAAAATCTGAACTCCAAAGTACTGATTCTAGCACAAATTTAACACTCTTCACCAGCCATAGATACAGGAATACCAGTTTTCCCACAAAACTTTAAGCTACTAATCTACTATGTCTTTAGGCCAAATAGGCAAATACTAAGATAGAAGAATAATTACATGATGCACATAAGTGCACTAAAAAATTGCTTCTGGACAGATTAGTGCAAGGTGTCAATCATGTAAGACATTATGAATCAGAAGAAGATTCACGGGAATGTCAAATAAAGAACATGCAACGTAAGAAGCAACAAAACTATTATGTAATCTCACAAGCAACTTGAATAAACTAATCTTCTTGAGATATTTGCATCAACTTTAGGAGATCAACAATGCAGAGAAGAGCTTCAGAACACATAGAAACTCGAGTGTAAAATCTACCTTTCTGCAAACTTTTCAGCTCTAACTTTAGCATCTGGCACTGTGTTATCGCTCTCTGCCCGTTGTCTGAAACAGAACCAAGCAAAAGCCTTTCTTTATAAGCTTCATTGTATGGCAAATAAATTATCCAAATAGACAATAAAATAAAGTTAGGCATTCAACAACTTCACAACTGCATCATACAGCAACATGATTTTATAAGAGACGACATTATCAATTATGATTCTTTCCCACTGATGGATGAGCATAAGTTGATACGTTCATTTTACAACTAAAATAAGTTCTAATACATTCAAGTAAGTTCATATTAATAAGTTCGGATTGTAGCTAATTAGTAGAGAAGAATGAAACTTAAATGCCTAAACTTTTTACTAATTTTTAATTCCATTAAACTTTCAGGATCATGTGTTGAATGACTTTTATCAGTCATCACTTCTACATAGACATAAATGCTTCAAACCCCCGTAAATGAAAGAGCCAATACATTTAATTTAAGCTGTATAGAATTATAATGCTTCTCTACAAAATGAATTAGACTATATTTTTCCAGATTTCACTCAAAGATAAAAATTTAAGGTATAATTAATTCACAATAATGCTAGTGAGTTCGATAAGCACTTGAAATAAATCGAGATAAGTTCAGATACGGGTTAATAAGTTCGAGAAGAAAAGAACCAGTCCACCTGGTAATGGTCAAATTGACCCCAATCCCCACCTCCTCCACAAAAAACATTAAATATATAAAAAAGAAAAACGACAAATTTTAATGATCATAATGCTTGAATTCTACTAAAATTGATGAAACAATACCATTTAATCAGTGAAGACAACAAGAATTGAATCTGATTAATAATACACCAGCTAAAAATTTGAAAATAAAAAAATCCCACTACAACAGTACGCTAACATCCAATTCGCAAATCTCAAAAAGTCAAATTTTGAAACAAAATCAAACATCAAGAAATGAGATTAAAAAAGAAATTACTTGAAAGAAGGAATGGAATTAGCGAAGAGATTGATCCAAGAAATTTCAGTAGGAGTCGGCTTTTTAGGGTTATCATTCGGAAATCTGTAAGGAATAGTACAAGCTCTGTAATTGGATTCAATTAACAGAGGAAATGGCACCATTTCCGATGAACTCTCCATTGATATTCTCTCTGTAAAAAGCTGTATTGTTGAATTTGGGAGTATGAGAGAGAAATTGAGTGAAGAAGAAGAAGAAGGAAGATGGAGGAGATTCGAAGAAGAGGAGAGAGAAAATTGGTCAGAAAAATTTTTGGAGAAGCAACCGTGGGTAGTGGTAATGAATGATCCAGGAGAGTGGGATTTACAGATGCCACTTTTCTTTATTGTTTTATTCTCTGTTTTTTGTTACATATTTCAACGCATCATGGTATCGTATAATCGAATATGGGTTTTTTAGGTGCACTTGGGGTCATGATGATTTTGGACATGTATGATAGTCGACATATATTTGACGACGAGAAATTATTGATGATTAAACATGCATTGAAAAATGAAAATGAAACCTAAAAAAAGGAGTAGAACCCAATTTAATCCTTCCATAACCCTTATACAAATAACGGGAAAACAAACATTTTTCTTTTCTACAAAAATTTATGTTCGGTTGGTTTTCTAATTGGTTGTATGACATGAGTTATAGTAGACCTAAAAATTCAAACCTTGCTGATGCACTAGAAAAATGTTGATATGTGATTTTGAGCTCTTTTCAAAAACCATTTGCTTGCAATGCCTTGAGTGGATAGGTTCGCCTTTAATAGGTGTGCTTGGATATTTATATACACTTACTAAAATTACATACTTTATTTATTTTCCTATTGGATTAAAGAGGTTGAATAATTAAAAAAATCGAGAGAGAACATGAAAGTGCTAGATCCACAAGGAAAGAAATATAAGTTTTTCCACTTTAAAGATTGCATGAAACTTCATTCAAAATTGTATAACTTAACTTCAAATTCTATAGTTGGAAATAGGAGAAAAAATGGTCAAAAAGAAAAGGAAGGAAAAACCATACAGGAAAACCACGAGTGGCACATTTTCTTGCTACTTGCCACCTCACCCCAACTAGAGGTGAAGCCAACCTTAAATGATATAGGGACACACATTAAAATATAATAGTTCGTACTAACCTAATTCTTAAGGTCCGATTGGACCTTTAAGAAAAGTCATGTTATACTCAAACCTTAGACTCGTCATTAAGGACTATTATATAGAGTAGAACAATTTAGGTTTTAGGATGTCATGCTCCTACAACAAAAAATTAAATTACTCATTCACTCCATTAGAAAACATTAATATTAGCACAAAAATGTTCCACCTAAACCCCTCAACTAACTAATACAACAAATCAATCTCAGCCAACTTGTTAGATGTTACTACAAAATCTACAACCCTTATTAAGGGCATGGAGGAGGCATCTGGATACCAATGTATCTTGCTTTTACATTCTCACATGTCAAAACAGGAAGTCGTTCCCCTGATGTCAAATTCAGGTGAACATTCTGCAGGAAAATGTTCTTGCATGGAATTCCCTTACTACATGAAAGTGTCACAGCCACTTCAGACAGTGAAGTACCCCTGATGTTCTTAAAGTATATGTTACTCAATCTCACCCTTGATGGTGCCTGCAAGAAAAAATTGCATAGTAGTTGCATAATGTCTGTTAAATTATCTCATTAACCTTAATTTTGATGGACAAAGATTATATTGATGTGGGACTTAATTACCTCAGATGAACATGAATCGAAGGGACAGTATGCTTGATCAATGATAATTGGATTCCTTACATGCTTCATCACAATGTTCTCGAATTTTATGTTAGTAGCCGCGCTTCTACCAGGAGAATTAGCCCATGTTTTGATCCTAATCCCATTCGTAGTCCCACTAATCGTACAATTTCTTACAAAAAGTCCATTTATATCTTGTTCATGCAGGTATTTTCCCAAGCTTCCAACACTTAAAACAATCAACAAACTAGATTAGCCTAAATCAGGAATATAAAAAATGATGTCCTACACATGAATGATTGAATGTAGGTTATACCTTATACCATGACCTGGTCCACAAGTGATATTTGTGATGGAAATTTGGGAATTTCCTTGTCTAACAGAGATGCAATCATCCCCGGTGCCAATGTTCAACCAAGAAAAACGAACATTAGAGCTACGTTCAAGGTGAATGCCATCTGTGTTAGGACTATCCTCAGGGGCCAAAATCTCAAGTTTACTCCCTTCAAAGTCTCTGCATTCTACAAGAGCTAAATGAAAAAACTTGCTGTTCAGTGAAGTTATATCATGAACCGTCGTTCTGTTCATACCCACAAACTTCAAATTCTGCCATAAAAATGTACAAAACAAACAGTTATTAGTCTTGTTCAAAATCAACATTTTCATTGATTTCTGTTCTGTACTACTGCAACATTGAAACTGAATTTAAGTACATAAAGTTCTGTACTTATATCAAAATTTGTAAGAGAATATTGTGAATTTGTGACATACAGTAGGGAGGAGGTCACAATTAGAACTAGTAGGGCAAGTGTTGTAAGGCCAAGCTTTGGCACCTTGACCATCAAAAACTCCACCTCCTGTCAAGGTAAGCCCATTGATCCAGGCAAACTCGATCCACCCGGATCCAAATTCGTACTCAGATAAGTCTGTTTTCGCTTTCAAAGTACCCTGAACAAAAAGATCAATAAATTTTCCTCAATCTAGCAAACATTTCTACAATTATAGATCAAATCAAAAGCTATCATTAAAAAAACTACCACATTTTGTTCATCTATTTTACCTTGAGTAATACTGTGAGAGATGTTACTTGCTCACAAGGACCTCTTAACTTAAGAGGTCCTACAAGATAAGTTCCTTTAGGTATCAAAAGAGTAACATTGCCTTTAGAGTTACATGCTTTCTCCCAAGCTGCATTAAAGGCCTAATCCAAAATCATGTAAACCAACATCAATCATTAATCCCATTTTAATACCAAAGATCAGTTTTTTTAACAGAGATGAATAACCCTTACCCAACTATCATCGCTTCTACCATCAGCTCGAACCCGAAAACTTCTGACATTGATGATAATGCCATTGCCGTGTTGTAAAGTTGTTGAGTTTCCTAGATAAAATGTGTTAGCAAAGATTGCATAGATCAAGAAGTAGTAGATGATTGTGGAAATTCTGCTCATTGTTTTTGGTTCTCCTAGTAGTAACTGAAGAACCGTTTTTGTTAGAGAGTGCTATGCAGTTGCATGGTTTAATTCTACTGAATTTATGCTAGTGGACGGTTATTTCTATAATAGCCCTTTAAAGGTTTGAAGTCAAGAACTGTGTTACAACTTCCAACCACGTGCTACTATTAAAAAATTTTAAATAATTTTCTTTTGCAAAATCATTTAGCTAAATCTTTTTTCTTTTAATCGAGTAGTTTTGCGCCCTGCCAAAAAAAAAAAAAAAAAAAAAAAAATTACCTGGGAATTTTCGTTATTGGAGGAGATGGAGAAAAAAGAAAGGAAGAAGTAGAAAGGGAAGTTGCATGATGGTACTCCATTTGACAAATGAGTGACATTTTTTATTTTTATGTTGTATGTTTACAGATGATATTTTTTGGCTGAAATAGTATTCTCTGCTTAACTCCAGCTATAGTCTTGGCGCTGTGAATGGTGGTGTTTGACAGCGAGGGAAGAAGCAGTAATGCTGTTGAAACATGAAAAGACGAAAGGTCCATACTTGTAACCTTACTGTTAGGTTCAATAAGAGTTAAGTATACTAGTATGTATCAAATGTGAGTGTACAAATGAATACTAGTATGTGTGATTATGTAAAATCAATAGCGTGTCCCAGCACTCCATAACCGCAATGGCAAATAAACCATGGAGTCTACAACAGGTAACCACACAAAAATGACCCGGGAGAAAGAAAAAGAATTCAAAATATTTTGCTTCTGGTAACTGCAGGTCATCTTTCAATTGCTGAAAAACAATATGCCACAGAGACGTATATGTAGTTCCTATTGAAATTATAAGCTACCATGCACAAAAACAATTCATTGAAATGAATTTAAACTTGCTCTGCACATAGATGCATACACAGTTACTCAGAAAGCAGCATACAGAGCCAAATTTCGGCGAAATTGCAGCTACTGAGGCAAGTAAGCTGAAACCAATAGCAATCATTTCTTAGCCTTTGAGAACCTCAAGCATCGATATTTCTCCCCACTGACAGTGATCTCAAGTGCTCCATCCTGGTTATCTTGATTTGATGCAGTTCCCATGAGAACACTTTTCTCTTTCTCTAGATTCTCTCTTTCCATCTTTAGTCTTGCTTCTTGGCGAGCAATCTCAGCCTGCACAAAGAGAACAAGATCAATTCCTCTGAATAAATAAAGATAACAATCAATGAGAAAGAGAAAAATTAGCTGATATGGCAGAAAAAAGAATCAGCAACACACGTACTGCACAATTGTCACCAACTTATAATGATGGTGCAAGAGACACAAGACATTAACTTAAATAGATTTGCGCAACAGAAACTACACCATTTTTTATTAAAAAAAAATCTCATAAGCTTTCTTATTATCAACTCTGATTTCTGAACTATCCTAAAGTTCACCTACTTAGATATCAAATTTCACCTGATTCCAAAAAGGCATCAGTTCACAGTCTTCACACTAGAAACAGCATTTCTATACAACATGATTGTATTCCATACAAGGCATGAATATTCAAGGAAACTATTCGGCAAACATGGATGCGTTTTCAATTGAACCTGTGACACTAAACTAAGACTTCCT
Organism: Chenopodium quinoa; assembly: GCF_001683475.1. Taxonomy (NCBI): domain Eukaryota; kingdom Viridiplantae; phylum Streptophyta; class Magnoliopsida; order Caryophyllales; family Amaranthaceae; genus Chenopodium; species Chenopodium quinoa. The sequence continues at coordinate 3,017,989 of NW_018742244.1, forward strand.
AACTTATTATGAGAGCAAAAGCAAAGAACTTCGGAAATTGGTTTAACCTGCCTTAGCGAATGAGAGATGATCTTCTCATTGTCATATATTATTACAAAGTCATAGTAACCTTACTAACATTAAGCAACTTTACCAATAACTATCATTATTTGAAAATGCGCAATGGCGGCTTAGCTAATGACACCACTTATTAACACCCCAAGGGACACCCATCCATTACACATTAGCCAATGGTTTCGTCTTTCCAAACCCATCAAGTTATGCAAACCTCAGACTAGCGGGGTCAGCAATTGTATGAAATTTAACAAAATCAACATGAAATTTCCTCAAAACAATAACTAGCTTTAATCCAACCCAATTGAGAATATACCAATTCAAAATTGGGTCAGCAAAACTACCCTAATAATCAACAAATGGCAAAAATTTAACAAAATCAGCACTACAATTTCTTGAAACAGTAATTAGCAATACCCCTAATTAACCAATCAATAGGTCAGCAACACCATACATAAATACCACATTAATTCCCCAATTTCGCAACCAAATTACCAATTTAACCAAAACCCAATTAAATTCAGAAATCTAAAAACAATTTCATCAAACAACAAGAATTTGAAGAAAAATGAGCTGAAATATACCTCTCGACGAGATAATTCGGCTTTCCAAGCAGCTTCACGTTCAGCGACTTCACGTTCACGTTCTTCGATGTAACTCTGCATTTCTCTCTCCTTCATAATTCGATCTTGAATATCAGCTTCCAATGCTTCCTTTAATTCTTGAACAAACTTATCAACCACTGATTTAATCCTCAACGACATTGTCACTCCTTAAAAACAAATTTAACCCAGAAATTGCAGGTAAAAATTAGGGATTTGAATGAAATCCCATTGATGATTGAAATTTGATAACAGAAAATTAGTGGGTTTTCTGGAAACTGTTGGTGTTAAATTTGGGGAAATTGGGTTGTGGACTAGGTTTAATTTAGAAAGTTGGGGAAGAAAGAAGGAAGAGTGTACGAGTGATTGAATGGAAGCAAAAAAGTGGACGAAATGAATATTGGCCTGTTTATTGTAAGGTTTGTGTGGAAGGGTATTTTCTCGGCCCATTTTTTGGTGCTTTTTTCAATGAGAGTGATAGATAAGGAATCAATCGAATCATCCATTTCATAATCATGGGAATATTATGAAATTTTAGACAAGTTAACTCAATATTAATAGTGATTTTAAATTAAATAAGCTAATGGATCTTTCCAAACATTTATTACATAAGAATGCATGATAGAATTATGCATTAGGTGTTACTCGCTTTTTTTATTATTATTATTTGCATCAGTTTGACCGATACATTTGTCAAGACACAAGTTTGACAATTAATTTCTTTAACTGTTAATTAGTAAATATTATAACAAAATTATATTATGAAACTACACATTATGACGAATATAATGATATATTATACAATAATATTTATTTATTTTATCATAGAGGTGAAAAAATTAAGTCAACTATGGTATATAAATAGTGCAAAAATGTCAACCATCAATCTTACATAAAACAATGCTTAAAGCACAATTACAATTCCAAAACACATGTTACTATAAAAGTTTCATCTTATTGCAACAAAACTAATGCCCATCCAAAGATGAAGGCATCAACATTGCATAATTGTGCATACAGAATACCCACTTAGCTTTCATGGAAATACTGAAGTGCTCAAAAACTCAAATTGTTATTGAATTAATCACTATGTATAAAAAAAAAAAAAAAAATATTAAGTAAAGAAAGATGAATTTACAAAAAAGTCTCAAAATAGTTTTTAAGTCGAGTTGATCCTCTAGGAGTATTTTGGGTCTGTTCTCATTAACTGAACTCAGCTGAATTGAACTGAACTGTACTGAATGAATATTTTATAAGAGAAGGAAATTAGGAGCTGAACTGAACTGAACTGAGTTGAACTGAATTTCAACGTATAAGAACAGACCCTTCATCTACTACAATTAGAGGTAATAATGTTATATGCTAACATACCCTTTTTCTATACCCGATAACAAATGGCCAAAATTATTAAAATTTCACCATACCTCCTTTATTTTTGGTGTAAATAAGATTATACTCTATATAAAACCATTATGTAATCAAATTTTAAATATTACTTGTAGTACAACATTATGTTATAATTTATATATATAGTACAAATATACGTACATATATACTCCACATCACCACATGGACCACAAGTATTAAGGTAGCCACCCGGCACAGCCATATGCACCACACTCTTTAAAAACAGGCCCCAAAGCCTACACTCACCGCTATCTGGCCACAAGTTACTCAAAGTACTTCCAAGCTTAAAATTTTGGACAACATAATGTAATAATCTCGAAAAAAGTAGTACTCACAAGATTAAGGACAAAAGTCAAAAAGTAAAAAGGCAGTGAAAGAGGAAGAGTTGGTTATTATTACCGCCAATTACCAAAGATTTCACCGTCATCATCGGAGAATAAATATGACAAATAACCCAGCGGCGTTCTTATATCTTTTTCTCTCCTCTCACTCCTTCATGGCTCCACTCCCTTCCTTTATTAACTGTTTTTATTTCATTTGGCCCCGCCCTTAACATGTTTTTTACCGACATATAATCACGCGATACTCCAACCTTAAGTCTAAATATATACTCCCTTCGTGTTTTTTAAGTGCTTTAATTTAATTGTCATGTATAATTATATACTAATGCAAATTTAATCAGACATATATATTGATGTAAAAATATGATTTACACTCTGTAATAAGTCTAATAAATTAATTTTTTTACACGTTAAAAATCACTAATAAAGTGAAATATGAGAATAGAATACAATTTTAATACCAAATTACGAGTATATAATTTTGACATTTAGGGGTTGTTCACATTTACTTTATTTCAGTTTAGTTTAGCTCCTAATTTCCATCTCTCATAAAATATTCAGTTCAGTTCAATTTAACTTTAATTAGTTCAGTTCAGTTCAGATGTAAACAGACTCTTAATATTGTTATTCGCTATGGGGTATTGTATAATAAGTAAATTTTATATAAAAAAAAGGAAATTTTGTGAAAAACTACCTATTATAGTCCAAAATTTGCGAGAAACTACCTATTAAAAAAAATGTTGTAATTGACTACCTAATTTTCGAAAAAGTTGTAATTTACTACCTTACGCCGGATTATGAAGGAGTTTGACCAAAGTTCTCCGGTGTTGACTTGGTCACGTGACCATCACGTGACACTTAATGACCATTTTCTTTCACCAAGTGTCACGTGACCAAGTCAACGCCGGAGAATTTTGGTCAAAGTCCTTCATAATCTGGCGTAAAGGTAGTAAATTACAACATTTTAAAAAAAAATTAGATAGTCAATTACAATATTTTTTTTAATAAGTAGTTTCTCGCAAATTCTGAATTATAATAGGTAGTTTTTCACAAAATTTCCTAAAAAAAATGATGAAGTAACACGTTAACAACCCAACAACATATCTTCCAATTCCATTTTTTGTCTCTCTCTCATTCCACATTCTTTCACTACTTCTACTCGCTCACTTTCTTCTCAAACTATCTATACTATCTTCAAGCCTTAATCCAAACACTAGAAAATTATTATATGATCACAAGAAATCCACAAAACGCCGTCGTATCGACTCCAATGGCGAAATTACTAGTAACATCAATAGCATTATTACTTGCAATTGTTATCGGAGAATCACGGGAGCTTCGGCCATCAGAGCATGGATTACCGTACCAGAATCTGCCTGTAAAGTCACCGGACATGATGATGTTCTTCGGCGAACAAGCTACTCCACCGGAGAAAAAGCCGCCTTCACCGGAGATTCTAGATAATTCTAACAAAACGGCGTCCGTGGATACGTGGTGGAGAGAGACGTCACCGGATAAGAAAAAGGAGAATAAAGTAAGAAAGGCCTTGTTAATAGCAACTGTAGTATGCGGAGGTACAGGTGTCGTGTTATTATTGGCTGCTGCGTTTCTGTTTGCGGTTCATTTTTATAGGCAAAGATTGGAAACATCGTCGGGTTTAGCTATTGTTGTTGCTAATAATAATGTCAATCAATCTGCCTCTGTTTCTGGTAATGATACTGGTGCAACTGTTTCCAATAATAAGTGAGCTACAGAGCTCAAATTGTGGAAATTTTATTTATTTATTTATTTATTTTATTTCCATGTTTTAATTTTTTTTGTGAGATATGAATTACCATTGTGTTGTGAGAATTGTGGTTGATTTTGTCATGGAATGAGATGCACAAAGTTGTTAATTTGAGTGGAATTGACTCCTGTATTAGATTTGCTAGTGTGGTACATGTACATCTTTTAGTACTATATCGTCGGTTTGTAGATAGTGATTCGCATAATGGAAAAGAATAGTTGTAATTATCGTAATCAACCTAATCAATTGACTTGAGTCCACTTGATTAGAATGTAAACATTTAGAGTAAGAGAAAGATTGGTGATTTTTGGTCTAATTAGAGTGGATTTGTCAACTTAAATCTTGAATAATGCATTAATGCATAATATTTGGTGTTACAATCATAAAAGTGAGAACTTAATTTGAAATTGAAAACAAACTCCAAATATTTAGCTAATGGGATATTGGGTCAGTTGGGATGTCATTGAATTTCTACATTTAATTTCAGTTTACATTTTAATATAATTATATTCCATATACTATTTTCAATTTCCAAATCAAAAATACAAAATTGATGGGAAATTGCACTTGCTCATAGATGTTTTACCGCTAGCATCATATCATTACTTTTGGGATCATAATTTACAAATTTGAGAATAAAATAAAATTAGTGTACACCTTTATGCATGGGAGAAAGAAAATTAAAGGCCAAATCAGAATCTCTCAAATGATTGCCAATCTCTTTATTCAAGGATGATTCTACAAAATAGAAAAGAAAAAAAAAAAAAAAAAAAAAAAAAGATGAATAAAATTGCCTTATAATGGAAGGAAGAATACTAGAATAGGTCTTCTACTTGAATTGTATGAAGGTTTTGATTGAAGGAGTAGCCAATTTTATGCTTTAGATATTTTAATTTTTTTTATTATTTTTTTTTTTGAGAGAGAAATATAATGCTTTAGGTAAGAATTTGCTTTCTCTACAGTATTATTTTTTTACTCTTTGTGGATAAAACATAAAATTAAAATTAATATGGCCCATCCTCACATGCTAATTAACTTATATTATCCTCTTTCCATGCACTACACTAACAACCTCATATGATCTTATTTGCATATGCTTATCCAGTTATAGTTATTACATCATCTATATAGCTCTATGTAACTTTGGTAAACCTTTCTAACACTACTAGCCATATTACTATATATGTTTCTTTCTCAAAATGTTAAATCTATTTAATATGATAAGAAGTGATGGATAAAACCTGACACGATTATACGAGTTAACTTGATCCAACTTAGCAAGTTAACTTCACTGAGAGTTTAATATAAAGAGAGTCTCCCTCCTCAAAAAGCCAAAAGTTGGGCTTGATTCACCAACCTTAAGTTTTGTAATATAAACCTTACCAAATAAGATGATCAATACTTAATATCAAAATATCTAATAAGAAATAGATCAATTACAATATTTAAAGGCTCACCTTAAATGGGAATCTAAATTTCGTACTTAATTATATTTAGTATTAAGGTTTGATTGCTACCAAAGCAATACCAACAAAATGCTTAACATAGATAAAAAAAAAAAAAAATCCAAGTAATAGTCATTTCTTAACTCGTTTAACAAGCTAATTAGGTTCGATTCTCATTAGATACTTGCAAGGATTTCTTACTGTCAAAACCGACTTCTCATTGATACGTATAGGTAATATCATAGGCCTCATAGGTGATTAAATTGAATTAGTAAATGATTCACTTTACCTTAGTAGGGGGTGGGTGGAAGCTTATACAAATCAACCCATTCTTACAACTTACAAGAATAGACATCTTACCATCCAAAACATAATCAATGAAACCTAATAAATGCACCATATATCATCAATTTTGGTAGGCCATCACACGAATGTCAAAGAAGAACAAAGGCCCAATGAACAAAGGCCCACATTATAGTCAACTGTGGTCCAACAAAATAGTGTTTTTATTAAAAATAAATTAACAAAAATTGCAAAAACATTTACGTAGTACTATAGTTTCATCTCATTTTTTTGCAATTGCATCAAATTCTCAAAATGTTGATAGATTTTATACTTTAATCTAAATCCCAGAAACAATGTAATTCTAATATCTAACCCCAGTTAACTATGAATTTAGTATTCTCAAAGTTAAAATCAATCGAAAAATGCTCTCTGTTCTTCTTACGTTCATACTTAGTACCAGCAAATTTAACACAAAATGCAGCAAATTTTCCAAATTTAATCGAAGAATTTACCAAATTCTGCTATCAACGAGATTTATCCAGATCAATAAATGCTTTGAAAAGCTTAGAAAATCATTGTTTGATGGCGGATTGTGTTGCTTACTCTGAGCTTATCAAATGTTGCATTTCTAAAAGGGCAATTGAGGAAGGAAAACTTGTTCATAAGCATTTGGTTTCAAATGGGAACAAACCCAAATCTTTTTTACTTAGTATGTTGGTGAATATGTACGTTAAATTCAACCTTTTAGGTGAAGCAGAGAAGCTGTTTGATAAAATGCCTGAGAGAAATGTTGTGGCTTGGACTACTATGATATCAGCTTATTCTAATGCTAAGATTAGTCATAAGGCTTTGGAGTTCTTGATTTTGATGCTCCGAGAGGGTGTTAGCCCGAATATGTATACGTTTTCCTCGGTTTTGAGAGCTTGTGATGGGATGTTGAGCCTTAGACAGGTGCATTGTGGTTTGTTTAAGTATGGTTTGGAGTCTGATGTTTTTGTGAGGAGTGCTTTGATTGATGTTTATGCTAAGTGGGGTGAATTGGATAATGCACTGGCTGTTTTCGAGGAGTTTGTGACCGGGGATTTGGTTGTTTGGAATTCGATAATTGGAGCATTTGCACAGAATAGTGACAGTGATGAGGCTTTGAATCTCTTCAAGAGAATGAAGAGGGCTGGTTTTGCAGCTGAGCAAGCAACATTGACAAGCACTCTGAGAGCAGTTACTGGGTTATCATTGTTAGAATTAGGGAGGCAGGTACATGTTCATGTGCTGAAGTATGATCAAGATTTGATCCTCAACAATGCCCTTCTAGATATGTATTGCAAGTGTGGTGGGTTAGATGATGCGCGTTTGTTTTTTAGCCAGATGAAGGAGAGAGATGTAATCTCCTGGAGCACTATGATTATTGGATTAGCTCAAAACGGATTCAGCAGAGAAGCCCTTGATTTGTTTGAGATGATGAAACAAACTGGGACAAAACCAAATTATATTACAATGGTTGGTGTCTTATTTGCTTGTAGCCATGCTGGTCTATTAGAGGAAGGGCAATATTATTTTGAGTCCATGAAGAAGCTTTTCGGTGTTGATCCTGGTAGAGAGCATTATGGATGCATGATTGATCTTTTAGGAAGGGCAGGTAAGATTGATGATGCTGTAAGATTACTCCATGAAATGAACTGTGAACCCGATGCGGTGACTTGGAGAACCCTCCTTGGCGCTTGTAAGATTCACAAAAATGCAGATATAGCTATTTATGCTGCCAAGCAAATCTTGAAGCTAGAACCAGATGATGTGGGGACGTATATACTACTGTCAAATATCTATGAGAACTCTCAGAGATGGGAAGATGCCACGAGTTTGAGGAAGACAATGAGAGAAAGAGGACTTAAGAAGGAACCAGGATGCAGCTGGATTGAAGTAGATAAGAGAATTCATGCTTTCATCTTCCGAGATATGTCACATCCTCAAATAGATGACATTATCAGAGAGCTAAATCAGTTAGTTCTGAAATTGAGAGGGGTTGGTTATGTTCCTGATACAAACTTCATCTTGCAAGATCTCGAGGGTGAGCAAAAGGAAGATTCGCTTCAGTACCACAGTGAGAAACTCACGATTGTATATGGATTAATGAGCTTGCCTAGAGCAAGTATTATTAGGATTAAGAAGAATCTTAGAATTTGTGGGGATTGCCATCTCTTTGCAAAGCTTGTTGCTAAAACAGAGAAGAGAATTATTGTGATTAGAGACCAAGTAAGATACCATCATTTTCAAGATGGTACTTGTTCATGTGGAGATTATTGGTAGTAAAACAGGGTAGCAAGTGAAGTACTATAAAAAAGATGAAAACAACAGTGTAGTCAGTCAATGGGAGATTTCTCTCTCTGTCTCTCAATTTTGGGGAAGAATGTGAAGAACTGTTCAAAAATACAGCAAAAAGAAAAATTATTTACTTCAACTGTCTCCTTGAGCAGGACAGATTCACCGTTATTGTGAATTATTTGTTGTGATAACAAACCAATCGGAATAATTTGAGGAATGGAAAGCTTCATTGATCGCCACTTCTTTCCTCCCTCATTTTTTTTCCTGTAGGTGTGTGCGAGAGGCGGGGATGAGCAGCCAAATTATAATGATTTTGTTACTGAAATAATAAGTCACGAAATATTTGTTTATTTATTTATATTTTTGATTGTATATAACAAAGCTACTGTTGAAAGACAAAGTACAAAGATGAATTCAGAAGCTTTCTCTATAAATAGAAACTAAAGTTAACCAACTTAAAACTGATGCATTTGCAGACCCCTATAACTTTTGTTCAATTGACATTCTTGAAGGATTCGAGTTGCTGCAGGATGATTACGTTACAACCTGTGAGAGCAGTATCCCAAATCCACCTTTCTGAAAGTGCTGCTAATTTTCTTACTACTAGTATTGAGAAGCTTTTGATTCTGTCTGTTCATCATAAGACGCAAAAGCTTTGATAATAGCAGCATATATGTCTATACCTTTGAAATATTCCTGCTGATTTAGGAACTGCCAAAAGTAAATTCATGACTGTTAGAAACAGAAGATTAGATTAACTTGAATTTAGAATTTACACTGCAGAAGTGAAACAGACAATCTGAATCAAAAGTACAATGCATTTGAAAACAGAAAGAACAGTAAATAAAAGTTTGCAGCAGGTAAATCGAACACATACTATGAATACAAGTTTTTTTGAGAAAACCATTTCATGACAGCATGGAATAGAATGGTTTTCAAGATATGCAATGCAATTGCCTGGCTACTTTCAGCCTTAAATTTTTTGATTGACGTAATCATGAATAGATAAATTTATTATTTACCTCATTATGGTCATGTGCAAGTCTTGGAGTATTTGCAATGGGAGAGAAGCCTATTGCTGGCAATCGTCGTTGTCTATAGAAACAAGCATCTGTTGCACCAAGGAATATATCTGGCTTTTCAAGTTTCCCGCCAGCATTCTGAACAGCTTCTTGTAAGAGAGCCCACCATGGATTTGAACTATCAGCAATTGTGATAGCTGGTTTACCAAATATGTCAAGTGTAGAAAACTTCTCTGTAAACTATCCATATGATACTTATCAGCCAAATGGAAGAAGAAAGAACAGAAAAACTCAATTTGCAAGGATATAGGAGTGAACTTGAAGTGGAAAGTAAATGGAAAAAGAAACTAGTATATCAACCACCGGAAAACTTAAATGAAAGCAAGTATGTTATTGTCAAATAATGACTTGGTTGTTTATCTGAAGATCAAATCAAAATACAACCATAATGGAAGGATTGAGCATCACTTCAGTTAGACAATAACAAGTAGGAATTTAATTTGATTATCACATAAACCTATAACAATTCCTATAGGCAGCACCTTCTACCTCAAATGTCATGTTACGCGAAGCAGGGGCCCATTCCTCAGCAATTCGTCTTTCCAGTGCTGCTTGATCAGCTGTTGGTGGAACCCGAATATCAATACCTGCTTCAGCTTCAGAAGGTTGCATATTCATGACAAAACCCTGATAAACAAGATTACCTCTTCATTTTAGAATAAGAACTAAGGTAGGTCTACCCTCACTATAAAATTAAGGCCTCTTACTAAGTTGTTACACCTAATGTGAGTAATCAGTAATGTATTACTTATGCATATATGTGAGTTATTGAAACAAAATCTGAACAAATGCAGACTTACAGTATGAGATTGAGTGCCAGCTTTCAGAAACACCAAATTTACTGAAATCAACTCTCCTGCTGTTTTCAAACCAGCCTTTACCATGTCAAATTCTGATTCTCGAAATCTCCTTATACTTTCAATACTCTTCAACAAGTTCTCCATTGCAGTGTTATCATACAACTTTGCCCCATGCCCAGGTGCTCCTGCAGCCTTAATCACCAGCCACATCAGTGCCCTGTCTGCATAATATGCCCGATACTTCTCATCTGCTGAAGGTCCTCCTTCATCTAGTACAAAAGCCACATTCATTTTTTCAAACACATCAGACTCCGCCAACTTCTCAGTCCCATTACGTCCTCCAATCTCCTCATCAGGGACGTAAGATGGTACGAGTGGGCTCAAAACCAGAATCCTTTAGCTTCCGAATAGCTTCTAAGTACTGCATACCTACACATTTCATGTCCTGCACATACATAGACAAAACAATGCATTAATTCGTCGTATACCCTTACTAGTGCCATAATTAGTTTCATTCAAGGTTTAAAACAGCTTCATAGGAGCTTATATAGAAATGACTGAAAATTTTGACAAAAAATACGTTCTGTTTTAGCTAGCATTAGCTGCAGTTGGTTCTTCACAGGCCATAAACATGATACCAATCTTTCTATGCACCCTATTTATCAATTTTCAAAAGAAAATCATATTTTAGACCCATAATTTAATTTTAATCTAATACTTCATACAATACACTAGTTCAAGTTACTACTACCTCCGATTTTTATTATTTGCGACTTTGGGTATTATTCGTGAGATATAAAATATTCCAAAGTTGTAAAATCGGAGGTAGTATGCATATATGTCACTCCCACATTATTTATGACATCCTAAAGTATTGGTTTTTTACTTGGGGTGTTAATATTCATCAACTTTGTCAATTAAAAAAACAAATTAACATCACTACAGCAAAATTAACCATTAAAAAAAATATAAAAAATTATGAATTTGATAGAAGTGCTTGCCTGAGAACCTCTGGCATAAATATTACCATCAGAATCAATGTGAGCTCCAAAAGGGTCATGAGTCCACTTCTGGGATTCCACCGGAACGACGTCGGTGTGAGAGTTGAGGAGAACTGAGGGCAATTTGGGGTTTTTGCCAGGCCATTTGAGCAAGATTAAGGGTTTGTTTTTGACAAATTCAATAGTCTGAGATACAAGAGACAAAGATTCAGCTTGAGATATGATGAAATCAGCAGCTTCATAGTATTTGGGGTTTGGATGAGCTGTGTTAATTTGCAGATATTCTTGGAATCTGGAGATAATTGAAGATGATGATGATGGGTTTGGGTCATTTGGGGTTGATTTGCAAGTGATAAATAGTAGAGAGAGAAAGTAGAGATGGAAAAAATTGTTGCAGTTGACTGTTTTCATTGGTATCACCTGTGATTCTTAGAATCAGAGATGGGTTTTACTTGAAGTTCTCAGTATAAAGGCACAACTGAAAGGAGAACGAAAGCTATAAAAGTTCTATTCTCCGGGTTCGAATGCCGGGTGCTAAGTTCAATGTTCACAAGCAGCATGGTAATTCCAACCTTTTTCAGGTACACGCGTCCGGGTGCACGTAGCTGTATAATTTGTTTGCATTTATCGGCGCATAAGGTGCACGCAACTCCTTGGTACATCTATTATAAAGTGGAGTAGTTGGTGAACTGATGCAATAGTTTTATTTATTTATTTACATGCATCACAAAATTATTGTTAAATGAGTATTGAAGTACTTGTAACACAGGCTTTTTACACACTTCGAGTTCATAACATGTGCCAAAGTTAGAAAGCATTGACTGAATTGTTCTTCTGAAAACTAGTTTCTGAAAATTTGATTAAATGGAGGTGCTATAGGATGACTACAATGCGACAGAAGAGTGGCGAAATCCAGATATCTCCGTTAGGCTGGCTTACTGTTCTTTTACAGCTCATATTTAAAAGCTTTAGCTTCAGCAGGCCCAGCATATGATGCATAAGCTTTGATGATTGATGCGTATATGTCAACTCCTTTCAGATATTCCTCTTGGTTTAAAAACTGCAGAAAGAAACATGTTTTTGTTAGAAGAAATGCCAAATTCTAAGCTAAGAGTATTCTTGGACTTAAGACTGTAACATTAGATTTTCTCCAAGCATACAGGATAACTGTATGGTTTCCCATGTAAATGCCAGTTTGCGTTGCCATTAGCAAACACTAGAAACTGTTGATTAAATTACATTGCTTAAAGGTTCAGCTATGGAAAACAGATAATTACCAATCTGAATCAAAAGAAACAGACAATCTGAATCAAAAAAACAATGCATTTGAAAAAAGAAAGAACAGTAGAGGATAATCCTAAACTTGCAGCAGATAGATCAAACACCAACTATGAATACATGTTTTTTTTGAGAAATCTGTTTCATGACACATGAAAGAGAATGGTTTTCAACAAATGCAAGGCGATTGCCTCGCTAAATTCAGACTCAAAGTATCTGATTGACATTCACAAATACATAAAAAAAAAACTACTATCTACCTCATTATGGTCATGTGCTAGGCTTGGAGTATTTGCAATGGGAGAGAAGCCTATTGCTGGTAATCCTTGTTGTCTAAAATACCTAGCATCTGTTGCACCGCGGAAAATATCCGGCTTTTTAAGTTTCCCACCAGCATTCTGAACAGCTTCTTCTAAGAGGATTCACCATGGATTCGAACTATCAACAGATGTGACAGCTGGCTTACCAAATATGTCAAGTGTAGAAAACTTCTTCAACTGTCCAAATGATACTTAGCCGTCAAATGAAAGAAAAAAGAGCAGAAAAAATCTATTTGCAGGGATATTGGATTTAAGTGGAAAGAAAATGGAGAAAGAAACAAACATGTCAATCAACTAAAGCTTAAATGAAAACATGAAAGCAATTATGTCATTTTCAAATAATGACTTAGTTTTTCATCTGAAGATCATATCAGAATACAACATGAAGGAAGGATTGAGTGTCATCACAGTAGGAATTTTATTTAATGATCACATTAGCCAATAAAAGTATTCCTATAGACAGCAACTCTTAAGGTTCTACCTCAAATGTAATGTTGCGCGAAGCAGGGGCCCATTCCTCAGCTATTCGTTTTTCTAGTGCAGCTTCATCAGCTATTGGAGGAACCCGAAGGTCAATACCTGCTTCAGCTTCAGAAGGTTGCATATTCATGACAAAACCCTGATTGACAAGAATAAATCTCCATCTAAGAAGAACTAAGAAAAGTCTAGATTGTCGATCTTCACTACAAAAATCAAGCCCCCTACTAATTTCATATAAGTAATAGTGTATTATTTATGTGCATATGTGAATTAATGATATGAATTCTGAACAAATGCAGACTTACAGTTGGAGATTGGGTGCCAGCTTTCAGAAACACCAAATTTGCTGAAATCACCTCTCCTGTGGTTTTCAAGCCAGCCTTTAACATGTCAAATTCTGATGCTCGAAATCTCCTAATACTTTCAATACTCTTCATCAAGTTCTCCATTGCAGTATTGTCATACAACTTTGCCCCATGCCCAGGTGCTCCTGTAGCCTTAATCACCAGCCACATCGGTGATTTGTCTGCATAATATGCCTGATACTTCTCATCTGGTGAAGGCACTCCTTCATCGAGTACAAAAGCCACATTCATTTTTTTGAACACATCAGACTCTGCTAACTTCCCAGACCCATCCCGTCCCCCAATCTCCTCATCAGGGACATAAGACAAATAAATGGTACGAGTGGGCTCAAAACCAGAATCCTTTAGTTTCCGAATAGCTTCTAAGTACTGCATACCTAGACATTTCACGTCCTGCATATACATAGGTAAACAACACACAAAAAATTATAGTCAAGACCCAAAAGTTTCCCTTAATCAACTACACAACACACTACTCAAAGCTACTATATACTACAAGCCTCTGATGATTTACTGTATGAGAACACAATTTGCTACCTAATTTTATCAAAGCTACTATATACTATAAGTTTCATGGAAAGCCATTATTATAAAGTATTGAGATTTTACATACAATTATAATATACATCGAATTTGTCAGTTAAAACAAACACAATTAACATCATTACAGAAAAATTAACCATTAAAAAAATGTTAATTTGATGAAAGTGCTTGCCTGAGAGCCTCTGGCATAAATATTACCATCAGAATCAATGTGAGCTCCAAAAGGGTGATGAGTCCACTTCTGGAGTTCCACCGGAATGACGTCAGTGTGAGAGTTGAGCATGATTGAGGGCAATTTGCTGTTTTTGCCAGGCCATTTGAGCAAGATTACGGGTTTGTTATTGACAAATTCGATAGTCTGGGATTCAAGAGACAAAGATTCAGCTTGAGATAGGATGAAATCAGCAGCTTCATAGTATTTGGGATTTGGATGAGCTGTGTTGATTTGAAGATATTCTTGGAATCTGGAGATGATTGGAGATGATAATGATGGGTTTTGGGCTGCTTGGCAAGAGATGAATAGGAGAGAAAGAAAGTACAAATGGAAAAAGTTGTTGCAGTTGACTATTTTCATGGGAGTGACCTGTGAATTCAGAGAAGGGTTTTACTTCACTTGAAATTCTCCTGATGGTGGTAAAGGATATGAAGGCTCAACTGAAAGAAGAGAACAAAGGCTACAAAATTCTATGTTTTGGGTTTGAATACCGGGTCCCGTGTTTCAACCTTCACAAGCAGCATCACATCCTGAACATAGATCAAACTTATGTACTTGTATTATTCTTCAGGGAAGGTTATAATATTTTAGGCACCCGGGTGCACATAGCTGTATGTTTATGTATGCATCTATTGGTGCATGAGGTACATGCTTCTTGGTACATCAATATAGGATTTTTTTTTTTTTTTTTTTTGTGGGGGGGTGGGAAGAGGGTGGTTAGATTATGTATCACAAGTGGAGCAGCTGCTGAAATATTTTATTGTTAAAAAATGACTAATGAAGACTTGAAGTACTATACAGAATTTTTACACACCCATAACATTTGCCAACATTGACCAAACCGCTGAATAGTTCTTCTGAAAACTAGTTTCTGATCCATAATTTGATAGAACGGAGGTGCTGTAGGATGACTACAGCACGACAAAAGAGTGGCAAAATCCAGATATCTCAGTTAGGCTTGCCTGCTGTTCTTTTACAGCTCATATTTAGAAGCTTTAGCTTCAGCATGCCCAGCATATGATGCATAAGCTTTGATAATTGACACGTATATGTCTACTCCTTTCAGATATTCCTCTTGATTTAGGAACTGCAGCAAGCAAACATGTGGCTGTTAGAAGAAATTACAAATTTAAGTTAAAGTATGCTAGGACTTAAGCTTTTAGAGAGGAAGACCATATAAACTGCCGTTTCATGTCTTTCAACTTAAAATTGCAAGTAACGCAATAGCAAAGAGGCGAGAGGGTTAAGTTTCAGCCACTTTCAGGCATTCTTATCTGTATTCCTAAAAGTTTGTCTGTTATATAATAAACAGATAACATTAGAGTATATTGTATATCTAAGATTGCACCTTGGTAAAACATCCACAATATATGAAAATACAGAGGATACTTAAGAGGATAAACACCAAGAAAATGCTAAGGTTGAAAGAAGTACTAATATTAGATTTTATCCTAAACATACAGGATCTAGGTATGTATCATTTCCAATTATAACATGAAGATGTTGATTCAAGGATACTGCAACTACCACTACAACCCATACCCACTTCGCTAAATTTTTAAATATACTGCAGCAATGGAAGATAAATGTTTACTAATGGACATGTATTAGTTCAGAGTGGGAAATTAACAATTAAAAAGAAAATTATCATGTACCTCATTGTGATCATGTACTCGGTCTGGAGTATTTGCTATGGCAGAGAATCCTATAGCTGGCAGACCCCTTTGCCTAAAAAAACTAGCATCTGTTGCGCCAAGGAGAATCTCCGGCTTCTCAAGTTTTCCACCTGCTTTCTGAATGGCTTCTTTAAAGAGGAACCACCATGGATTTGAACTGTCTGCAACTGTGAGAATTGGCCTACCAAACTTGTCAAGCAAAGGATCCTTCTGAATAAACTGGCAAGCAACAATCACCCAGTCAAACCAATACATATTAGGAATAGAAAACCTCAATGACACACACAAGGGCAGAACAAAGTTATACATGCATAATTACATATAAAAGTTATCAAGCACCCATGTATGTGAGAGTATCAAATACATAGCATTAGAAAGACAAACAGCAAGTTTACATGCATTAAGTGCACTGCACACAAGTAGGCTGCATTAGGAACCAACAATTTTCACTCCAGATCTTCCTGCCAGATTTATACTGAGCCCTTCCCCTCCCTCTATTCTGGCTGCATCACATTTTCTTTCAGGCCAATACAAGAAAAGCCCAAACAGTTTACTTCACCAGCTGAGAATTTACAAATTGAGCAAATTAATTATATGGACCAAGTAACTTTTTGGTTCTTTTGACAGTTTATACATGTATTTAAGATACACTGAAAAATATATATCCTAGGACTCTGGAGAGTACATCATATACCTGACCCAGTCTTTTTATCAAGTTCAAAATCTTAAACACAACAGAGTAGGAAAAGATTGCTACTGAAGCATATGGCTAGTCATAAAAATAAAGGCGGGACATTTAGGAGGTCAATTGATTACATGAAATTAACAAAAATGATCCTTGAGACTAACAACTCCTACCTCAAATGTCATATTGCGTGAAGCAGGGGCCCACTCCTCAGCAATACGCTTTTCAAGGGATTTTAGGTCAGCTGTTGGTGGAACCCGAATGTCAAAACCTGCTTCAGCTTCAGAAGGTTGCAGATTCATGACAAAACCCTGACAAACATTAAGAAGTCCCATATTAATGGAGCTGAGACAATAACTGATTGATATATTATACAGCTAGATTAAGCAATCAAAAAGATTAGGCCAGGTGTATTTTCAATCCGGGTACCAGGGGCCAGACGTGTATCAGTTTCAGAACGAGAGATGATGAATCAAACTGGATAAAAAAGCTCACTTTTATGCCTGCTAAAGCTTTGCCTGAGTTTTCAAGAGCTTAAAAAATCCTTGCACTTCATCAAAGAAAAGAGGTAAGCAACCAGTTCCAAGAACACAACATTAACTTCTTAGAATCTAGAGACCTTTTTAAAGCTCTGCGTAAAGTTAAGACCTTTATGCTCATAGAAAATTGTTTGTAAACTAAATCCACCACATAACCAATGACTCACAGTTTTAACTTTACATAGTCAATTTTATAGATTAATGAAATTTAAGTCACAAACTTACTGTAGGAGTTTGTGTGCCAGCTTTCAAAAACACCATATTTACTGAAATCACCTCTCCCTCATCTTTTAAGCCAGCCTTTACCATATCAAATTGTGATGCTCGAAATCTCCGTATACTCTCAATACTCTTTAACAAGTTCTCCATTGCAGTATTGTCATACAACTTTGCCCCATGCCCTGGTGCCCCAGTAGCTTTAATAACCAGCCACATTAGTGACCTCTCCGCATAATAAGCCAGATACTTTTCATTTGGTGAAGGCATTCCCTCATCAAGCAAAAAGGCCACATTCATTTTCTCAAACAATTCTGACTCAGCCAACTTCTCAGCTCCATCAAGTCCTCCACTCTCTTCGTCTGGCACATATGACAAATAAATAGTACGAGTAGGCTCAAAACCAGAAATCTTTAGCTTCCGAATAGCTTCTAAGTACTGAGTACCCACACATTTCATATCCTGCATGGATAGTGTACATGGTTATTAAAATCAACTATCATATCCACATACAGTCATAAACACAGACAAATCAATGCATTAATAATTGAACGCGAAAGATACCCATATAGATGATAGTGTGCTAGCATCGGTATAAGAATTTCTTCAGACCCGGGGATGATACAGGGTATACAGTTATCTTATAAGAAAACATTACTATCCTCAAGTTCAGAACATCATAGTAACTTACAGATTAATGGATAACAGCCATTAGTTCAATGAAATACAGAACTCTTTACATATTACAATTTCATTTTTCACCCTTATTATTAGAGTCCAAAACCCACTATCTCAATTCTCAAAATTCAACATACAACTCTAATCTATAATCGCTGAAAAACCATTGCCCTTTAGACACAGAATTCAATACTCACCGGTCCTGAGAATGAAGTAGCAAACTAACAACCCCACTATCTAGAAAAAGGATACTATTTTATATTAATTTTTCCTGTAATAACCATTTAAATCGAATGTTAACAAGTATTTAATATCTCAACGTACCCTTAATTGCTTTAGGTGTCTTCTAATGAATGCATATAATAATTGTAATTACAAATGTGACAATTAATGGACTTATCAATAGAACTTGATCAAAAAGATACAAAAAGAATATAAATTTAAATCAAAAAAATTAAATTATTGATTGGAGTGTTTACCTGAGAACCTCTAGCATAAATATTGCCATCAGAATCAATGTGAGCACTGAAAGGGTGGTGCGCCCATTTGTGGGGTTCAGCCGGAACGACGTCGGTGTGAGAGTTGAGAAGAACTGAGGACAATTTGGGGTTTTTTCCAGGCCATTTGAGCAAGACTAAAGGCTTACCTTTGACAAATTCAATAGTCTGAGATTCAAGGGATAAAGATTTAGCTTGAGAAAGGATGAAATCTACAGCTTCATAGTAATTGGGATTTGGGTAAGCTGTGTTAATTTGAAGATATTCTTGAAATCTAGAGATAATTGATGAGTTTTGGGTTGCTTTGCAAGAGAAGAATAGAAGAGAGAGAAAGCAGAGATTGAAGAAGGTTTTGATCGTTTGCATAGTTTTACTTGTAGAAGATGGGTTTTGGCTTAAGCCTTTACTTAATATGCTTCAGTCTAGTTTAATTAGACACGATTAAGCCTATTGAACTCCGACTAATTTGGATTCGAATCGGTTGTATTCCAGTTAGGAGAAAAGCGCTTTGCAACAAATGTTGGATTACCGAGTCTCAAAACCAATGGTTAAATTGAAAATTTGTTATACCCGTTATTCTAAACGCTTTGCAACAAATGTTGGATTACCGAGTCTCAAAACCAATGGTTAAATTGAAAATTTGTTATACCCGTTATTCTAAACACTTATTAGTTCAAGCATTGAAATCGGCATGCTCTTTTAAGTTACAATACTGTGAATTAGAAGCACATAAATTCGTATGAATGTCAATTAACTTTGTTGGTAAGATATTTGGTACATACAGGCTTACAGCTTAGCGTCACTTTGGTTTCAAAGTGTGTTTGGTCATGTTCAATCGTTCAGATAAGGAATCAAGTTCCCTCTTTCCTTTAGCTGTTGTTTGGTACAAAGTGCAGAAAAAACAATACTTCCTTTCTCAAATCTCAATAGAAGATCAAAGATTCAAAGATAAACATTGAACAAGCGTAACTCCCAGAATTATTCTAAGTACAAACATATTTAAAAAAAAATCCTAAGTGATAAATTTTTTGAGCCTTTAACAATAGATACATGAGAAGTTCCAAGAAGTTTAACTGTTCTTTATTTTTGTAGCTGCAATAGTGACCGAAATCACTTGAAATCTTCACCTAGAGACGACAAATGATTCCGTCCCAATTCAATCAGCTCCTGGCAAAATAGTCAAGTGCAAGATGGGGCCAATCACTTACAACAATTCATCCTAGAAAGTCTCGGCTTATTCCCATAAATCGGTCAGCAATCTCAGCATACAATACATAAGCCGTGATGATAGAACATAGAAGCTTTTTTATCTACTCCTTTGAGATCTTCTGTCACTACCCGTCAGGTTGCACCAAGTTATAAACAATGGTGTTAGAAAAAAGTTCAATTTGGTTGCATGGGTGATGAGGATGAAAAATCCAGTTTTTCTAACAATGGGCAAAGATACTAACCATTCTTTTACAACTCAGCTTTGGAAGCGTTTACAACTCAGCTTTGGAAGCGTTAGCTTCTGTCTCCTCAGCAAAAGAAGCATAAGCTTTGATTATAGACGCATATGTGTCAACTCCTTTAAGATATTCCCGTTGATTTAGGTGCTGCAGCAATTAAAAATGCAATTGTTACAAAGTAAGTATATAAACCTAATGTAAATGGTACAAGTAGTTTGTAAGAATGCAGAGTAGAAGAGCAACAACTGCTGGCTCCCATAGCATAACATTCTAACAACATTCAGAGGGTTGTATTTCAGTTGTGAGCCTAAATTTAAATCTGATACAACTGGATAAAAGTTCTAGTACATCCTATATAGTGCACAAGAATCAAAGTTAATTTCAAAATTTAATCAACAAAGTATATAGAATACTTCAAAATTTACAAGTTCCTAAAACACTCCTAACATGTGAGCAAGAATTACTAGTTACAAGTAGCAAGAAAATTTAACCAAAACCAGCAGTTATGAAGTTAACAGCTCCACACTAGTAACAGGCTGGATACATAATCTATCTCATAAAAAGGCAACCTTGGTGACATGCAATGTAAATATGTGATTGATTCCACAAATGAATTTCTATATCAATACTTACAATAAAAAAGAGAGCACATCAAAATTCGAAATTGTTTCCACCTGAAATATAAACAAATAAGGACAGAAGCAATTATGTACCTCATTGTGGTCATGTAGAAGGAGAGGAGTATTTGCAATAGGAGAGAATCCAATAGCTGGTACACCTTGCTGCCTAAAGTAACGAGCATCCGTTGTTCCAAAGCTTACCTCTGGCTTTCGAACTATAACACCAGAATCGCGGACAGCTTTTTCTAAAAGAACCCACCAGGGATTTGAATCATCAGCAGCTGTGAGAGCAGGCTTGCCAAATTTGTCAACCACAGGAACCTTCTGCTTGAACTGCACATGCCAAAACCATATCTCAGTCAAACAGCAAAGGGGATATCAACAAAGTACATGATGTGTAGGGTTTTAATTATTACATGTCCACTCATGCATCATCCCAAAAATTCATGATAAAGTCTGCACAGCTGCACTATAAAAAATACACTTGTTACTTTGTAATGTGAGCCAAAACTTGGGGTCTGATGTCTAAAGGTTGGATTCATTTAGTTTCAGTTCAAGTTCAAATTCCCTGCAAATTAGAGGTCATGCTTAAACTGTCCATGAAAACCTCAGTGATTAATTTGATTGCAATGAAAATTATATATGTAGTATTACAAAAAAAAAATAAAAAAAAATAAAAACAATTTAATTGAAGCCCATATAAAGCACATTCTTACAAGCTTTCAAGCTTTATAGTACGCGTAAGAGTCTTACAAGGCTTCAACCAGAGAAGAAAACATTCAACATGTGGTCATATGAGCAGGAATTTACATAACAGGTTCAGATGATAAGAAAGAAGATTAATGCTCTTGCTGGCATTTCTTGCTCATTGATTCTTATCGATTTGTGATTAAGCTTTTAACATTCCTGATGCAGTCTACACACCTTTTTTCCTTCCCGAGGCAAGTTGTAAATGAGTAAAGAGCCATAGACAGCCATAACAATTAAATCAGCTACAGCAGTACCGCATATACCATCAGATCAAACAACAGCATAAGCATGCATAGAGATAACTAGATAAGTAGATAGCAGGTTTCACTGAAATTAAATATGTTGATGCAGGCTTTCACAATGCAAGGCAACAATGGTTATTATTTCATTGAGTGAAATTGTGAATCAGCAACAAAAAAAATATAAATTTGTTAATCAAGCAACTGCTACCTCAAATGTCATGTTGCGTGAAGCAGGAGCCCACTCCTCAGCAATACGCCTTTCAAGTGATTTCTGATCAGCTGTAGGTGGAACCCGAATGTCAATACCAGCTTCAGCTTCAGAAGGTTGTAAATTCATGACAAATCCCTGAGGCAAACAATAACAAAATCACTCAAGAACAATTGTATCATAGGCAACTGTTATCTAATGATTCTCATCATTGAGCCTCAGACCCTATGCCACAGTAAAGACACGGACTTACATTAGGTGTTTGTGTGCCAGCTCTCAAATATACCAAGTTTACCGAAATCACCTCTCCATCAGTTTTCAAGCCAGCTTTAAGCATATCAAACTGTGACGCACGAAAACCCCTGATACTCTCAACACTCTTCATCAAGTTCTCCATTGCAGTATTGTCATACAGCTTTGCCCCATGCCCAGGTGCCCCAGTGGCCTTGATAACCAGCCACATTGGCGACCTCTCCCCATTATATGCCAAATACTTCTCATCTGGTGAAGGTAAGCCCTCATCTAGCACAAAGGCCACATTCATTTCCTCAAACAAATCAGACTCCGCCAGCTTCTCAGCCCCATCGCGTCCCCCAATCTCTTCATCCGGCACATATGATAGATAAATAGTACGAATTGGCTCAAAACCAGAATCCTTCAGCTTCCTAATAGCTTCTAAGTACTGCATTCCCACACTTTTCATATCCTGCTTGCACAGCATAAATGCTGATCAATATCTATCATAATTTCATAATCAAATATATTTATAAGTAGAAATGATGTACATAAACAACAGGATGCTTCTTATAAATCACTCTCAAATTGGAACATTTCCACAATATCATAACTCCTTAACATAGATATTTTTTTTTTAGAAAAAGATTTTTCAACAATATTATAAATCAGACTTTATAATTCAAACATATAAACCCTTATATAACCCAGTTCTTCAAACTACCACAAAACAGAAAGGTATAAACTTTCAATTTGCTACTTTGATAATCATAAACGGCAATCATACCCTTTAGTCAATTTGCATGAATCATTCAACACAACTTGCCAAAAATAAATAAATTAAATATAATAAATATTGATTAAAATACTTACCTGAGTACCTCTGGCATAAATATCTCCATCAGAATCAATGTGAGCACCAAAAGGGTCATGAACCCACTTCTGAAATTCCACCGGAACGACGTCGGTGTGAGAATTGAGAAGAACTGAGGGTAAATTGGGGTTTTTGCCAGGCCATTTGAGCAAAATTAAGGGTTTATTCTTGACAAATTCAATAGTCTGAGATTCAAGGGATAAAGTATTAGCTTGAGAAAGGATGAAATCAGCAGCTTCATAGTAATTGGGGTTTGGTTGAGCAGTGTTAATTCGAAGGTATTCTTGGAATCTGGAGATAATTGCAGATGATGGGTCTTGGGTAGTTTTGATAGTGATGAATTGAAGGGAGAGAAAATAAAGAATGAAGATGAATTTGAAGCTTATTACTTTTGGCAATTTCATTCGCATGGAGTTTGTTTCCAGTGCCAACATAATTAGTAAATTTCTCATTTGAGGAACACTGTTGATTGTTAAAACAATAATAACGAGAAAAAATTGAAACTATCCAATAATTCCACTTTTGGCTGTATTCTGAAAATAATCCCATCTGAGTTTTTACTTGTTTAAAAGGTTTTTTGTCACCTGTCATCTTGGATCTTTTATCAAAACGGCTAGTTTGACAAAAGTAATTACCAAAACGGCTAATTATAAAATTTAATTCCCAAATTAGCTAATTTAATAACTTGGAAGGAATTTATCTATTTCTTATTTCCTCTAAACCAATTTGGTTCACTTTTTTTTTTTGGGTCTATTTTTATTTCCTTAAAGATTTTTTTAAGTTGGAAAATTTAAGCAGTATACAAAACTACAAATAACGTAAACCGTCGCAAATCCCTAATTTCGAAAAAGAAAAATCAAAATAAAATAAAAGCCCTAAATTTTCATCTTGATCATATCAGTCACAAAAATTTGGAACTCCAATATTATTGTTCTATCAAGATTACCGCAAATTTATACGACGATAAGGGATTTTAAGGTATTGTTTATCTTTTTCATGTTTATTAAATTAATTGTATACTCTTTGTTTATGTCGGCTAGTATGAATTTTTTTTTTTTTTTAATGTGTATGATAAATCAAACTTACATATATTTATTTCTATCTTTATGTGTATTAAAAAAAATAGTTCTATTTTTTTTTTCTTATATTGATTGGAAGTTTGGATCATTTTTTTTTAGTGATTGTTTATGTTGTGTAACTTTTTAAAAAATTGAGAATTGTTGCATATATATTATGTTGATTGTTATTGTTCAAATTAATGGGATATTTTAAACTATGGCATTAGAATTTTAATAAAACCAAAATTAAAAAAAAAAAAAAACTAATTCTTTTTGAATAAATCCAAATAAAAAAAAATATAAAGTGAACCGAACAGGTTCAAAGGAGTATAAAAAATAAATAATATCCTTTTAAATCATTAAATTTAGCTATTTTGGGAATTAAATTTTATAATTAGCCATTTTGGTAAATACTTTTGTTAAAATAGCCATTTTGGTAAAAGATCATGTCATCTTCTAATTGGTTTATTTTTTTTTACACAAAGTCTTATATGTGGCTACCCACATGGTGTGGCCACTTCACATAATCACATATAAGACAATTAATTAAGTAATAGGGGGTTATAGTGATGACCAAATGGGATTACCTTAACATATGTAAGTTACTTAAATGAGAATAGGGGGTTACTCTCTTAAATTAGTTGAATTATTCTTTCATGTTTTAAAACAAAAGAATAAGGGTTACTCAAATGAACAAATGGGGTTACTTATTTATAAATTACTTGATTTCACTCTTATAATGAATTTGGGTTACTTTTATGTGCAACATGGTGTTACTTTTATGAAAAAATGAGGTTACTCATACATATAAACAAAGATTACCCTTATAAATCAATGTGGCCACACCCCCCTCCCTCACCGAACCTAGCCGCCCGCCGGAACAGCCAGACCCAGCCGGCCAACGACGTCCTTAATTCCCTCCCTTCTAAGCACTTCTTCCCCTTCCCCGATTTCCTCCCCTTCCCCATACCCCCTTTCCACTTCCCCTTCCTCGATTCCCTCATGTTGGGAATTTCATCCCAAGTCCCACATGGATAAAATAGCAAGGGGATGAGCTATTTATAAAGTGATGCTCAATACACTAGTACAAGGCCTTTTGGGAAGGAGCCCAAAAGCAAAACTGTGCGGGGTTGGCCTAAAGTGGAAAATATTGTACTAGTGTGTGTATGGCAGTATGAGCATGGTTCGGTAGCCTTACAAATGGTATCAGAGCTGGGCAGGTTCAGTCCGGGGCAGATGGCTACCGTGGAGTATGTGGGGTGTTCCTCGTGTGTCTTCGAAGTTTGGTGATTTGTGCCCTTTGTTTCGAAAGTCCTCTTGATGGTGTGTTCAAGCTGGGGAACCAGGGATAAACTGAAAAGGGGGCGAGTAACAAATCGGGTTTATCATTCGAGGGAAGGCCATATGTGGTGATGTGGTCCTTGGTCTGAAGGAAGAATTTGTTGGGAATTTCATCCCAAGTCCCACACATAAAGTGATGCTCAATACACTAGTACAAGGCGTTTTGGGAAGGAGCCCAAAAACAAAACTGCGCGGGCTTGGCCTAAAGCAGACAATATTGTACTTGTGTGTATGAGCATGGTTCGGTAGCCTTACACCTCCCCTGCCGAGCCGCCGAACTTAAAAGCTTCCCCGTTTATCGTTGGTGTGTGAAGTTGAACTTCTCGTTGTTGCCTGAACGTCGAGAAACTCCGATTCGTCCGCCGCCGTAGATTGAGTTCTAGGCCGGACAAAGGTCTGAACCCCTTCCCTGTAGAACCCAGACGCCACACCTGAACGAGATTTTTAATTCAGGTGGGTTTCGATTTGGTGGTTAAGAGGGGATTTGGGGTGGGGATTGGACATGGCAGACCCTTCCCTTTCCCTCTTCCTTGATTCAAGTGGTGTTTTGGAGTTGGGTCAGTTCGGTGGTGATGGGTGCGGTGATGGTGGTAGTGATGGTGGTTGACACGGAGGAATGGGGTAAAGTGGAAGAATAGGGATTAAAGAAAAAAAATTAACCTGTGTAGAAGGTTGAAAGTAAAAAAAGCTTGTTTTAAGAATATGGGGTTTAAAGGTGGGATTATTTCCAAAATACGCAAAGGTAGGATTATTTTAAGAAGATGAGCCAAAGGTAGGATTATTTCCAGAATACGCAAAAGTATGATTATCAATTTCAATTTTTTCTAATAACAAAGAACGGATAATTGGAGGAAAACTAAGGTGGAGATGAAGGCAAATTGGACTAGTCATGTGCTACCCACGTGTCCTTGAGTTGTTTCATCTCAGTTCCTCCAACCTCCCAAACCCAACAAAACGTGAAATTTTTTCCCTAGAGGCATATGCTTTTTAGAGAGAAGAGAGAAAGAGATGCTTGAACCCAGAACTAGCTAGACTTAAGAGGTTTCATTCTCTTACCACTAGTTCACAAGGGAAGCTGGTGCTGGAGGCGGATGCATCATGTTTCGTGCATTCGGTTTTCTTAAAAAAAATAAGGTGGAATGAACATCTATTTGTTCAGTAAAGAATATACAGTTGTATTGTAAAGAACATATAGCTATTTTATAAAGAACGTCACATCTAGTTGTTTTGTAGATAATATATAACTATTTTGTAAAGAAAATTATCTAGCTTCCTAAAGAACATTCGTAATATAAATAACGAACATAATTTTTAGAGAGCCATGTATGATCTAATTTTCTCAGCACGCCATGTAGGATTATAAATCTTAGTAATAGCCAATTAAATAAGAGATTATTAATTTCTTTTAGAATTAAATAATTCAAATGCCACGTAAGCAAAATTGGCAAATGAAATTTTTAAGTTTAAACAAATTTAATATTAAATATTATCTTTTAATATTAGGAATTTTATCTAAATATATAACAAATTTTAGCTCATAAATACAAAAAATAAAATAAAAAATAAAATATAAAAAAAAATCAAACAAACCGTGCATCGCACGGGCTTCATCTAGTTCTTCTAATAGAAGACGATGGTTGTGCATTTAGATCGAGTTTCGTGGTGCTTTTGATCATTGTTTTGGTAATGGAGTGATTGTTAATGAAGGTGAATAAGAATATTTTGAATGAAATTCTGTATTTATTTTTCATCAATTGTGTTATCTTAGATTTGAATTAGAATATTTTGTAATCATAAAATTCATTGTTTATTTTCGTTTTTGAAATTTGATGAATCTGGATGTTGAACTTGAGAATAATGTGACAAAAGTTGAAGATGATGTTCTTTATAAGATAGTGTTATGTACGGCTTTGTAAGATAACTACATAACTAGTGAATTGCTAAACCACGTTCAATATTTATCGGGTAACGCTCGTATTTTATTATTATACTTTAATTTACAAACATGCCCCCATATAAAATGTATCATATTCCACTTTCACTTTCTTTAACCACTCTCTAACTTGTTACCCTACCAACCACCAAACAACTATCGCCTACGAACAACCACCACGTCAGAGTAGAGGTGTCAAAAGCACACCTGACCCGACCCGACCCGAAACCGACCCGGAAAATATCCGATTCAGATTTGGACTCGCGTGGATATAATAACTTAGTATAACTCAACTTTGAAAATTTATCCGACCCGACCCGACCATATCAGACCCGATCCGATTATCCGAACTGACACCCCTACGTCAGAGCATGCAAAGTCGGTGAGTGCTTCTTAACGTGAAGAGAGAGATCATTATTACCAAAAACTATTATACTTCGTATATAAAAAGAATTAAAAAAAGAAAAAAACAAAACTATTATTGGATTGGCTATACAACTTCTTAAATCGAATTTGGGTCCAACTTGTTTGATTACCTTATGTACCAAGACTCCCAACATAAACTAGTGACACTAGTTTCAGAACTTTAAAACGAATTTTGTTTTTATACTACCTCCATCTTTTTAACTTTTTGGAGAACGGACAGAGTAAGGGCCTGTTCACATTTATTTAATTTCAGTTTAGTTCAGTTCAGTTCAGCTCTAATCAGTTTAGTTCAGTTCAGTTCAGTTTAGCTCCAATCAGTTCAGTTCAGTTCAGCTCTTAATTTCCCTCTCTCATAAAATATTCATTTCAGCTTAATTCAGTTCAGTTCAGTTCAGTTCAGCTCCAATCAGTTCAGTTCAGTTCAGCTCCAATCACTTCAGTTCAGTTCAGTTCAGTTCAGCTCAGTTCAGTAAATGTGAACAGACCCTAAAAGTAATAAAGTTGTGTATACTAAGGGCCTGTTCACATTTACTTAATTTCAGTTCAGTTCAGCTCTAATCAGTTTAGTTCAGTTCAGTTCAGCTCCAATCAGTTCAGTTCAGTTCAGTTCAGTTCTTAATTTCCCTCTCTCATAAAATATTCATTTCAGCTTAATTCAGTTCAGTTAAGCTCTAATCAGTTCATTTCAGTTCAGCTCCAATCAGTTCAGTTCAGTTCAGCTCTAATCAGTTCATTTTAGTTCAGCTCCAATCAGTTCAGTTCAGTTAAGTAAATGTGAACAGTCCCTAAGTATTCCGTATAAAAGTAGACAAAGGGAATAAACATAAATGAAAGGTATAAAAGTTTGCAAGAAGTTGTAGTTTAGGTACACCAAAGTTTGAGAAGTTGCAAACAAGATACCGAAACAGGTAACCTCTTCTAATGACTTAGTGCAACCGGAAAATTACAGGAAAAAGTTAGTAAAAAAAAAAAAAGAAAAAAGAAAATGCAATTGACTGACACCAATTAATAGGTACTGAATTACGAGTAATATTTAGTATTTACAGGTCCTTCAGAAAAAAAAAAAAAAAATATTTACAGGTAATTTCATCCAAAACCCAACCAAAAAAAAAAAAAAAAAGAAAACCTCAAACCAAAAAAATATCAGCAGCAATTCTTAAAATCTTTTGCGGGAAATTGTTCAATAAAATTTGCTTTATCCAATCGAAAGGTACTAATCTTGCAATTACATAGAGATAAAAGAAGGAGGCAAAAGAATTCCCAAGCAAACTGATGTCTTCAAAAATCAGGGCCCTTCCTTGCTCCACTTTCACTACATCAGGCTTAATTTTAAAAGCAATCTTAGTCTTTGGGAGAAGAAATTCGGAAAGGGTATGAGCAAATTGATGGTGGGTCAATTAATTTTATGATGATGAGATGATGTAATCTGGAAATTTGTTGTTCTTCGCTTCATCGTCTAATTTGTTCCGAGTTTCCAGATCTGTAATCTCCAACAAGTTCAGTTCATCAATTTTCACCCAAGTGGTTTAATGGTGAGGATCAGTTGATCCCCTTTCAATTTTATTTATTTTAGTTTTCAATTTTGTTGCTCCTGTTAATTCTAGGGTCTGCATTTTTATAAAATTAATTAATTAACTATTGGCATACAATCTTTGATTAATCAGTTGATAATACTAAACTTTATATACTTCGTATTTGTTATTAATTCATTTGCATGATCTTTATATATTTGTATAATTGACTTAGATTTATGCTCTGATTTTAAACTGAAGAAATAATGTGGGAAAGCTTGTTAGATTTTTTTTAATTCAATGTTTTTCTTTTTTTCTTTTTTTTTCAAGTTAAAATGGGAGTTAACCGGTTGATGTAGGTCATTACCAGATTTTTTTACCTTTGACCAAGGTTTCAGTACCTTCTTTGCAACTAGGAAAACTTTTGTATACACCCGGTTTTCAGTAATTTACTGTACATCGGGTACACTTTTGTCAGATTTAGTGTCACTTTTGTCAAATTTAGTGTCACTTTTGTCAAATTTATCAATAAAGCATAAATAACTCTTATATATGTCACGGTAACTTTTGTGCGTTTTAGTGTAACTTTTGCACATTTTATTGTCACTTTATAACGGATGTTCAGTAATTTAATGAACATCCGTTTTATTAAAAAGTTTGTGTTGCGACTATTGTCACTTCAGTACCTTGTTTACAACTATTCCCAAACTTCATTACCTTTCTTTTGTATTTACTTGAAAAAGTAGGTTGAATTTTCAAACAGATTATGTGCCAAAAATCTTACAATGTACCGTATTATACGAGTATGATTGAATAATTACATAAGTTGATGTGGTTCCAGTTCATTTCATGGAAACCAACAGGAAGCTGCTGATGATTTCTACTCACAAGTCACCTTCAGTAAACAAGTGGAGCTCATTATATTTGTTTGGTAGTTGTGAAGTACATACTTGTTCATTTAACACTACTCATTTACTCCTTAAACAAATTACAGCATCCTTCTAAATCCTCCCATCTCTTCATTCTCATCTCTTTTAATTCCCCAATGGCCGAAATCGGAATCATCCTTGCTGAAAAGCTCATTGAAGTTATTGGATCTGAGATCATCAAAGAGATTTGTGACATGTGGGGCTACAAATCTCAACTCGACGAGCTCAACAACACCGTCTCCACCATCAAAAACGTGCTCCTTGATGCCGACTCCAAGCGTGAGCTTTCCCAAGAAGCACGCGGCTACATTGCTAAACTCAAGGATGTTGTTTACGATGCTGATGATCTGTTCGATGAGTTCTTCACCCTTGCTGAGCTCAAGCTGCTTGATGGCAACAAGGATCATAAATTCCTTAAAAAGGTAAACCACTTTTTTTCTGGTAAGAAAAAGGAGGTGAGTCAAGCTTATAGAATGTCTCGTCAGGTTAAGGACATTAAGGAGCAGTTGAATAATATTGTTAGTAATCATCACAAATTTGGGCTTAGTGTTGACTATAAACCCATTTGTAGGAGGAGGAAGGAAACTTGTTCCTACGTGGATGCTGGGGATATTATTGGGAGGGAGGATGATAAAAAGGTTGTCATTGATATGTTGTTAAGTCCGAGCAATGTTCATGAAAGTTTTCGCTTTGTGACTATTGTGGGAGTTGGAGGTTTGGGTAAAACTACTCTTGCTCAGCTTGTGTATAACGATGAAAGGGTTGTAGCAGAGTTTCCAGATTCAAAGTTAAGGTTGTGGGTTTGTGTGTCTGATCAAAATGGGGAGCAATTTGATGTCAAGGTCATTCTCTGTAAAATCCTAGAATTAGTTTCTGGTAAAAGGCCTGATGATACCTCCTCAATGGAATTGGTGCAAAAGCAATTTCAAGAGCAGCTAAGAGGAAAGAAGTACTTGCTTGTTCTTGATGACGTATGGAATGAAGATTGTGAGAAATGGCGTAGCCTCCGAACGTTCTTAATGTTGGGTCAAGAGGGTAGTCGGATTGTGGTAACAACACGCTCAGAGATCACTGCAAAAATTATCGGGGAAAAGCATGGGCACAAATTGCAAGGTTTGTCTCTAAAGAATTCATGGCTCTTGTTCGAGTCTGTAGCATTTGACAAAGGGGAACAAGACCAAATAAATGATCCTGATTTAGTTGATATTGGGAAGAAGATTGTTGGAAAATGCTATGGCATACCGCTTGCCATAAAGGTGGTAGGTAGTCTTTTATTTGGCCAACCTGTAAATAAGTGGCAGACATATGAGCACAGCGGATTTGCTGGAATTGAAAAAGGTGACAATGAAATTATGTCTATACTAAAGCTTAGTTACCACAACCTTAGACCCTCTTTAAAGAGTTGTTTTAGCTATTGTGCACTCTTTCCCAAAGATTATAGACTCGAAAGGAAGGAGTTGATTGGCCTTTGGATGGCACAAGGATACATTGTGTCGCTAGACAAAGATCAAAGCATAGAAGATGCGGCGGAGGAGCATTTCTTGATACTGGTACGCAGATGTTTCTTTCAGGATGTAGAAAAGGATAAATATGGTGATATTGGGTCCGTGAAAATCCATGACTTGATGCACGATGTTGCTATGGATGTGGGGAGGGAGGAAACTGGTGTATTGAGTTCTAATACAACCAAATTGGGAGATAAAGTTCGTCATGTATATTATGCTGGTGATTGTCCAAATAAATTTTACTTTAAGAGTAAGATTCGTTCTTTTGTTTCAAGATACGATCATTCATACAATCATTCAATAACTCTTGCGGATACACAGATTGATAGTTTGATGTGTTTAAGGGTGTTGTGCTTGCAGAGAGTATCAGATATAAAAAGGTTGTGTGATTCAATTGGTAAGCTACTGCATTTAAGGTATCTTGATCTGTCTTGGAATTATCGTTTAGAGTCACTCTCTGATTCTATTATTGGACTACAGAATCTGCAAACATTAAATTTACATAGTTGCAAACAGTTGAGGGAATTGCCAAAAGATTTTAGCAAATTGGTAAAACTTAGGCATTTAAATTTAAGTAGTTGTGAGAAATTAACTGATATGCCTTGCATGGATAGATTGACTAATCTCTGGCACTTGAATTTAAGTAAGTGTTTTGAGTTGAGTAGTATGCCTTCGGGCTTGGATAAATTGACAAGTCTTAGGCACTTAGATTTAAGTAATTGTCGTAGGTTAAGTAGTATGCCTACAAGCATAGGTCAATTGACAAGTCTTAGGCACTTTGATTTGAGGAATTGTCGTAGGTTAAGTAGTATGCCTACAAGCACAGGTCAGTTGACAAGTCTTAGGCACTTTGATTTAAGTAATTGTCATAGGTTAAGTAGTATACCTACAAGCATAGGTCAGTTGACAAGTCTCAGGCACTTTGATTTAAGTGGGTGTTTAAAGTTAACTAGTATGCCATCAGGCATGGGTAAGTTGACTAATCTTAGGGTGCTACCACTCTTTGTGGTGGGTATGGAAAAGAGAGTTTCTACAGATGAACTAAGTATGGGAGAACTGAAAGACCTTAAACCCCTGACCAACCTAAAAGGTGACTTTAAGATTAAAATCGGTAAATTTAACATGAATGATGGTGGAGGAGAGTATTTGAAGGGTCTGAAATATATCACTGAAGTTGAAATCTTATTTGTTGACAATGGTGATGAAAATGATGGATGTATAGAGAGGGAAGGTGTGATGGAAAAGCTAGAGCCACCTTCAAATCTCAAGGAATTGAACTTGTTGGGTTACAAGGGTACGATAATTCCAAGGTGGGGTAGAGCACAGGATAACTGGGCACTCTCCCTCCCACATCTTGTCAAGATCAGCCTTTATCGCTGTAGCAACTTGGAGCAGATACCATCTTTGAGTAAGCTGCGTAATCTGAAATCACTGTATCTTGATTCTCTATATAAGCTGAAATATATGGAGGATACAAGAAGCAACAATGGAGAAGATATGACGGCATTCTTCCCCTCCCTTGAATCACTCGACATTCGCTGTCTCGATAGTTTTAAAGGATGGTGGAGGGAGGAGGAGTTGATTGAGGATGACCATATCTTGATGTTCCCTCATCTCTCCAACTTGGTTATCATGGCATGCCCTAAGTTAACATCATTTCGAAGCCTCGAAGATTTGAGATTGGATGAGGTTGGAAATTCACAAGGTGACGTCAGATTAAGGGAGGTGGAGATAGATGATGTGGGTCTTCTCAAGGCGATACCCTCCCGTTGTTTAACTTCCCTCCACGTAACTTGCGATGAGAAGGTGCAGAGTTTATCAGAAATTGGGGATGTATTCCGGAAATACAAATACACTTGTTCCCTACGAAGCCTTCGAATTTCTTATTGCAGTAATTTGAGGAGAGTAGGAACAGGGGGGTTGGAGCATCTCACTGCCTCCCTTCAGAACCTTGAAATAATTGGATGTCCAGAACTAGAAAGCAGATGCAGATATGGAGAGGACAGGCCCAAGATTCAACGCATTCCCAATATATCATTAAGGTAAGCAATTACACTGAGGTACCCTAAATTGATTAGATATAGCTTCATATTATATAGGCTCTATCCCAATATGATTTAAGCAGCTACTAATTATAATTTTGTCTGAAACTACACAGGGAGTACTAGCTCTGCTTGGGAGCTTGCTGTGATGGTTATTTGGCAATTATCTACCAAGATTGACAGTTTCAATTGTGTACCTAGCTTGATCATGGGGTCCTCAACGTTCAGGTTAGAGTTTTGAGTTACATTTCTATTTAGTTTTGAAGCACTATGTGTTGTTTTCCATTGAACCATCTACGCTTGTATGCTTGTGCAGAATATACTACTTACTGTATATAGTGTACTGGTAATTAATTGCAGGTGGAAGCGTAAATAAAATTTTTCTTGAAGCATGAAGTTGATATCAAACTTACATTATCATAATTAAAAGGTATTTTGACTATTTATATTCTTGATTTGTAGAAAATTGAAGATTTTATTTTCTGAGTGGATGGTGTACAATCTTTTACATTTTGGCTTGATTGTACTTTGCCTGATGATTGACTGCCTATGAATCCTCTTATAATTCTAAAATGTCCAGGTACTTGTTAATGTGCTTAGGATGGTACTCATATGGAAGCTGCTAAGAGTGTCGCTTGAACATTGGATGAACATGATGTTGAGGAGTTAACCAATTCTCAAGTCCCTCTGACTAATTGGAACCAACAGCTAGGGCCCATTTTATCTGTGGAATGTTGATTCAGATTTACGATGTAGCTATGGATGGTCTGCAGGAAGCTGCATAAAAGGTTGCTGCTGTGTTATTCAACGTGGAAGACTGCAAGACTTGGCTTGACAGAGTGAATTGCAAAAATATCTTTCATGAACGTTTTTGACTTGGGATCATGTAAATACTTCATAGTCTGCGCCTCAGCAGTGCATGTTGATTTCAAATAATGTATTGTGAAAGAAAAATATGCAGATGACTTTTCTAGACATGTAAGCACTAAGAGCACTCACACGTGAGCATTTTTTTGCTCATGAGCAAAAATGGTGAGCAAATTTGTTAGAAATGGTTCCCCATCAATGAGCATATTGAAAAATGCTAATGAGCATTTCTCATTTTGCTCATCCTATGAGCAAATTTGAGGATGAACAGTAATTACGTGGGGTCCAGCAACTCTCCAATGAGCAACTCTCCCTGTCAGCCTCTTCACCCAATCAGCAAATGTTACCGTTTTCAAACGATAATTAAATTAAAACAGCTATTTTTTGGCCAATTTTGAATATATAAAAAAAAAAAATCAGCAACGATTATAATTTTTTTTTCTCTATAAATAGAGATCCATTTTGACATATTTTTGTATAATTTCATAAATCATAAAAACACTATATTATTCTTACTCCCAAATTTTCTTAAAAATAAAAATTAGGAGAGAGAATGATGATCATTTTTTTTTTGCTCACTAATGGGATATAATTTACTCACCAAAAATGCTCATGGGTTTGAAGAGAGATAAAGTGGCTAGAGAGAGAATGAGCATTTTTTTTTGCTCACTAGTGTGAGTGCTCTAAAGCATGGCAGTGCAACATTTAGTATTGTTTGTATCTCAATTTTCTCCATAACAGAGTAGAGTATCACTGAATGAAAAACTCCCGAGTTTATATAACAGTGAGATTATTTCGTAAAATACTTGTTGTTTCGGATGAAAACAATGGGCCTTGCCGAAGGCCCGCTGAAGTGGCTGAAGACTGGTTCGGTCCAATTGATGTTGGGCCGAAGGTTTCCTGCACAACTAAAACACGTAAACTGGCCTCGGGGGTGGATCCGAGGAAGACCCCTCCGATGCCGAAGTCAAACAGTGTTTAGAGAGAGAAAGCTATGCAAGAAATTTAGTGCTTGAGGCTTTTGTATGTTCATGTACAAATGAATGAATTGAAGGCTTTTATACCTTTGCACCTGATGAGAGGAGAGTAATTGGGCCTTTAAATAGTTATGGGCTGACCATGGCAATTCGGACCAAAGGACTCTTGGTTGACTTGGCTTGATTGGAGGCTCGGGCCTTGACCTTGGAATATTGAGTCATTTAATGACCAGACCCAATAAGATAATTGGACCCAAATACATGACTAGGCCCAATAAGATAAATTGGACCCAAACAACTTTCCCCCAGACCCGATTTGGAAGGATGACGGGTCGGATTTGAATCCAATAAGAAATGGAGGGAAGTAAATGATTTAATTAAATCAAAAGATTTAAATTTTTAAACAATTATTAATTAAATAACTGTAATTTGGATAATTAATAGGAAGTGGAGTGGATAGTGGGCGGTTTATCAAGAGAGAGAGAGTTTAACGGTTAATTAAGGAGGCATTTAAGAGAAATTTGAACTTTTCGACCTTTGGGATTCTCCTTCCTGGAATTATAAGGTCTGATTCGCATTTCAACCTCATTTCTTCACCAACTTACACTAAAATTCTCGCACAAACCCATCTTCGCTTTGAATTTCTAGCGTACCATTCTCGAATCCGAGTTCGAGACTCAAATCCATCGCTTCCACTGATTTGACCGGCGTATTCCGGCCAATTTGAAGGTAATTTTCCTCGAGTTTTTTCCGATTTTCTTGCCTTTTCTAGGGAAATTCTTCTTCTCCATCCTTTCCTTCTTTGAATTTGATTATGGCTCGAGAAAGGAGGCGTCAGCCGGGTCGACGGGGTCAGGTTAGGGATCCCCGTGACCGCGCCGACGTTTGGAACGGGGAACGAGCCGGTGAAGACCCGGAAAGGGGGATTCCGGCAGTTCCTTTAAACGGCGCGCCGTCTCAGCAGAGAGAATAGGCTGGGCAGGCTGAAGATTTGCCCCCTGTGCTCTAGGACCTGCTTCCTGGGCATGCTGAATGGCAGGACGCCGAGGCCCAGGACGCCATGGTGAGAAATACCCCATACTCATGGTGGGTTCGGCATGCCGAAACCTACCGATTCGCCGAGCAAATTGAGTTGCACTACGACATTTTTGAAGAGGATGGACACTGGTGCCGAATGCCCTCGCCGACTGATAGGATTCACCGTCCCCCTCCTGGGTATATAGGGGTGTACACTCGGTAATTACAGTACGGGCTTCGGTTTCCTTTGGATCCCTTCGTCAGGGACATTTTAATAAAGTACATGATCTCCCTGTGCCAATTAACACCCGTTAGCATTCGGCGGGTGATGACTTATCTATGGGTGTGTCGGTTTTTTGCTGTTGAGCCGAACTTGCACTGCTTCCGAAAGATGCATCAGCTGGTGCAAAACCTTCAGAACACATACGGCCAACATGGGTCTTCAGGCTGGTGGCGAATAGAGAGCCGCCCCCACTATCTGACTATGTGGCCGAACGATTCCTCGGACAAAGATTGGAGGGGTCAATGGGTCTGGGTGAGAGTCCCCGTTGATCCCGAGCATCCCTATTTTTTCGGGGCTCCCCGATACCTCTCCCGGCCTGATCCGAACATGCAGGATTTGGGTCCTGAGGACCCTGATGCCGCTCGTCATCCCAGCTATGAGCAAATGAGCTTCTTCGGGAAGCAGAATAACCCTGGGGGAATTGGCCGAATGAGATTTATCCCGGCCAGATGGCTTCCAGACAACCATTACGTCTTCCAAGAGAAGATGTTGGAAGTTGTCGGCCTCAGCCGAAAGTACAGGGATGGTAAGTATGTTCGGCTGGGGCCGAGGACTCTGACTTGTTTAATTTTTGTTTATCTTTGATGCTTATTCCCTTAGTCTAACCTTCGTCTGTTCTTTTCAGAGCTGAGCGAAGCTACTTCGGGGGTTGACTATAATCGGCTTGGGGTGAACGCTGAACGAGTCATTTTAGACCGGGCTCCAGCGATCACAGCTCCGAAGGACCGTCCGCTGCATCTACACGAAACGGGCCTTCAGATCGAAGCTGCCGCCGAATACACCAAGCAGAAGCCTTGGTGGGAGAAGCGAGATCCCCTTCGGCCTTTATTACCTGAGGAAGCACAGGCTGCTCACACAGCAGCTGACGTGTCCCGAGTAATCAACTCCTTGGAAGGAGGTGTTGGGACGTCTGGTGCTGCTGAGAGGGATATCCCTGCACCTGGAGTTCAGCCGAGGGTTCCAGTAAGTTCCTGACTTGCTTGGTGTTTTTCTTTTTTCTTTTTTTTTTTTTTTTTTTTTTTTTTTTTTTTTTTTTTTACTCACACTTTGCTGCCCCCCCTTTCTACAGTCTGAGGAAGAGAGCGGAAGAAGAGAAGGAAAGGCGCCTGCTCGTTCTGAAGATCCATCTTCGTCAGAATCTGAAGAAATGGACGAGCAGCCCTTAGCAAAGAGAAGGAGGAGGTTAACCGTGCTGGGGCCTCGGCAGTTTCAGATGGGGATGAGGCCTACTGGGGGCATCCTCATACGGGAGCCTAATGAAGGTAGACGCTCGCCGAGGGCTCCCCCTCCGCCGGAAGCTCCGCGTCCTCAAACCCCCCCTCCACCTCCCGAAACTCAAGAGATGGAGGTGGACCAAATAACTCCTGATCCGAAGGGGGGGGGGGTTCAGGGACACCCTGCTGAAGAATCTGAGAAGCCGATTGCTGAAGGCTTCTCAGATGATATTGATAGGGAGGTTGACGCTTTTCTTCGTCAACCTGATCTGGGGGATGAAGCAGAGAAGGTCGTTGTTGCTGACCCTGGTGGAGACCAACTGGGCTCCGCCGAAGGAGAAGGTCATGCTGAGCCTGAGAAGATTCAGGAGGTTCCCTCTTCTTCCTTCCCCTCATTCCAGACGCTGAACTCTGGAGATTTGGGTTTCTCGGCCCCCCGTATCACAGTCCCAGAACCTGTTTGGGAACGAATTTGGGGCCAGAACCGTGAAGGGGCTGCAGGCTACTTCGGCGACTTAACTAGCATGTCCGAAGTGGACCGAGCGAGGGTGTGGTCGCTGAAGGCCACGGCTGGGATGGTAGAGTCCAGCCAAAGGGTCCCTGACCCTGCAAGAGACAACCAGCGTTTGCTGATGCAGGTACTTAACCATTTAGTTTTGCTTTCATTCAGCTCTTTTTCTCCTTTCTGGCTTTCCTTTTTTATTATTTTATCTATTTTAACTGATGTGCCCTTGCAAAAAGGTTGTGCACAATCAGACTCTTACTGTAGAGTTGATTGACACCCTTCAAGATAAGCTGGAGCATGCCTGGGAGGATGCAAAGATTGCCCGGGAGGAGGCGAAGCTTGCTGAGCTGAAGCAGCAGGCTGCTGAAGAGAAGCAGCAGCAGAGCGAAGAGTATGAAAAGAGGGCTGTTGAAGCCATTCAAACCTTCTGCTCGGCTATGGAGAAGGAAGTTTTTCCCCCGCTGATGGAAGGGGAGAAATTCCTTCAGGGGCAAATGGGAGTGGACATCTCCAAATTTAAAGCTGCCATCGAGAGCCGAATTCAAGAAGGAGCTGCTGCACAAGCTGAAGTGCAGCAGAAGCTGGAAGCTCTTGAAGCCAGCAGGATGGCTGCTGAAGAGGCTCTACAGGTTAGGGATGTTCACCTTTCTGCTGCCCAAGCTGCTGCTGAGAGCCAGGACCAGAAGCTGAAGGAGTTGGAAGATCAGCTGAGAGTCAAGGGAGATGAGCTGACCCAGGCCAAAATCGAAGCTTCCAACGTCTAGCTGGAGCTTAATGAGCAGAAGACTTCTTCCTCCAAACTCTCAGAAGAGTTAGAAAAATCTAAAAAGGATTTGGAGGAGAGTCAAAAGAATCTGGCTGATGCTGAAGCCCTACTCCAAGTCCGCCTTTACACCCAAGAAGAATATGAGATGGGCTACATTAATGGGTTTAAGGTGGCTCGGAGATTGGCTCTCCATGCTGAGCCCTCGCTGGATTGGTCTAAGTGTGCTCTTTGGGCTCAGGACCCCGAAGATCCGCACATGCTGTATGCCACTCTTGCTGAGCATGAGATCTTTCAGGCTGAACAAGCTGAGGAGGAAGCTGAGCGGCAGGAGTTGGAGGCTGAACAGCGAGCCGCTGAAGCTGAGGTAAAGGCCCAACCTGCCTCCTCTGCTGCTGGAATCGAGACTGCCCCGGGGCTTGGCCCGGCTGATTAGCCTGATCCTCCAACTGAAGCATAGGAAATCGGGCAGTCGTCTTCAGAATCTTACGGATCAACATGTGCTTGACTTCAGACTCGCCACTGTCTGAATCTCTTTTTGCCTTATCTTTTTGCTTCAGCTTGCCTTGATGTACAAACAGTTTATTTTTGTTTCTGTACGTATTTCGGCAGCTGTTATTTTCCGCTTGTGGGCGGCTGCCGATATAGTCTTTAATTTATTTGAACTTGTAGCTCAATTTCTGAGCATTGATCATTAATCTGATGTTCCTTTCTTCAACTGTTTTGCCTTATTTTGAGTGCTTTACTGTTTCTAAGCTTGAGAAATTCTCGCAAAAATTTGCTAAGTACAAAGCTTTCGGCTTGAAGAATTCTGCTGAACATAAACTTGCACTGGTAGTGCCTCTTGCCCCCCCAGAAATCTGAAGATTCAAGTCTTTGGATTACTGAGCTGGGTTTTGTTTCTCTATCTTTAAAAAATGGATATCCGAAACACAGGGCCAACTAAAGGCAATTCTTCGGATAATGGCTTCTGGGATACAAGGCTCAGTTAAGGCAATATCCCAGACTTGTCCATGGACTCATGTCTTTGGAGAACAAGTCTTACTGAAGTTTGACTTCAGCTGAAAGACCAGAGTTCTTTAAAAAGACGAGTTTGTCAGCAATCTGAAACCCAGTTACCCGGAGGCGAAGGTTTCAGACGAGGCTGAATAAAAAATTTCCAACAGTTGCTGTTATCCTTGATTTTCTGTCTATCTTTTAAAAATGGATATCCGAAACACAGGGCCAACTGAAGGCAATGTTTCGGATAATGGCTTTCTGGGATACAAGGCTCAGTTAAGGCAATATCCCAGACTTGTCCATGGACTCATGTCTTTGGAGAACAAGTCTTACTGAAGTTAAACTTCAGCTGAAAGACCAGAGTTCTTTAAAAAGACGAGTTTGTCAGCAATCTGAAACCCAGTTACCCGGAGGCAAAGGTTTCAGACGAGGCTGAATAAAAACCCTTAGAGAGTAGATAGAATAAAGAAAACTTGAAAGAATAAAAAGTTGCAAATACTTATATAAATGGTGGCTCCAAGGCCTTTCATTAATTCAAAATGTACTTACAAAGATTGTTCTGCCCCGAAGGGTTTACACATGATATTTCTTCAGTACATCAGCATTCCAGTGATTTTTCAACTCAGTTCCATCCAACTGCTGAAGTCGGTATGTCCCTGGCTGAAGCTCATCACAGATTTCGTAGGGTCCCTCCCATGCGGCTGAGACTTTCCCATGGATTCGGCCTTTCTGAACCGCAGCAGCATTCCGAAAGACAAGGTCTCCAATTTTGAGAGGCCTTGCATGGACCCTTCAGTTGTAAAATTTGCTGATTCTCTGCTTATAAGCAGTCATTCTGTCTCGGGCTGAGTCTATTACTTCGTCGAGGAAATCGAGAGATTCCTTCATGAGTTGCTCATTCTCAGCCGAGAAGTAGTGCACTCGTAAACTCTCAGAGCCGATTTCCACTAGAAGAACGGCTTCGGCACCATACACCAGTTCAAAAGGTGAATGGCCCGTTGCCTCTTTTTCAGTTGTCCGAAGGAACCAGAGGGTTCCTGGGAGCTCCTCTAGCCACTTGGACTTTTGATATTCCACCCTCTTTTTGAGGGCGTTCAGGATCTGTTTATTTGCAGCTTCGGCTTGTCCGTTACTTTGCGGGTGGCATACCGCTGAATATGCCAGTTTGATACCGAACTGATCGGTATATACCGCTTCAGCGGCAAGTTATCAAACTGCCTCCCATGATCGAAGACAAATACCTTCGGGATGTCGAAACGAGTGATGATATTCTGCCAAATAAACTTTCTGACAGTTTGCTCTGTAATTTTCGAGGCTGCTTCGGCCTCGATCCATTTACTGAAATAGTCGACACCGACTATCAGCCATTTTTCTGGTACGCAGCATCTGGAAATGGTCCCAGTATATCCAGTCCCCATTGGACAAACGGGAGTGGATTAAGGATCGGCTGAAGGTCTCTAGCTGGCTGATGGATGACTGGTGCGAATTTTTGACATTTTTCGCATTTCCGAACCAACTCCTTAGCATCTGAGATCATGGTGGGCCAGTAGTATCCGGCTCTCAATGCCTTGTGGGCTAAGGTCCTTCCCCCGATGTGGTTCCCGCAGATGCCGAGGTGAATCTCCCGAAGGATATAATCTGCATCTGTTGGTCCCACGCATTTCAGCAATGGGGCTGAGAAGGACTTTTTCAGAAGCTCCCCCCTGAAGACAATGAACCTTGAGATGGTTCTCTTCAGCTTGGAGGCCAAAATTCTGTCTTCGGGAATTTCTCCCCGAAGCTTGAAAGCTAGGATGGGGTCCATCCAGCTAGGCTCTGGGTCAGCGCAGCAGACTTCAGGTGCTTCGTCGACACTTCTTTCTCGACGCACTTCCACATATACAGATCTGTTCAGCTCAGTGAGAGTTGAACTGGCAAGTTTGGAGAGTGCATCGGCTTGAGTATTCTGACCCCTTGGGATCAGCTGAACCTCAAAAGTTCTCAGCTTTGCAATGACTGATTTGATCTTGGCAAGATAGGCTATCATGGAGGGCTCTTTGGCCTCGTAGCTGCCACTGATCTGATATGCAACTAGCTGAGAGTCTGCTTTCAGGCAGACATGCTCGGCTTCCAGAGAGATGCACAATTCTAGTCCAGCGATTGCTGCCTCATATTCAGCTTCGTTGTTCGAAGCCTTAAAAGAAAATTTTAGTGCATACTCAAAGGATTTGCCTTCGGGAGAGGTTATCACTACCCCTGCCCCCGAACCATTTACGGTGGAGGATCCATCCGTAAACACGGTCCAGACTTTCCTTTCATTGTCTAGCGTCTCTTGGTACAAGCATTCGGCCAAGAAATCCGCTAGAGCTTGAGCCTTGATGGCAGCCCTCGGCTGGTAGCTGATGCTGAATTCGGTGAGCTCAAAAGCCCACTTAGCCAGCCTACCAGATTTCAACTTTGCCGAGAACTTTTTCCAGCGGCTGATCAGTTAAGACCACTATCTGATGGCAATCAAAATAGGGCCTCAGCTTCCGAGCAGCTACCACTACCGCAAAAGCGACTTTCTCGAGTAGAGGGTAGCGAGTCTCGGCATCCGTCAGAGTGTGACTGACGAAGTATATCGGTTGCTGAATTTTGCTTTCTTCCTTCAGCAGCACTGCACTGATGGTGGCTGGGCTAACAACCACGTACAGATACAAAGTTTCTCCCTCTGCTGGGCTAGCCAGCGTTGGGAGTTGAGCCAGATGCTCCCGAAGCTGCTTGAAGGCCTCTTTTTGCTCTTCCTCCCAAACGAGCTCTTTTGTTTTTGGGAGTTTCAGGGCTTTGAAGAAAGGTAACCCCTTATCCGAAGCTCTGGAAATGAACCTCGAGAGGGCTGCCATTCTTCCGGTGAGCCGCTGAACATCCCGCTTTGTTTTCGGCTCCGGAAGGTCGAGCGCTGCTTTGACTTTGGAGGGATTGGCATCAATCCCCCTTTTGCAGACCATGAACCCAAGGAATTTCCCTGACTTCACGCCGAAGACACACTTCTTCGTATTCAGCTTCATTTGGTGCTTTCTTAAGGTGGCGAAGGTTTCAGCTAGGTCCTTAACATGGTCCTCAGATTTTTTGCTTTTGACGATCGAATCGTCAACATAGACTTCCATGTTTCGGCCCTTTTGATCGGCGAAAACTTGATCCACCAGCCTTTGATAGGTTGCCCCCGCATTTTTCAATCCGAAGGGCATCCTTTTATAATTGTACACCCCGGCATTCGTGACGAATACCGTCTTTGCTCGATCGTCGGGGTGCATGAAGATCTGATGATACCCCGAGAATGCGTCCATGAAACTAAGCAAGGCATGGCCACTTGTCGAATCGACTAGCTGATCGATCCTCGGCAAGGGATAGAAATCCTTCGGACAAGCCTTATTTAGGTCCGTGAAGTCAACGCACATTCTCCAGGTACCATTGGCCTTCTGAACCATCACCACATTTGCCAGCCATTCTGGATATTGACAAGGCTCAATGAAGCCTGCCTCTAACAACTTTTTGACCTCGGCTGCGATGTCTCGGTTCTTATTTGCGGAGTAATTCCGCTTCTTTTGCTTAATTGGTCGACACGTTGGGTCAACGTTAAGCTTATGGGAGATGAGGTTTGGACTTATCCCGGGCATATCAGCTGCCGAGAAAGCAAACACATCTCTGTTGTCCCGAAGGAGTTGAATAAGTTCACAACGGGTGTTCGGATCAAGATCCATCCCAATTGTTACACATTTCTCAGCGTCTCCT
Source organism: Chenopodium quinoa (assembly GCF_001683475.1). Lineage (NCBI taxonomy): Eukaryota > Viridiplantae > Streptophyta > Magnoliopsida > Caryophyllales > Amaranthaceae > Chenopodium > Chenopodium quinoa. The sequence continues at coordinate 3,062,098 of NW_018742244.1, forward strand.
TCGGTCAACTCGACCGTTTCAGTCTGCTGTTCCATGTCCATTGCTGATGGACCGGACTCTTCACAATCTGGCCTGATGTCTATGTCAGCAGGCGTCCCAGACTTTTTGTTCTTCGGCTGGCTCTGTGAGTCTTTCGACTCAGATGAAGAGCTAGCATTTTCCCCTTCTGGCCCTTTTTCTCTGGCCACAGAACCTTGGGCCGAAGCACTTAGGGCTTTCGGCTTTTTTGTGCTGGGCTCTCTTTCTTTTTCTTTCCCCTCCTCATCCTTGTCATCGTCATCTGGGCGACTAGTGGATGGCTTGAGGTAGTTGCACCTTCGGGCATCCTTTTGGCTGCCCTGGATCCTTTCGGGGAAGCCGGCGTCTGAGACGTAAATCATCAGCTGATGATAAGTTGAGACGACCCCTTGGATCTCGTGAATTATGGGTCTCCCCAAAATCACGTTGTACACTGATGGAGCGTCAATGACCAAAAATTCGGTCATGACATTCCTGGTTGCCTCATCGCAGCCGATGGTGACAGGAAGTGTCACCTTCCCATCTGGGTAAGTTGAAGCCCCGTTAAATCCGGATACTGGATATGGTACCGGCGTAAGGTGCTTGGGCTTCAGCTTGATTTGATTGTAGGCCTTTCGGAACAGAATGTTTGCTCCGCTGCCGACGTCAACAAGAACTTTGCTGACGTTGTGGTTGGCTACAGTGGCGATGATCACCAACGGGTCCTCGTGAGGGAACGTTACCCCCCGGCAGTCGGCGGCTGTGAACGTCATGTTCGGCACCGTCGACTGGGGAGGTTGAATGTCAGCGTTGTTCACCTGGTGGGTCAGAGCCCTAAGGTGTCGCTTGTGTTCCCTCCGAGAGCATATTCCTCCCGAGATAACATTGATCGGAGAGAATTTTCCCTCCGCATTTTTATTGTTCTTCCGGGGGAAGTCGAGGTCTTGCCGAGAGTCCTTTGCTGACTTCTCGGCCTCTTTGTTCTCGCGGTAATCCGTGATGTATTTTTTCAAGTATCCCTTCCGGACCATGTCCTTGATCTGGTCCTTCAGCTGGATACATTCCTCGGTGTTATGTCCCGGTGATTCATGGAACTAGCACCACTGATTTTTATTTTTTCGCTGATACCACTCTAGGAGTGGTCTCGGCTTTCTGTAACTCTGCTCCTCCTTTTTCACGCTGTAAATTTTGGCACGTGGAAGAGAGAGGGGAGTGTAGGATTCATATCTGCCTGTGAATGGGACAGATTTTTCCTTCATCGGCTCGTTGGCCGAAGATTGCTTCGAGGCTTTCGCCTTTCCCTTTGTCTTCTGGCCTTGGCCTTCAGACGAGGGTGTTTGTTTTTGCTTCCCTCCCCCAGACCGAGGTTGGGTTTTTGTTTTGTTCCACTCTTCAGCTCGGATGAACTTATCCGAAGCATTCAGCGCCTCCTCCAAGGTCTTGGGTGAATTCATGACCATGAAGTCGGAGAACTGCCCTGCTCTGAGGCCGTGCTGAAGGGCGAAAACTGCTAGCCCTTGGTCCAGCTGAGAAATGTTGGACGACTCGTTGCTGAAACGGGTAAGATAGTCTCGGAGGCTTTCAGCCTCTCCTTTTTGCAGACCTATGAGTTCTGCAGTAGTCTTCTCTCGGCGGTTTGCCGTGGAAAACTTGCTCTTAAACTTGATGGACATGTCTTCCCACCCTGTTATAGAGCCTTGTTTCACTCCCTTTGAGATCCACGCTTGAGCGACCCCCTTGAGAGTGGTTGGAAAATATTTGCACCAAGTCGCTTCGGACCTGGGGCAAAGATGCATATGAGCCTCGTACGAGGCAATGTGGTCCTTCGGATCCGAAGTCCCATCATATGTGATGTGCGACGGTATTTTAACCGTGGGCACGTGCTCTTCCAGTATCCATTGCTCGAATGGGGAACTGGTGGGTAGCATAACGGCCTTGCCTTTGTTCCTGGTCAAAGGGACCGCGCTCCGCCCTCTTAGAGAGGTAGGAGTGGTTTTCGTCCCTGACTGGGAAGTTTGGGCCTCGGCTACAGGGAACGAGAGACGACTGTGCACGCTCGGCTCCCTGCCGCCGAGTCGGTCGAGGACGCTTCGGAAAACAGTCTCAGGTTGCTCTCGGCGAGTAGATTCTGGCCGAGAAGCTGAGCTGCTGCTCTTATGCGTTTCTGGTCGAGAGGTTGAGGATCCTCTGAAAAATTGAGGGTTCTTTTTCCTCTCTCTTTCAGTTCTCCAGGTATCTTCTTCCCACTTTTCCAGCTCCCGGAAGGAGAGAGGTTTCCCACCATCATGGTCTAGCTTCCTCCGCTGATGCCGGGTATGCGGAGGAGTTCGATCGCGAGGTGGAGGCATATTTTGTGCCCTCATTTCCTCCATGAGCACTGCCAGCGCTCTCGCCACCTCCTCCGAGCTAGGTCCCGTCAAAGGGGTCCTCGGCTGAGTGTGGGAATGAGAGCGGATGGTCGATGGTTGGCTTTGGGGCATTGAATGAGTCTTATGATCGGACTGACCTCTGTTAGACCGAGAGGGACTCGGCCTATGATGAGAGTTGTGAATTACGGGAGAAAGGGAATCCTCCCTGTGTGATCCTCCCCCCGAACTGGCACCCTTGGGAGAGTTTTGGTCCGGTGAGGGTGATGGTGTAGGAGTTTTAGGCCTTTCGCCCGCTCCTTGACGGAGGCTTTTGCTCTTGCGGTTCTTAGCCATTGCTACTAAGATGATTGCAAGATGATTTTGATTAAAGATTTGGCTTAAAGATTTTTGAAAGTCTTCCCCACAGACGGCGCCAAATTGTTTCGGATGAAAACAATGGGGCGTTGCCGAAGGCCCGTTGAAGTGGCTGAAGACTGGTTCGGTCCAATTGATGCTGGGCCGAAGGTTTCCTGCACAACTAAAACACGTAAACTGGCCTCGGGGGTGGATCCGAGGAAGACCCCTCCGATGCCGAAGTCAAACAGTGTTTAGAGAGAGAAAGCTATGCAAGAGATCGAATTCAACTTCCACTCCGTTGTCATTAAAGCAATTGATGTCACTGCTGCTCTCCTCGACACCGACAATCTTCATTCTTCAAAATAAATACAGTTTCATTGGAGATAAGTGTAGCAAGAGAAGTGTAGCAATCACCATTACTGACACATCGTCGCGGAAGAGAGAGAAAACTCCAATAATTTTAGGGTTCGCAAAACCGTTCGAAAGTAACATTAACGACGTTAACATCCAACATTTGCCAAAACGGTATAACACGTGAATTCATTTCTATTCCAAATTTGTCCTTACTTTAACACGTGAATAGACGAAAATGGCCCTATAACAACGCGCTTCATTGATATCGGATATCAATTTGGATTTGCTCATATATTATGAGTGTTTTTTAAAGGTATAATTTGTATAGAAAATAGTAACTTCTATGATATGAAAGGTTAATTTTTAATACTTTTAGGATAATTAAGTTTAACCTATCTTATACTTCCTCTCTTTTATTATTTGCAGCACATATATAATTGCGGACTCTTATGCGATTATAAGAATTGAAAGAGATAGATAGGGAAAATTTATCAAATAATAAAATAAAACTTTCATTTTAAAAAAAAATTCAACCTTGTAATTGAGATAAGGAGATTACACAAGTGGTAGTGTATTCTATAGTGTGGGTGAATGAGTGTCATTAAGCTGAGATGCCTTATCTAATCGGAGCCCCACCCTCCAATCAAGAATCCTACCTACTATACCTCTTTTAGTCTTTTCGCATTTCACTCGTCGTTGTCCTTATCTTCATCCTTTTCTTTTCCTTATTCATCATTTGATTTTTTCGATCAATATTCAATTTAGCTTAAGTCCCATGCAATTTACAATTTACTGTATTTTAAAAAAGAGTTATAATGTTTTTTTTTTTGAAACCAAGATTTACAACATTTAATAATTCAACAACAGTTTATAAATTATTCTCTTATTTATTAAAAAAATGTGATAAAGGTCCATATTTTGTAAAATTTTCCAAATAGTAGAGTAAATTTTAGGATGTACCCGTAGGATATAAGAAGTATAATTTGAATATCTTAAAATCAACGGATATTTCATCAAATGCCACTGAGTAATTTAAAAATTCACCAAATGCCATCGGACTTTTCAGAATTCACCAAATGCCACTGAGTTTTTAAAAAATTCACTGAATGCCATTAATGACTAACGGCAGTTAACTCCGTTAGTCATTAAGGCTAATTATGCCACGTGGTGTATTCTAATTGGTTCACTTTATTATTATTATTTTATTTATCAAAAAAAATTAAAATCAGAAGTTTTCAAAAAAAAAAAACAAAAAAAAATTAAATCAGAAACAAAAAAAAAAATAAACCCTCGCCACTCTTCCCACCGCACCACGGCACCACCGCCCCTACGCCAGCCCAACCCCTTGCCCCCACCCCCACCGACGACCAACATCCTCTTTGGTGTCGGCGGCCACCCTTCCCCCTACCCCTACCATCTTCATCCACTTCCCCCCCTTAAACCACCATCCTCGACACCCTAAAACCCCAAAATTAAAATCTCCAAAATCGAAACCCTAAATTTCGATTTTAAGGTTTTCGATTTTGGGTTTTAAGTGAGGTGGTTCAGGGGGGTGGAGATGGGAGGGGAAGGGCTGGTTTGGGTTCGCTGGAGCGGGGAAGGGGCTTCGAATTATGGGAAATCGATATTGGGGGTTTAAGGTGTCGAAACCCTAGATTTCGATTTTGGGGTTTTTAATTAAGGGATCCGGCGGTGGGGGGGAGTTTGGTCATCGGCGGTAGGGAGGGGAGGGATTGTCGAGGGAGAAAGAGAGTTTGTGAATCGCGGCTGGGTTGCGTCGTCGGCGTGGGTTGGCTAGGCTGGGTTGCGTCGTCGGCGTGGGTTGGCTAGGCTGGGTTGCGTCGTTGGCGCGGGTTAGCTAGGCTGGGTTGCGTCGTCGCCGGTGCGGTCGTCGGCGTGGGTTAGCTAGGTTGGCGCGGGTTAGCTAGGCTGGGTTGCGCCGCGGTGGGGACTGGCTGGAGGCGGAGATATGGTGGTGGCAGTGACAGACGGTGGTTGGGGCTGGGTCATGGTGGCTGTTTTTTTTTAAAAAAAGTTTTTTATTAAGTAATTAATTTACTAATTTAATAAGCAACCACTCATAAACCACCACGTGGCATAATTAGCCTTAATGACTAACGGAGTTAACTGCCGTTAGTCATTAATGGCACTCGGTGAATTTTTTAAAAACTCAGTGGCATTTGGTGAATTCTGAAAAGTCCGATGGCATTTGGTGAATTTTTAAATTACTCGGTGGCATTTGATGAAATATCCGTAAAATCAATTTTAGTACCTAAATACTACTGGCTTGGCTACATAGCTTTTAAAATCAATTTTTGGTCCAACTTATTTGGATTCATTATTCTATCATTCTATGTCCCAAGAGGCCAACACTTCCAACATGTACCTAGTCCTAGTGACATACCAGTTTTAGAACTGCAATTTTTAAAATGAATTTTATTTTCATACTACCTTCATTTTTTTAATAAAAAAATTATTTTTGTTTAACTCAGTTAATTTAGATACTATGGTTTTTGTTTTTTTAGTGTTCTACCCGGTCCACCTGTTGGGCTAATTCGGAATTCCTACCAATTGTTGGGCTAACCCTAAACGCTAAATCCTTCTATTTGGCCATCCTATGAATAAATGGCACACATTTGAGCATAGTGGATTTGCTGGAATCGGAAATGGTGATAATGATATTTTGACTATACTAAAGCTTAGTTACCATAACCTTACACCCTCTTTAAAGAATTGTTTTAGCTATTGTGCATTGTTTCCCAAAGATTATAGACTCAAGAGGAAGGAGTTGATTAGCCTTTGGATAGCACAAGGCTATATTGTGTCGCTAGACAGAGATCAAAGCATAGAAGATGCAGCAGAGGAGCATTTCCTGATTTTGGTACGCAGATGTTTCTTTCATGATGTAGAGAAGGATAAATACGGTGACATTGAGTGCGTGAAAATGCATGACTTGATGCACGATGTTGCTCGAGAAGTGGGGAAGGAGGAAATTGGTGTAGTGAGTTCTAATACAACCGAATTGGGAGATAAGATTCGTCATGTGTATTTTGCTCGTGGTGCTTTTTCACAAAGTTACTCATTTAAGAGTAAAATACGTTCGTTAATTTCAGAGGGTAGTATGTCGTACGATAGAATGGTGTCGGTTGATCAGGTGGATGCACAGATTGATAGTTGGATTGGTCTAAGGGTGTTGTGCTTGCAGTCAACAGGTATAAAAAGGTTTGATTCAATTTGTAAGCTAATGCATTTAAGGCATCTTGACCTGTCTGTGAATCATGAGTTAAAGGCACTCCCTGATTCTATTACTAGACTACATAATCTGCAGACTTTAGATTTACATCGTTGCACAAAATTGAGGGAGTTGCCAAAAGATTTTAGCAAATTGGTAAATCTTAGGTACTTGGATTTAAGTCAATGTGATGAGTTGAGTGGTTTGCCTTCGGGCATGGGTCAGTTAACTAGTCTAAGGCACTTTGATTTTAGTGACTGTTATAAGTTAACTAGTATGCCATCAGGCATTGGTAAGTTGACTTATCTTAGGGTTCTACCATTGTTTGTGGTGGGTATGGAAAAGAGAGTTTCTACAGAGGAACAATGTATGGGAGAGCTCAAAGACCTTAAAGCCCTGACCAACTTAAAAGGTGGCATAGAGATCAAAATCGGCATATTTTACAAGAATGATGGAGGAGGAGGAGGGTATTTGAAGGGTCTGAAATATCTCACTCAAGTTGAAATTAGATTTGTTTACAGTGCTGAAGATGAAATTGATGGATGTTTAGAGTGGAAAGATGTGCTGGAAAAGCTAGAGCCGCCTTCAAATCTCAAGGGATTCATCTTGTCGGGTTACAAGGGTATGACAATTCCAAGGTGGGGTAGAGTAGAGGATAACTGGGCACTCTCCCTCCCACATCTTGTCAAAATCGATCTTTTGGGTTGTGTCAACTTGGAGCAGATACCATCGTTGAGTAAACTGCGTAATCTGAAATCACTGATACTTGAATATCTACACAAGTTGGAATATATGGAGAATACAAGCAGCAACAATGCCAAAGACGGAGAAGATTTGACGGTATTCTTCCCCTCCCTTGAAACACTCACACTTTGGAATCTTTCAAGTTTGAAAGGATGGTGGAGGGAGGAGGAGTTGGTTGAGGATGATGATGATGATGGTCGTATCTTGAGGAGTAGCTTCAGATTTCCTCGTCTCTCCAAATTGATGATCTATAATTGCCCTAAGTTAACTTCGTTTCCTTCTTGTGGAAGCATCGAAGATTTGGGCTTAGATGAGGTTGGCTCAAATTAAGGGAGGTGATGACAGATGATATGGGTCTTCTCAGCATAATAAACTCTCCACTATATAACCTCCAAATATTCTCGAATAAGAAGGTAGAGAGCTTATCAGAATAAGTAGATGTATTCCAGAATTACAAATACACTTCTTCCATACGGCGCCTTGATATTTTTTGTTGCTCAAATTTGAGAAGACTTGGAAGAGGGTGTTTGGAGCATCTCGCTGCCTTGGAGGAATTAAGTTTGAGTGACAATGGTCAACTCAGCTTATCTGAAGACAAGGACGATGATGACGGCATGCCTTGGAAATCCCTCCAACACTGTCTCCGTTCCCTGTCTATTGAATATTGCAAGGCCATTAATTCACTTCCTAAGTCAATGCAGAGCCTCACCTCACCTCACTTCGGAACCTTGAGATAGTTGGATGTCTAGAACTACAAGAAACCAAATGGGGAGGACTGGCCCAAGATTAAACACATCCCCAATATATCATTCCGGTAAGGAATTATGTTCTTCCGAATTCTGATACAGTTTCCATAAATTGATTTGTTATTGCTTCATATTATGAAGGCTCTCTATCGTTTTCTATAAACATATTAACTCTATCCCAATTTGATTTAAGCAAAAATAGCAGCTACTAATTATAATTTTGTCTGAAGCTACATAGGGATTACTAGTTTACGAGCTGTATTTGGGCACTTGCGGTGATGGTCATTTGCCAATTTTCTACCAAGATTGACAGTTTCAATTTTGTATATAGCTTCATCATGGGGTCTTCAACCTTGAGGTTAGAATTTTGAGTCACTTTTCTGTTTAGTTTTGAACCACTGTGCGTTGTTCTCCATTGAACCATCTACGCTTGTATGCTTGTGCAGAATATACTGCTTAATTGCTGGTTAAAGCTCAATAAAATTGTTCTTTTAGGATGAAGTTGAGATCAAACTTTCATTATCATAATTAAAAGGTAGGTTGATTAATATATTCTTGATTTGTAGAAAATTAAAGATTTTATTTTCTGAGTGGATGGCGTACAATTTTTTATTTTGAACCAGTATGCGTTGTTTTCCGATTAACCATCTACATAAGCTTTAAAAATTCTAATAGTGTACTGGTAATTAATTGCAGGTGAAAGCGTTAAGTAAAATTTTTCTAGAAGCATGAAGTTGATATCAAACTTTCATTATCATAATTAAAAGGTAATTTGATCATTTATATTTTTGATTTGTAGAAAATTGAAGATTTTATTTTCTGAGTGGATGGCGTACAATCTTTTATTTTTGCTTGTTTGTACTTTGCCTGATGATTGACTTCCTATGAACCCCCTTATAATTCTATAATGTCCAGGTACTTGATAATGTGCTTCGGATGGTACTCATATGGAAGCTGCTAAGAGCATCGCTTGAACATTGGATGAACATGATGATGAGTTAACCAATTCTCAAGTCCCTCTGACTAATTGCAACTAACAGCAAGCGCCCATTTTACCTGTGGAATGTTGATTTAAGTTTACAATGTAGCTATGGACGGTCTGCAGGAAGCTGCATTGAAGGTTGCTGCTGTGAGATTCAACGTGGAAAACTGCAAGACTTGGTTTGACAGAGTGAATTGCAAAAATATCTTTCAAGAACGTCTTTGACTTAGTATCATGTAAATACTTCATAGTCTGCGCCTCTGCGGTGCTTGTTGATTTCAAATAATGTATTGTGAAAGAAAAATATACAGGTGACTCTTTTAGACATGGTAAGCACGGCAATGCAACATTTAGTATCATTTGTATCTCAATTTTCACCTTAGAGTATCACTGAATGAATAATTCCGAGTTTATATAAAAGTGAAATTATTTCCTAAAATACTTGTGTTACAATGTTACATACATTTTGTCACGAAAGGTTTGGTCATTAGTTCAACACAAAACTTGTGAGAGTACTGTTTTGAGTTAACAATGTTCTCACTTTCAAGAGTAGAGATCGAAGTCATCGAATAGCCATATTAACAAAAAGTATTACAGGGGGGCTGATGATGTTGCTTGTTCAGAACAAAGTATCATCAGAATTTAAACCTCTTACACATAAAACTAAATCCACCAGCCATTTTTCAAGCAGCAGCCTAGGAGGATAAGAAGTCAAGAAGGAAAGAGCTATTATTGGAAACTACCATCCAAAGTCCCAGTATAATAGTGGAATGCAGTAAGAAACGATACAGAACGGCTAAAGGGAGCAATCATCATTTCGAAATGGCTAAAGGGAGAGTATTTGTTATTTCAAAATGGATATCAGTCATATGGAAAGGAGAAAACTTTATACACAGCTGTCAGTGAGTTCATTTCTGCACATTGGCCGTGCTAATAACATCAATAAACCGGTAAGTTTGTGAAACCTAAAAAATGAAGTATGGAAGTTCCAAATTTACACAGACGAAGCAGAATCAATTGAAGTTGTCACCAGGCAAACAAAACACCTGACTGTTTCTGCAACAGATCAATTCTGACATGCTATGTAATAGGAAGTACTTGAAATTGGAAGAGTGCAATCCTCCAAAGAATTGTGATGCAGAGTCTTGGGTCTACTTAAAGAAAATACCTCTCATAATTCATCTTTGGAGTTGGAACCTTTAGCTTCAGCATGCTCAGCATAAGATGCATAAGCTTTGATGATAGACACATATATGTCAACTCCTTTTAGATACTCTGCTTGATTTAAAAACTGCAACAAGGAAAATGTGTCAGAAATATCGAGTAATCCTTTTGCTTGTTAAGGAGACCATAAGACATACTCTGTAGAAGTTAGTAGGATTAATGACTGCTAAAAGCAACTGATAAGCCAGATTTGGTTTCCAAAACAGAACCCAACAGATTGAAAGAAAGGCAAGAATTGGTGAGTTTTTATGCTAGCAGCCTAGCACATTGAGAACGTTCGAAATGTTAAAACTTAACTGTTTTTCTAGTGTCTGATATCTACTGGGTGCACCAGAAATATGTCATCTTACATTTTACTATAAGGTGTAATTCATTATTCCTAAACTAGTGGATACGCTAGAACCCATGTCTGTATACTCCTCTTGTAGGATATGATTTCCCATATTTGTGTGTGTGTGAGGGAGTAAAAATCAATTTTGGAGTGTAAAAATCAACTCCCTCTTGTATTTGTATTGTAATCAGCACAAGTGAATCCTATAAACCCACCCACTGGTTTACTGCTCACATGACCTTCAACAAAAAGAGATAATGAAGTATATTCCATCAATGAGAATACTATAAGTTGGTAAGATTAATACCATCCCGGCCACAGCCGGGTTCAAAACTTCAAATACAGTGACCATTTTCCTTCCCGATTGAGTTATGTAGAGAGTGTGTGGTGGCAGTTGGATCTAATTCTTTTGAGTATAGAAGCCCCTCCAGCACTAACCCCCTACATACCACTTACCAGAGTACCAGATTATGAGAAGGAGACAGTTTGTCACCCTTCCCGCTCAAATACATACAGATGTCAAACAGACCGCGCCCATAATAAGATTATAAGAGAATTTAAAGAGGGGAAGCCAGATCTTTAATGTTTCAGGATTTAAGACCAAGGATGATTAGTTCATAACAACAATAAAATTGGGTTCTCAATATGATTATATGATCATGGGAATTGAGCCCAGGCATGGATTTCTTATCAACAGTCTCAGAAACTGAATTTACGTACAACTAGACAAAAGTAGATTAGGTCCATGCAGTATAAAAAAGAGAATAAGAATCAAGGCAAGAATATTCTGTACCTCGTTGTGGTCATGCAGTAGAATTGGAGTATTTGCCATAGGAGAGAAACCTATAGCAGGTAGACCTTGTCGCCTAAAGTAACGACAATCTGTAGAAGCAGGGAAAATTTCTGGCTTTTCAAGTTCTCCACCAGCACTGCGAACAGCCTCTTCTAAAAGGGCCCACCAGGGGTTCGAATTGTCAGAAGCAGTGACAGCTGGGTTACCGAAGTTGTCAAGCACAGATTGCTTCTGCTTAAACTGCCCATACTACACATATATTAGTCAACTGGCATGATGAAGATAAAAACAGAGAATTACACTATTTCACCTTCCATATCCTTGGCCTTGTTTGGTAAAGAGAAAATGATAATAGACATCATCAGTAATATAAACACAGATTGCAGCACATGGCATTACTTTATTCAGCTAGCAGATAACAGCAGTAGATTCTGTAGAAAATGTTCTGCAAGTAGCCATATACTTCGTAATTAACAAGTACTACAACATAAAATTTTAAGCATGTAAAATACCATAAAGCGAAATAAAAGTACATAATTGTAGGCTGAGCATGATATAATTGTTTGAGGAAGAAGCAAGTCAAACTTTTGAGTACCTTTTCCATCAGAAAATATATTGTAACTTAACAAACATTAAGCAAATTTGTCTCTGCACCTTGAAATCACAGTCTAAGCCATAGAAATGCTGATAGGAACAGCATTTTGGAAATTATTATTAAGTTTGGTACAGTCAATTAATAACAGCATATTCATTAGTCAGATTCACAGTAGTGATTCAAATCTACTTCAATTGTCGAATCTACGCTTAGCCAGACAACCCTAATACAACTGTAGCATCTACACTTTCTACTGTATAAGTTTGGCAACTTAGGAAATCTAATTCAGTCATTTGATTTACTCTCATGGTCTGTTTGGATTTAAGGATTTCATTTGAAATCTTAGAATTGGGCTAAATAGGTTGTTTGGATAACTCAAGAATTTGGAATTGTATTTAGCCCAAATCCAAGCCCTTACAAACATAAGGGTAGCTTTAAGAATTTGAAATTCTAATACAATTGACATAATTTCAAATTCTTGTTTTTCTCACCACCACTACCCTCAAGGGTTCAACTATCACAGTACTCTTCTACCACGATTCTCTCTTCTCCACCATGGCACCGTTGCTTAAATACTTCAACCATCGTCGTTTAAACGCCATTGCAACACCGTCTAAGCCACCTCCGCCGTCACAACCATTGTAGCAGAGCCGCCATCGCCGCTGTTGTCCGCCCAAAATACATCATTATTTGAACAATCTTGACACAAATTTTGTTGTTTACAAGATTGTTTTGTTTGATTAAAGCAAGATTCAAGTTTATAAAGGTTTAATTTCATCTAAATTAAGTTGCTACTTCATTAATTTGGAAGGTAAATTCATGATTTTCATTCTAAGAATAAAATTGGGGGGAAAAAATTAGGGTTTATAATCTATAGTAGAAGCTTTGATTTTGGATTCACATAAATCAATCAAACTGCAATTTAAATAATAAAACAGAGAACACCAAATAAAATAGCATAGAATTTTTCGTTAAAAAAAATAGCATGAAATTGATTTTTGTTTTGGAAGAAATTGACGCTAAAAAAAATATTCCTAAACTTTAAATTGATAGTTAGTACAATTATAAATTAGTCAATTTTGTTTGTTATTTTTTTTTTTAAAAAAAAAAAAAATTGTTTGTCCTTTCAATAAAAAATTAAATTATGCACTAATCATAAATTTACTTTTTTCAACGTCTAATTACTCTGCATATCTGTAGAAAATCCGTTCTTCATACATCAGATGGAATTTGAAATCCAGGAATTAAAATTCTACTATTTCCCAAACAAATATTTTGGAATTGAATTCTAAGAATTCAAATTCTGAAATTGAAATCTTTCATTTGAAATGAATTGAGTATATCCAAACACAACCTCAATGGAGTCTAAATCTGGAATTGTTGAGAAGTGGGACTTTTTCCATTTGTATGTCCTTAATACACTACATTCAGGGGAGTTTGAAATCTAGGAAGAATAATCTAGAGGACAAATATTGAATTTTGATCTCTTCCCATGCTATGATTGTTGAGTGTAAGCAGTCTAAGAACCAAAAGGATGGATAAACTAGAACAAGCATTGGCAATCATAAAAAAAAAAAAAAAAAAAAAAAAAAAAAAACCATTTTCCCTCCAACTTCCTTAGATAAAGACTGCGTAGAGAAAGAATCTAGAGTCGCCATCCCCGCAGGCATTTATTAATCATAGCTCATGACTCATGGCTATCTATGTGACTAGCTATCAAAATGTTAGGAAGATTAATGAGATTTTGTCAAACTATTAAACATGAAATACAAACATCACATATAATTCTTCAATAAATTGGGAGGGGAAGGGGCACTAGGTTGGAAATTAAATGATTATCACGTAAACTGATAGAAAAGTCCTTCAGACAAGAAACTTTAACCTCAAATGTCATGTTCCGTGAAGCAGGAGCCCACTCCTCAGCGATACGCCTTAAAAGGGCTTCTTGATCAGCTGTTGGAGGAACCCGAATATCAAAACCAGCTTCAGCTTCAGAAGGTTGCAAGTTCATGACAAAACCCTGAAAGAAAGAAAATCTCCATGTTAGAACTTAAACTAAGGCATAAGACATCTCATCACTCATCCTACTATCAAGTACTTTATTGATAATTAACCATTATCAGTCCCATCTCCCTGACCTTCACCAGAAACCAGGCCCTGGAACAGGGATGCTTCATCGAGCAAATTGATAATTGGGATGAAAAGGCAACCTTTGCTGTGTACAATTGGTACATAACTGAAAGTCTCCCTACGAGCTAACAGGCATGATTCCAGCAATGGTGGAGAAAGCAATCTATTTGTTTTCAAGCAGATTATGTAACTTTATGTCAACTTTTAAGATTTTCCTAGATTGGCACGAATAGTTTCTACCACACGTTCCTTTGCTCAATTCAAAGCTTTAAGAAATGAAGAAAAAAAAAAAAGAAGATAAGAAGAGGACAACAGGACTCAAGAGCAGAACTAAATATGCAACATGGAAGCTGCTTCTACTACTGACTACAGTACATAAAGCCTGGTTAAAATCAGGGCAGAGACTTACAGTTGGAGTTTGAGTGCCAGCTTTCAGAAACGCCATATTCACCGAAACCACTTCTCCTTCAGCTTTCATGCCAGACTTTACCATATCAAATTGTGACGCTCGATATCTTCTTATGATCTCAATACTCTTTAACAAATTCTCCATTGCTGTATTATCATACAACTTGGCGCCATGTCCAGGAGCTCCTGTAGCCTTGATCACTGTCCACATCGGTGATCTCTCTGCATAAAATGCCCGGTACTTCTCTCCTGGTGATGCAAGTCCCTCATCCAGAACAAAGGCCACATTCATTTTTTTATATAAATCAGACTCAGCCAACTTTTCCACCCCATCATGCCCTCCAATCTCTTCATCCGGCACAAAGGTCAAATAAATGGTACGAGTGGGCTCAAACCCAGAATCCTTCAGCTTCCGAATAGCTTCCAAGTACTGTAAACCCACACATTTCATATCCTACACAACCAACAAAAGTCCCACACAAGATAATCAGCCATCTACAGAGTATACAACAAGCATACCTATACACCTTTATAAGCTCCCATCCTTAACAAGTTTAAGGAGTGACATGTACACAGCTTTACCCTATGATTATAAAGACTTAAAGAGGCGGTATTCAACTGACCAATACAGTTATACAGATATGCAGCAGGTTATTGTTACCTTACAACAAATTCTACATGCAGTTTAACCATTAATCAATAGACAAAAAATGTTGACCTCACAAAATTTAACTATTAGGCTTCCAAGTATTTCATCACAGTCAAATTCCCATTAAAGAATGACTAAAAAACAAGATACATTCATCTTGGACTTGGCAAAGTTCAATTCTATTACAATAAAACAGGTTTTCATTGCAAAATACAGTATTTTCTCTACTACCCACCTCTTCCTTTTTCAAATACACAATCCCTTCTTTATGATCAACTCCACCGCCCTCAATTTCAAGCCATTATACTTCTTCCAACAAGAATCAATAATCATGTCGATAGTATAATTTGAACTAGTAATGTGACAACTAAACACGGACAAAGGTAGTATTAAAATCATGCCAGCAAGGAAAGCATACAGTCCAAAATTGAAAAAAACATAATCACTGCGGAGTATAAAGTATGAATATTCAAAGTTCACCTCCACAAAATACCCAATAATATTACTACTTTGTATTTAGTTTTTCTTCATTTGAAAAAAAATAATAATTTTCTAAAAATTAGATTGAAATAATTACCTGAGAACCTCTGGCATAAATATTGCCCTGAGAATCGATATGAGCACCAAAAGGGTCATAAGTCCATTTCTGGGATTCAACCGGAACAACATCAGTGTGAGAATTAAGGATAACTGAAGGCAAATTGGGGTTTTTGCCAGGCCATTTGAGCAAAATTAAGGGTTTATTTTTGACAAATTCAATAGTCTGAGATTCAAGGGATAATGATTTAGCTTGAGAAAGAATAAAATCAGCAGCTTCATAGTAATTGGGGTTTGGTTGGGCAGTGTTAATTCGAAGGTATTCTTGGAATCTGGAAATGATTGATGAAGATGGGTTTTGGGTTGCTGTGATTGAGATGAAGAGAAGAGAGAGAAAATAGAGAATTGGTAAGAGGATGAAGATGGGTTTTGTTCTTGATTCCATTTTTATGGAGTTTTGAGTGAACTTGCTTAACTCTTCAGATAGCAGGGCAGGGTATACCACTCGTATCAGTACAGTGAACAATAACTATGGATCTATGGCCACGGTAGTATTACCAACGCTGTGTTTGGTAACTAGCTTGTTTGAACAAAATTAGATTGGTTGTGTTTGGTAAACAGTAAACGGCTTGTTTGGGTAAAATTAGTTTATTTGACCAATATTAGCTTATTAACTAATAAATAAGCTAATTTAAGGTGTCTATTGGGAAGCTTATTTGAAGAGCTTATTCCACTAAATAAGCTCTTTTTGAAAAAGCTCATACAATTAGCTTATTCATTAATTTATGATGAAATGACATTTATACCCTCATTTAATTCTAAATCATAACTAAACTACCTACACCACAATTAGCTTATTGGTCATTTCACATACTCAATCAACTTTAAGTTATTAGCTATTTACCAAACAATTTTATACAATCAGCTAATAAAATAAGTTAGTCAAATCAGTTAATACAATCAACTAGTCAAAATCAGCTAACATAATCAGCTCCGGCTTTCAATTTTAAGCTATTCACCAAACACCGCCCTTATGTGATTAATATTAGCTTATTTAATACGGACGCATTAAATAAGCTCTTTTTCAATTAGCTTATTCAATTTTTACGGTGAAATGACAGTTATACCCCCATTTAATTAAAAATCTTATTTGAACTACTTACCCCACAATTAGCTTATTGGTCATTTCACATAATCAATCAATTTTAAACAATTAGTTATTTACCAAACACTTTTCTACAATGAGCTAATAAAATAAGTTAGTCAAATCAGTTAATACAATCAATTAACACAATCAGATTCAGAGTTCAGCTTTTCCGCAAGTATGGCCCAAAACTATAGTTGCACTTGCACACTTGCAGTCTTGCGCTGCACAACCTTTATGTTTTGATATCCCTTTTCGAATATTAAAAAGAAAAAAAAAAACAAAAAAGAAAAAAATGCGAGTAGCTCGGGTACTTTATTAGGCTAAATCAATTTTCACCAAAGTTCCCGTCAAAAAAAAAAAAAAAAACCAAAGTTAAATTACGTTGAGGGACAATACCAAATACAAACATACAGCGAGTTACTACTTACTACCTCACACTTTGTCACGGAGTGAGCTATGGTGATACAAGCCCATTTAACATGATTAATAAAGAGATTAATAAAAAAAAATAAGTTATTTAACTTCACATCATCATAGACAATAAAAATGGGTGATACAAGCCCATTTAACATGATTAATAGAGAGAATAACAAAAGATAAGCTATTTAACTTCACATCATCATAGACAATAAAACTGGGAGAAAAACTGTTGTTGTATCATTGTATGTTGCTCTTGGTTGCAGTCACCACAGTCGATGCATCACTATTTACTGCCACATTCTAGTACCCAACCTCTTTGCAACCTGTAATACATGCCTCACTGCAAGAGCCTTCGCATGCTCATGGGAAACTGCCTGTGTCCTCTTTGCTGCACACGCAAAAATATGCCCATCCAAGTCTCTTAGCACAACAACCCCAAGACCCGTTGTCCTTTCTTTTCCTTTGATTTGAGTTGGTTATGCTTTTACGTATTGGCTACCCGTGCAAGGTTACAATTACTCATTTTATACTCTTCTATTGGTATGTCCTCTTATATTCATCTGTTAAAACACTTCATATTTTCAAGTGTTAGTACGGTGTATATATGTAGGGTTTGTTCTCATTTAGGCCCTGCTCTATTCACCTTAAAAAAAAAAATATTAAGTAAAAATAATTTTAGTTCAGTATAAATAAGTTCAGTTCAGTAAAAATAAGTTTAATTCAGTAAAATTCAGTTTTCTTAAAGAAGAATTATAATAGGAAATTAGTAAAAATAATTTAAGTTCAGCAAAAATAATTCCAGTTCAGTAAAATTAATTTAAGTTCAGTAAAAAATAATTTAAGTTCAGCAAAAATAATTTCAGTACAGTAAAAATAATTTCAATTCAACAAAATTAAGGTGAAGATGGGGAACAGGGCTTGACTGAATTGAACTGAACTGAGCTGAACTGAACTGATTATTTTATAAGAGAAGGAAATTAGGAGCTGAACTGAACTGAACTGAAATGAATATTATATAAGAGAAGGAAATTAGGAACTGAGTTGAACATAACTGAACTGAACTGAGCTGAACAGAACAGAACTAAGCTGAATTGAATTGAACTGAACTGAACTGAATTTCAACGTAAGAGAACAGACCCGTAAGTTGGAAAATATTAGTATGTTTTTTTGACATGAAATAATAGGGAGATTAGTGGGGACAAAATATCAAAAGTAACTAATATGAATAGAACAAATAAAAGGAATTGCGGTAGGAGTATTTCATGTGTACCCTTAATAAATTATAATCCTTCTTTGACATGTATGCAAACAACAAATATAACTAGCTTTAAGAAACATGATGAGGTTTTGACCATTGGATATTTAGTAGTGTGTTTTTTTTTTTGCTCATAAATAACCCTTGTAAAATAAATTCAACTAAACTTGACTTGTGCTATATATTTAGAAGTACTTATAAGTTATAACGCATGCAAATACAAACTTGTGTGCGTATGTGATTCAAATACTTATGGTGTGTTCTATAACGTGTTCATCGGCTTATATCATACAGAGTATTATTTGGTAATAATTGAGATGAAATATGCCTTTCATAGGAGATGATTGCTATTAAACTTTAATTGATGATGAAGCGAAAAACCATCTCTATAATGTGAACTTGGAGATTCAGATTTTATTGACATCTCATGTGATATCAGGAAGTTTTAAATGATTTGATCTCCCTAATTGCTTTCCATAATTAGTGAATACAATAATATCCTAAAATAATTCTTAAAACACTTGCTCATACAACAAATCATCACCAATACGAGAAGTATAAATTCCACAAAGTTCTTCATAGACTTATAAAAATCACCCACATTTTCATTTTTTTTTTTTTTGATAGGCAAACAATTTTTATCCCCTGATATATTTCGCAAAAATAAAAAAATAAAACACTTGGTGAGCAAGTAATTTTTTTTTTTTTTTTAATGAAAAATTCATGATCATAATCCTTCCTTAAACCTCTCTCACCTCCAAAAACCCCCAAACTTTTAAAATTCTCAATTTCTCAACATACTAACACCCCCTAAAAAAAAACCCAATTTAAAAATTCCAACTTTCAATCATAAATTGATAAATACACCAAAAACAACACAAACCCATAAAATTAACCAATCTTTTTTTGAAAAAAAAAATTGTCAATTTTCTCAAATTTTTTGAAACTTCCATATACACCACCGCCATAAAACAACTTAGAGAGAAAAAAAAAAACAAAAAGTAGAGAGAGAACCAAAATGGAGGCATGTATGATTGAGTGTACAAGGAAGTTAGCAATTTGGTACACCAGAACATTCAAGCCAATTATGACCCACGAAGAATTAGAGCCCATAATGGCGACATTGGGCTTTACGGCCCAACCGGAAACACCAGCCGTGAACGGCGTCGCTTGGAAGGAGTATCTGTACGTTGCTAGTGGTTATCGGAGTTTATCGCCGGATTCTCCGTTACCGAAGCCGAAACTTCCGTGTCAATTAATTAACGGTCGTCGTAGAATTGACGGTTTACATATTTACACGTATCGTGCTTTCATTGACGCCGTCAATTTTTACCTTGAGATGGAATTTATCTCCGATGTTTTTCATGTCAGGTTGTTTTTCTCTCTCTTTTCCTCTGTTTTTGGTACACGTTTCTTAATTTTTGTCGTTAATTAAAGTTGATTAGTTTGCTTAATTGTGGGAGAAAATTAAGGGGGTTTAAAAATGGATTCGAAAATTTGATTATTCGAAGGAATAACAATTTGGAAAACATGACTGTGGATTGTTCTGGGGCTAAGAATTTTGACTTGGTTGCGAAGAAACATGGAAGTTATAGTCTTTTCGACATTGTTATTTTATGGGTCCACACATAGTTAAATACTCCCTCTTTCCTTATTTAATTGTCTTATTTGACCTTTTATGGAGTATAGTCTTTAAAAAATTGTTACTCGTATAGTAAACTCAAATTATACGAGTAAAGTATACTCCGTAATATTAAATGAGGACGAGGTAGCCATGAGTTGGATTTTACTATCTGTAGTTATTTATGGAGTATTAGAAAAGATAATTTACTTGTTTGTTTTTTTTTTAAGAAAAATATATGAGTAATTTACCTTCAATCAATTTAGTTCTGCTCCAATCAGTTCAGTAAATAAGAATAGTCCTTAAGTTTTCACCCAAATTATAATTGGTAAATAAATAAATAAATAAAAAACACTTATATTCACCCAAATTATACTTGGTCAACACAAATTATACTTGGTCAACACAAATTATACTATAGAGCTTTTTTTTAACAAACAACCAAACACTTATATTCGAGTGATCATATCATAAATGTTGGTGATATCTCATATGATAAGGTCAAATAACAGCCAATTAATCATGAAATCCATGAATTTATCATGTTAGCAAGGTTTTAGTCATATCCTTTGTGTTGCTTAGGTGTTATTTACTGGATTACTAATAAGGTACTTTTTTGTATTTTAAAGATTGTCTCATTGCAATTTTATGATCACTTGAAAATCTTTTAATTTATCTTGAGTTTTCTTTAAATTCATAAGAAATTATGAAGTCGTCACTTGGAATTTGATTGAATTTGTGTGAATGAATTTTTGTTATAATATTCCATAAGCCTTATATAAATTTATCACGTATGAAAAATGAAAATATTTATGTTTTTAAATGCAACTTATAGGTTGCAAAAAGTCAAATTGAGCAAAATCTTTATTGAATAAATAAAATATTAGTCTAGTACGTAGTAGAATAAAATGAAGTTACGCTTATGAAAGGTCATGGGTTTAAATAGTGCCTCTTCCATTTGTAATTACTCTGTAATATGATGCTCTTTCCCGGTCGTTTGAAAAACTTGGATCTTGGATGAATGTACAATATGATAGCACTTTGATAGAGCCATGGTCCATATCTAAATAAAGAAGTGGGTCTCACTAGATTTGATAAATGTGAAGGTCAATTTTCCTGACTTGTCCATATAAAAAGCGACATCGTGCTCTTAATGTCTTTGTTGCTCATTTTGTACAAGTATCTTAGAAAACATGTGTATCTTGCTATGATACATGTTGAGGGCTTGAAACTACGTACATTTTTGTAACTTTGTTAGTCTAGGATGTTAACTCGAATTTGTTTTGCGTAGGGGAATGCCGCTTCAAGCAATGTTTGATCGGAACAAGAAATTTCGTAGAATGGATGAAAACGGAAGTGTGTTTGTTTACAAAGGAGGAACCCTGGATCAAGCTTCATTCAACCAATACCACAAGAACAATAATGTTGATAGTAGCAACGACGAGCATAGCTCGATCATCATTCGAAACAAGGGCAACGACATCTCTATTGGCAAACTCGTTCCCCTGAAGGATATTATCGTTTTCATGGGTTTTGTTCCATAAAGAAATTGTAACTGAAATATATTTTGCAAAGGAAATTGTCATCCTTTCTGGTACATTTTGTGATGTATAGATTAGTAGATGTAGGAGTTCGTTAGTTCAGGAAATTCTTTGGATAGTTATTTGTAGCTTACTATACATGAATTGATGTATGTTTATTCTATTGAAGGTAAATAGAATATGGAAAATGAAGTTTTGTTGATGCCTTGGGCGGGCCAATACAAATTACTTCCATGTTTTTTTATTCTTCTTGAAAATTTGAGTGTCTTGAATAACTCTAAAACCTTGACAAAGGTATGTAATTTGATCCTAAGTCAACATATATTAATAAAATCAACAAATAAGAACACATATATTACATGGTTCACTATTGATGAGTAAGAGAGGAATTTAATTGTTAGGATAGTCTACTTACACAATAGTGGTTAGGTTAAATTTTAGTCAAATCTATCGCGACGGTTGGCTTAACTGATTCAAGGCATATTCTAACAACAATTGGCAAAGATAGGAACCATAAAAAAAATGTCTATGAGCTTACAATGTAGTCTTCAATCTAATGCAAAAATTCTAAAATTTCAAACTTATTAGGGTGCCATGTTTCGAATTTCAATAACATGTCCCTATATAATTTAGTTGATATTAAAATTATCCGATACATTCTAGTGCCGAACAATTAAAATTGAGTATGTAAATTTTAAACGAAAGACAATTAAATTGATTGTTTATCAATAATAATAATATAAAATGAAATCCCTTAGTGTATCAATTTTAACTATTTTACTGGATCACCAGTGAACCAACCTATTTGTATATTTTTGTGAACCAAAAATTTTACAATTCATGTTTTTTTTTCCACACCATTAGTCACTACTTCATTAGAGAAATTCAAACAATGTTTTTATACTCCCATTTTTTTTTTTTTTTTTTTTTTTTTTTTAAAGATTAGTCAGAGCATCATTGTACACCATATGGGTGAAACACCTCCTTCTCCCCTTGACCATTGCACTATATGATTAAAATGCAAAAAAAGATACACCCATTCTTACGCAACAATGAGACAGAACAATAGTTTATATACTTGTCTCTGCCCGAAATTTACCAAGTACCAAGGAAGAATGCAACAAAACTTACCACAACTCCACAAGGCCACTAGTAACATCATTGTGAAAAAACCAACCACCTTATAGGAAGGGTTTGGGAAACAAAGCCCCACGCAAACTCCAAACAATAATACAATTTGAGCTACTCAATGCTAAAGTGAATACTAAGGAGTAAATCGAAAGGATTACAATTAACAACCTTACAAATACAAAATCAAAAAGGTTACGACCTTATAAATCACACTAATTATGTACCAATACAGAGTATAATTTTTCTTAAATTCGCATACTAGAAGCTAGTGTACATTGTATAAGTGTAATCCACTAATCATATCATCTCAAAATAGTGAAATACACAAGGTGTAACAAAGTGGAGTAGTTTCCGCAAAAATAATCACACACTCAAAAGTCCACATTTTTCTCCAACATATTGGTCCTACAAATTCCCTCTCCTAAAAAGAAGATTTGAAGTTTCTTCCTTTTTATTTTTTTTTTTGTTTGTGTATAAAACCCCTCAAAAAACCCCAAATTGTTTCTCCGGATTCCTACTTAATTTAAAGACTTTTAGCTTACCTTGTGTCTGCCACCTCCAGAAAAGCTGCTACTTCTGAAATGTACACTACATGAAGTAGTAATTAATCAAGCTTTAAACCCAGAAAAATCCCCCTTTTTTGACTCATTTTCCTCAAATTTGAGAAACCCTCTTTCCCTCTCAAAGATCTCTCATTAATCCCTAAGAAAGAAAGGAAAAGAAACTAACTTTTTGTTTTTTCTCTTCAAAAATGAGCACAACCCTTCAATCTGCATTTTTCTGCTTAATTTTACTGCAATCCACCATTTTTACTGCTTTAAGTTATGATGATTTTGAGCCCCCAGATGATGAATGGGAATCTGCTACTGCTACTTACATCAAAGAAGCAAATGGGTCTATTATTGTTGGTAACTTTTTTTTACTCCTATTTCCACAATTTATTTCTTTGTTATTGTTATTTTGTAGATTATACTTTGCACTGTGGAAATTTGAAAAAAATTAAAGATGAAAACTTTGGTTTGTATCTGTACTACATTTCCTTTGCATTGGTAGTGTAATTTGAACTAGTAATGTGACAACTAAATCCCGGTGAAGTAAGGACCTAACAATAGTTAACATTAAACAACCATGTTCACATTTTTACATTTCTGACATTTTACATATTGTTACATTTTCATGAATTTCTCATTAAATGGTACTCAAATTTAGTGGAAATGTAGTAATTTTGAGCCAAATTTGTCCCTAAACAGAAGGGGCATGTGGGTATGGTGACCTTCACAAGGCAACATATGGAAGATATGGGACAGGACTAAGCACAATATTGTTCAACAGAGGGAGTAGTTGTGGAGCTTGTTTTGAGGTCAGATGTATTGATCATATTAAATGGTGTCTGCCTGGGAGTCCTGCAGTTGTCGTAACCGTCACCGATTTCTGTGCTCCAAACTATGGTCTAGCTTCTGATTATGGTGGCTGGTGTAATTTTCCTCGCCAGCATTTTGAAATGTCTGAAGATGCATTTACTGAAATTGCTGTCAAGTCTGCTGATTTAATTCCAATTCAGTACAGGAGGTAACAGATTTCCCTAAAACTTATCCTTTGATTTTGCAATATGAATGTGGATTGTTAGCTAGATGTTCTTTTTAGTCATTGTGTTGCATAGCACTAGTCTTGAGTTTTTGGGATTGTGTTGTAGAGCTGGCAAAAATTGAACGGAGCCAAGGATTGGCTAACATAGAGTTTTAATGACTCAAAATTGTTAAGCTGAACTCAATAAGCCAGAATTGGCTAAATAACTGGCAAAATTAGCCAGACTGAAAATATTGGCTTTTTACGCGATTTTATGACCCAAGCTTGAACAAAAATTGTTAGAGACTAGCTTAACCGATCTAGTGTGATGGGTTTCAAGCTGTCTATAGACTCTAACCAGCCACAGGCTACAGTTAAACACTCCAAAATTAGGCAGCAATGTAGACAAGGAGGTGCCATATTGATTAGTCTTGGTTTATACTTTATAACATAAAGTAGCTCACAATGCCACTTCATTCTTAGTTTACAAATGAAACATCTTCTCTTTATTGTTGCAAGAACTATGATTTTGCTGAAAGAGTCAAGGAAACGGTGAAATTTGATGCAGGGTGGAGTGTGAAAGAGACGGTGGGATGAAATTTACAGTGACTGGAAACGCCAACCTTTACCAAGTTCTTATCACGAATGTGGGACTAGATGGTGAAGTAACAGGAGTGAAAATCAAAGGCTCGAGAACAGGATGGATACCGATGGCAAGAAACTGGGGACAACTTTGGCAATGTAATATCGATCTTAAAGGGCAATCACTCTCATTTGAGGTAACTACCAGCAGTGGGAAATCAGTGACTTCCTATAATGTGGCTCCTAGAAACTGGCAGTTTGATCAGACATTTGAAGGCAAACAAATTTACAATTATTAGCAAAAAAAAATGAAGGAATTTGAAACTATTGGTGGCATTTTTAGTTTACTGGCTTCAAAGAGGCCTAGAATTTGTAAACTACTAGTATTAAGGAACATATAGTAATTAAATGAAAAGCTATGAACTTCTGCTACACAACTTTTTTTTTTTTTTTTTTGTGATTGCTGCTTTATATTGCTTTATTTACGATATTCAAAGCTCTTTATGAATTAAACCTCATGATGAGATCTCCACTGAGAGCCTGAGAAGTTGGCTGCTTTTGGCTACTTTGGTCCATCACAAATGAAGTGATGCGTGGATGTGAAAAGAAAAGGTTTAATTTGTTAGGCAACTAATAAAAGCCGAAATGCCTAAAATATGTTATTAAATGAGCAAACTGCCTTTGGACTCAAGGTAGGTACTCAAGGTAGGGTACTATTGACATGTTGCTTTCTGCTTCCAATTGTTGGATGATCATCTATACATTTAGGCTAATCTGGAGAATATATTGTGATTGTTGTCTAGCTCTCTCTCTTGCTAAAGACTGAATAATTTCCAACCATCTTTTATGGTTGTCTTGTTGATGTGTTGTAATGAAGTTTGGGTTAATTTTAATGGTATACCTAAATGTTACGAAGTAAATAGTTATTCATATACATGCTTTGGATGCATAAAATAGTTTTCACTTTTCGATTTTGTGTTAATAAATAGAGGTCCTTGGTGGCTTCAAACAAACTACAAAGTATAGTAGTAAACTATTACTTCTATACAATTGTGCAATGACTTTCCGTAAGAACAAATCTGACAAACCGACTTGATCCCATTTAAAATTAATTTGACTTGAATTAAAATAGCTTGAGATATACCTGATCAACTAACCAATCAAACAAGGTCGAAAGGAAATACTTTCTCACAAACTTGAAATTGACCCAACCTAATCGGAAGTTTTTATTTACCCATATCTTATACGCTCTTTATGAATATCTTACCTCCGATCACCTATTCACCTCATCCGATTTTGACCCGACCCATACACGAGTAGCACCACGGTGACATAGGTTTGACTTGCTTTGACCATAATCACTTTTGTTATCCTCGCCAAATTGCCCAACGAGGAAAGAGAAAAACTCAGATAAAAACAACCGAGTAAAACCCAAGATATCCTCCAATATCAAAAATGGCCACCATGTTAGGAACGCCATGGATAAGAATCAAGGTCGTACCAGATTTACACTCCCCTATTTTCCGGCAATCTTCCCTCTCTCTCCACCGCAGCTTCCGCCGTCACTTCCGCCGTGATTTCTCGATTTCCGCTTCTTCCGATTCTCCTTTTCCGAGGAAGAATGACGGCGAAATCAGAGTTCGATTCGCTCCTTCTCCCACCGGAAATCTTCACGTCGGAGGCGCAAGAACTGCTCTCTTCAATTACCTCTTTGCTAGGTTAGTGCAGATTTTTGTTCATTTCAAGTTTTATCTCTTTTTTTTTTTTTTTGCGAATTTTGAATTTTCTGGAATTTTTGGTAAATTAGGTCAAAAGGTGGGAAATTTGTTCTGAGAATTGAGGATACTGATTTAGAAAGATCGACGAAGGAGTCTGAAGAGGCTTTGTTGCGTGATCTTACCTGGCTTGGTCTTAATTGGGATGAAGGTACTTCAATTTTTGCTGCATTTCGGTTCTAGGTTTAAATTTTGCTTTTGCTTTTTAATTTCTATAATTGATGTTGGTGTAGTTAACTTAGCATTCATGGTAAAGTTTAATTCACTCAGCTGATATGCATCTTGAGCTAACAAGTTAGTGAAAAATGTTAAATGTGTTGCTAGATTTAGCCACAAGGGTCCAGTGTTAGCGTCAAATACATTGTCTAAGATAGTATGAATTTCGGATTTTATGACAAAAATACGCGTTGGTTAGTGTTATTAGTGGTATTTAGTCATTGGACCATTAGGGCTGCATATGTTGTTTTTCAACATTGTAATGAATCAGTATATTTATTTTTGATGTACAAGGTAGAGTATAAAGACTATAAACCCCTGGAATGATGTTGGAAATATGTACCTCTCACATTAAGTTTCAAATGTACTTCCGGATTTTGGACATGAATAGTGATATAAGTCATCTTGTTTCTTCAATGAGACCCTTTAAGTATGCTTACCGAGTCCACCACAAGCTTTAGTTACTTTGATACTAGTATATAAGGATATATGCATTTGTACTAACTGATTTTGGAATATGCACCTCTAATATGTGAACTTTGGAATTTGGTTGGGTATGAGGAATGGTTTTAATGATTGAGTTTCTTACTTTGTCCTATGAACGATTTTTTTGTTCATTTTTAACTTAATTTTCTCTGTATTTGAATATCATTTTCATTTGTTATACATTGTATTGTTAAGTTGCAAGATACAGTGTAAACTTGCCAGAAATGATTGTGATGCTGTTTGCCATATGCAGGTCCTGGAGTTGGTGGAGACTATGGTCCATATAGACAATCTGAAAGAAACAGTCTGTACAAGCAATATGCTAATAAGCTTTTAGACTCTGGTTATGTTTATCGGTGCTTCTGCTCTAACGAGGTAACTTAATCTGGGTTGTATGGGCTATTGAGTTAATGTGGTACATTCTTGGCCTTGATTATGAGTGGTGACATGAAAGATAAAATTGATTATTAAAGGATAGTTGTAACAAAAAAATTCTGTTGGCAGAACAAACCAGATTATATCAAAAGAATAATTAATTGAATAGACTTGCACATGGATATTACTCTTCATTACTCAAGAATAATTTACTTATAAATGGCATCCATGACGAGTAAGTACTGATTCATGGGGCGCAGAACTTAAAACAGAGTGTAGGAGATTTATCATCTAGTATTCACTGATGTAATACGGAGTAATATTTCAGTGTTGGGATTGGCCATTGTATTTTAGCTGTTAACTCTATTTTGTCTGAAACTGAGGTGTATTGTTTTGCTCGACTGTTACATTGCAGTTACACTATCATTATGAATTTGACTTGTTGCTGCTTCAAAGAAATGTTGATAATATGTTGAGTTCAGGTTCTAAGGCTATGTATGTGTCTATTAGGAACTTGAAAAAATGAAGGAGACTGCAAAACTGAAAGGATTGCCACCAGTATACAATGGAAAATGGGCCACTGCCAGTGATGTTGATGTAAAGGAAGAGCTGGAAAAGGGATCCCCATTTACGTACCGATTTCGTGTACCCAAGGATGGGAGTCTCAAAATTGATGACCTTATTCGAGGAGAAGTATGTAATTTTTTTTTTTATTGCCCTAAAATTAGTCAATCACAGCATATAGCTATTATTATATACCCCCTTTGTCTGGAAGCATGAAAACATAAATGATTTATCATTTCTGCGAACAATTTCTGAACCATCATTTAACTTCCAAATATGTTTCCACTTATATGGAGTGACCAAGAGGGGATGAGAAAGAGACAACTATCATAAAGGGTATTTCAGTGACTGTATAGTTAATTATTTAGGATGGTTTTGTTCCTTGTGACATTAACTACTGGACAGAGGGAATGTATTTCAATGAATTAGTGATTCAACTTGTCCCAGAAAATATAGTCCATGTTTGAACCAGGTTTAGCTGACATTTTTCTTCCTTCAGTTTTCCTGTCTTTTCTTTGGCTTTACCTTGCATTTAGCTAGATGCTTGTTTGTCCAATATTTATTTAGCATTAGGTTACCTTGCCTACTAAAGCGAGGCAAGAAAATATTAAAGCTTTGACTAGTATTTGAATAACATAATAGAGTTTGGCAATTCGTGGTTTCAACAAGGTGTTAAAGTGTTTGATAGCATAATGAAGGTTAGGTGGAACTTGGATACCCTTGGAGATTTTGTGATCATGCGGAGTAATGGGCAACCTGTGTACAACTTCTGTGTCACAGTTGATGATGCAACAATGGCCATTTCACATGTTATCAGGTGAAGTTCATCTAGACGTAATGCTATCCCGGTGTATCTTTTCTCTTGCCCTTGTATTCTTCTTGCATCTTGATAAATCGTGTTTCTCCTGCCCGTTAGCAAATGGAGGGTGTCAATTGCTGAACCTTAATCTTTTTTTAACCTGCTTATCAGAGCGGAGGAGCATCTACCTAATACACTGAGGCAGGCATTAATATACAAGGTGATGTCTGGTGTCTCTAGGATCTTTTCTTTGTTTCTTTTGATCTCTGGCTGCCTATCTCTTCCAACTGTCAAGAAAACTGAATATTGGAATCTTTGTAATGCTTTACTTACAGGCTCTAGGGTTTCCTATGCCCAACTTTGCCCATGTTTCTTTAATTCTTGCACCTGATCGAAGCAAACTATCTAAGCGTCATGGTGCGACTTCAGTGGGTCAGGTTTGTGGCGAAGAACAAATTTTTTAAATTTTATGCTAGCATAATGGTCTGGAATCTGGATTGATACAGTCATTGAATGTTTTTGCATTTGACAAACAGTTCAGGGAGATGGGATACCTGCCTCAGGCTCTGGTGAACTTCTTGTCGTTATTGGGCTGGGGGGATGGTACTGAAAATGAATTTTACACTATTGAGCAACTTGGTTAGTTACTCTCACCCTATATAAGCCTGTTGAACTGCTCCAGGAAATGTCATTTTTGTTAATTTTCATTTGTGTGAGTATTATTTCATGTGATTGCAGTGGAAAAGTTCACTATAGAACGTGTAAATAAGAGTGGAGCTATATTTGACACTACTAAATTGAGGTAAATTTGAAGCTAACTGTCATTTTGTTGACTTTATGCACTGGATCTTGCATTTCGATCTAGTTTCTTCAGTTTCTTGTTTACTTGTAGGCCACATGGATTCTGTAGCAGAATATAGGGCCTGTTCATATTTTCTTATTTTCAGTTCAGTTCAGTTCAGCTCCAATCAGTTCAGTTCAGTTCAGCTCCAATCAGTTCAGTTCAGTTCAGCTCTTAATTTCCCTCTCTCATAAAATATTCATTTCAGCTTAGTTCAGTTCAGCTCAGCTCAGCTCCAATCAGTTCAGTTCAGTTCAGCTTCAATCAGTTCAGTTCAGCTTCAATCAGTTCAGTTCAGCTCAGTTCAGTAAATATGAACAGACCCATAGTTGTTGGGATAAATTGCAGTACCTGTTTACTGACATTTTTTATTTGGATCTTGTTCATGGAAACATCAGGTGGATGAATGGGCAGTACTTGCGAGCTTTGCCATCAGATGAGTTGAATAAAGTTGTTGGAGAGCATTGGAAGAGTAGTGGCATCCTCAATGAATCCGAGGGACTGTTTATAGAAGTAAGTAAAGTGTATTTTGTATTTTTGAAATAGAGAGGGAGAAACTAATTTGATTTGCCTACATTTAGTTTACAATATATGATGTGCACTTCTATAGCCTAAATGAGTTGCTCACTTACACATGAAAAAAAAAATTGAACTTATGATCTGTCTTGTGAATGATGTATTATCTATTTCTCCCTCCATCTAAAATTAATAAGCACAACCAAAGTACTTCCTTCGTTTCCTTTTACTTGCAACACAACCTCATGGCACACACTTTGAGGAAAAGATTAAATACCCCATTGAGGCTGTGTTGCTATTATAGAAAACAGAGGAAGTATATCAATTTCAAAGTTTATAAACTGCAATTACAATTCATCACCACTTGCTAGGGAATATAATATTGAGTTGATTTAATTGTGTATCTATGCAACTTATTAATTAATTATTTTATCAGATGTTAAGAATCTGAGATGGTTAAACTGTGTGAGCAGGAGGCTGTTGCATTGCTGAAGGATGGACTTGAGTTAGTACCAGAATCAGACAAATTGCTTTCAAACTTGCTATCGTATCCATTAAGTGAAACTCTTGCAAGGTACTTTGTGAATTTTTAATCCTTGACTGAAGTTTTATTTAGTGGTATAAATGTTTGATTGTGCCTTCTCAGCTCATGTCCTGTGGGAATTTCCAAATGCAAATTTAGCCTTTGTATCTCTGTATGGAAGTTGTACTTGCTAATACTAGTGCTTGTTTTAAATTTATAATGGGTGCGCAGCAGTTATTAAACAGTTTAACAATCAAGAGTGTTAAGTCATACTATATACTGAATTGAAGCTATTACATAGTTTCTTAATCCTATTCTCATAATTAATCATTGATGTTATTTTTGAGAAAATTTGCCACCAAGGGAATTGCAAAACTGTGTCTAAAACACTATGCTGGAACTTGAAGAAGACAAGTAATGCTTGGTTCAGCTCTTTGAATGAATTTGTGTATTCATAAGATTTTTGATTTTGCTTAAATTATCCTTTGTAGTTCTGAAGCTAAGCCAGTTCTTGAAGATGGGCTTTCTGATGTGGCATCCAGTCTCTTAGCAGCACATGACAGTGGTGAGCTCAGTGCAGCACTCCAAGAAGGCCATTCTGGCTGGAAAAAGTGGGTCAAGGGTTTTGGGAATTCATTAAAGCGCAAGGTATTTTTAACCCCGTTGAGGTGATATGATTCTGTGTCTTCCCTTTCCTCTCTTTCTGATCTTATCTCACTGGAATATGTCATGGCAGGGTAAAGCCCTCTTTATGCCCCTCCGAGTGTTGCTGACAGGAAAGCTCCATGGTCCAGATATGGGAGCTAGTATTGTTCTGTTGCATCAAGCGGGGACTACTGGTATTGTAAATCCTCAATTTGGGCTCATAACATTAGATGAAAGGTTCAAAATGCTTCGGGAATTGGACTGGGAGTCATTTAAAGCAGACTCTTCTGCACCCGAACCAGCTACCACTGCAGCACTTTGAGATAAAATAGAATTTGGCACTTTTCCCTATTTCCACAGCCAAGTTTTGCAATTTTGACCTCGAAGAGTAGCGATGCCTATTTTGCAGCTTCATTTTACTAGGCTTTTGTATTTGAAACTGGTTGATAGAAATTAAAACATATTGAATCTCAAGTATTACACATTTACACAGCAATTGGCTGCCTGGTTTACGACTTACGAGTACTGACCTGTCAGTTGTTCAGACTTATATGTTTCAGACAATTCTTGACGATGTAAGGTGAAAATGTGAAATTGTGTATACATGGAACTTTCCATACCTCCACAAGTGTTTGGTAGAACATCAGAGCAAGTGATGGCGAATTGGTAACAACCGATCTCACTGACCCAGTCTTTTTATTTGTGTAATTCAAATTGGTCTATTTTTTTTTTAGTTGCAGAGTCATGACCAACTTGGTATAATTAAGAATCTCTCATAAGAAGACCAAGTAAAGTCTACTCTATTGGATTCAGAGTACTTAACAGCGCAAATAAGTACACTTGAACAGTTTTAAAATTAGCCTGACCATTCAAATATGTGACCCAATAAATCTATAATAGTTAATACTTCATAGGATTCAATATATTTATGAGGTACGTTGCTTCAAATTATTCATTAATACAGGATTTCTGTTAACAAAAGTTTTTTTTTTTTAAATAGAAGTATTATAAAATTTTAAATAATTTCTTAAAAACTAAGGGTCTGTTCTGATTGACTAAATTGTGATGAAAATAATTTGAAGAGAACAGGTCCTAACATTTCGTTAAATATTAGAGTATTGTGGTTTTTTTTTTAAAAAAAAACAAAAAACAGAGTATTGTTCAAACAAAATTTTATGAGATTTTTTACTTTATCCAATTGGATGTACTTTGTAAATTCTATTAATTTACTTTGTAACTTCTATTAAATTTACTTTGTAACTTCAATCACTGGTTGAAAATTTCCCTTTACAAAACCTTCTTACAATTTGCTTGTTGGATAGGATAAAAAGAAAAACTAATTGTTAAAAGTTTAAAACTCTTGAAGTTACTAAAGCACTTAGCTTTTGCTTTTGGCGGGGTGACATTTCCTAAATACTATTTGAATGTATTGATCATGTAGCCGACTCTAATTCATTATGAGATTAAGGCTTGTTGTTGACCTTGTTTTTGTTGTAATATGTATTGGTTTAAGGTGGTAAGTCTGGTAACTCTATTAAGTGTCTTAATGATAAGTAAACGAATACTCATTATTTTACCTTATACTCCGCATTTACTTAAGACATTGCGGAGTATCCTTCCATCCATTTACATGTTAACTAAACGATCACTATTTTTTAAAAAATTGATCAATACGTACAAATTAACAATGAGCAAAACCATATATACAAGCAATTAACAAATCATTGAAATTTGAAACCGACATAGACCATAGTATAATACTAATAACAATGTACAATAGAATCTGAATTCTCAAATTCATTTACACAGTCAACATAATACAATCTTCTAAATAAAAGTCCATTCAAACTCCAATGTCTTAATCCACCATTATAAAAGTATTTAAATTTAGTATTATAAATTAATAATCTTGCTTAGCTTAATAACATAACATAACTCCAATATTAAGAAATTAAATTAATTTTTTCCTCAAAAAACAATAAAAGAAATTAAATTAAATACCACGTGTCTACAAAATCTTCCCAATTTTCTCTTCAGAGTTCAGACCAACACCAACAAACTTCCTTTCTTCTTCTTCTTCTTCTTCCTTTCGATCATCTTTTCAGTATTACTTCACCTGAGTTCACCTTCAACAAAACTATCATATTTTCTCTCTCCTCATCCATTAATGGCGATCTTCATCTCAGATCTCTAATTTCTCACTTTCTCTCTCCTCTTCATCAATGGCGTCGTCTCAATCTCTTGGCGGTTCAACTCGCTGCGGCAAAATCCTTGGTCCATCCTTCGACAAAATCATCAAGAATGTCGCATGGCGGAAGCATACAAACCTTGTCGCCGCTTGTAAATCCGCCATTGATAAGCTTGAAACCCTAACTGAACAACCTTCTCTTTCTCTCTCTTCTCCGATCCCTACATTATCGCCTTCCGACGCCGACGCTTTTCTCTCTCCTCTTCTGCTTGCGCTCGACACCGCTTCTCCGAAGATCATCGATCCTGCTCTCGACGCGCTTTTTCGCCTCTTCTCGAACAATCTTCTTAGGTTTGAGCTCGATCGTTCTTCCGATGATAACAGCAATTCGTTGGTTTTTCAGCTGATTGAATCTGTTTGTAAGTGTTGTGGTTTGGGAGATGAGCTGGTTCAGTTTTGTGTGATGAAGGTGCTGTTATCGGCGATTCGATCTCCGTTTGTTGAGTTTAGAGGTGATTATCTTAACCACATTGTTAAAACTTGTTATAATGTTTATTTAGGGGGTTTGAATGGGACTAATCAGATCTGTGCTAAGGCTGTTTTAGCTCAAATTGTGTTAATTGTATTCGCTCGTGTTGAAGAGGATTCTATGTTTGTTAGTAGTTTTAAGACGATTACAGTTTCGGAGTTGCTTGAATTTACTGATAGGAATTTGAGTGAAGGGAATTCTGCTCAATTGGTTCAGAATGTAATTAATGAGGTTATGGATTGTAATGGAGGGGTTGAAGATTTTAATCAACATACCGAAAACTCCCAGAATGGAGATGTCAATGTGGATGGGAATGAGGATAAGAATGATGGTGATGATTCAGGGGAGAAACCGGAGGAAAATAACGAAGCAGGGGCGAAAGTGGAGGAGAATACTGAACCAGGGGCGAAAATGGAGGAAAATAGTGATGAGGGGAAACCAGTAGTGAAAAGTGAAGGACTGGGAGGATCAGGGGAAAGGGAGAGTTTGCTTAGAGAGGATGGTTTTATGCTGTTTAAGAACTTGTGTAAATTGTCAATGAAGTTCTCTTCACAGGAGCATTCTGATGATGAGATTCTACTAAGGGGGAAAATCCTATCTTTGGAATTGCTGAAGGTGATTATGGATAATAGCGGTCTTGTTTGGTGCTCGAATGAGAGGTAACTTTCTAAATTTGTTTTATCAATCATGTTTGATGTTGCTGTTGTTGAATTTATGATTTTGGTAGTTTATGAAGTTTTCATGCCTAGTTCAATAGTTGCTGTACCAATATATTGACATTGGTATGGTACATTCAGAATATATGAAAGACTATTTAGGTGTACTGCTGTGATAGATGAAGAGAAGCTCTTTTGAAAGTACCTAATACTGGTTTTGTAGTTGCTCTCTTAAAAAACCCAATACTGGTCTTGTATAGTATATACCTTATGTAAGATGAAACACATACAAAAGCCTTATCTCACCAACAAATGCTCCGGATTTCTTACAGATACGAAAGATTTGCACCAGATTTCTTACACCAGAAATTTGTATAAGGTATATACAATGTACACATACTAAAGAACCTAATGCTGGTCTTGTATATATACCTTCTGTAAGATGAAACACTTACTAATCTAATGTAAGATGAAACACATACAAAAGCAAATCTTGACATATTTTGATTCAGTTTTTCCTAATTTAGGCAACAAGACTGGTTAATAGTTGCGTAGTGCAACTATTGTAATTGAATATTTAGCAATATCAATGGGGAAGGATTTCCTACACTTGAGGTACCCCCCCCCCCCCCACCACCACCACACACACACTGGTGCTTGAGGGTTGGAGAGGGAAAGTTAGTAAGGAAACTAAGTAAACTAAGGTCTGGGAAAGAATGGATCTCACAAGTAAGCTCCGGTATACTGGCTCTCAATGCCCTGGGCCTTACTGACAGACCACTTACTCACACTCTCAGGACCACAGACCACTTACAGACAGCTTCTGTGAAGCTGCTTCCTAGTGTATTTGTTTTTCACTTGCCTTTATCAATTGTTGTGTCAGTGATACGGATTTTAAATGTTCCCATCCGAATATTATTGCAATTGTCTGTGCTCTTTCTTGCAGCTTCCTGAACATCATCAAACAGTTTCTCTGTTTGTCATTGCTGAAGAACAGTGCATTGTCAGTGATGACCATCTTCCAGCTTCTGTGCTCAATTTTTATGAGCTTGCTTTCAAAATTCAGATCAGGGTTGAAATCTGAGATTGGAATCTTCTTTCCAATGCTTATCCTTCGTGTCCTGGAAAATATAACTCAGCCTCGTTTTATTCAGAAAATGACTGTCCTTAACCTACTAGAGAAGATTTCTCAAGATCCACAGCTAATCATTGATATTTTTGTCAACTACGATTGTGACCTGGATGCTCCAAACATTTACGAGAGGTACTTCTGATGTCTAATTCTTTGTTTAGGTCTCAAATAGAAAAAAAGGTGTGTAAAGTTTGCTTGTCTGGGAGTTATCTGTTTCCTTTCCATTGCAGATCTATTCTCTATTGTCTTTTGCGTTGTTGTAAATGAATTATTTTGCTAGATTGTTATTATTCTATGTCGTATAAACTTTTGCTATTAATTTGCAGTTTTTGCATCTCTCTGATCCATATCTGCTGTTGTGCTGACTCATCAGTAAATGAATTTTTCTAATGGCATGCATGAGGGTGTTGAAAATTATTCAGAAAAAAGAATACTCATGAATGTAAACTGTGATAAATTGTGTCATTGTAGCAAATTTGACAGATTAAGTAGTTTTATAGAATGATGAGAGGATTTAGTCCAAGATTTCTTCACATGAGCATATGTATTATAGTGTTTGATGATGTAATGGTTTGTTATATGGAAGTGTTTACAGTGTTTTGATGTCAATTGGGATGACATATTGATGAAGCATGATGATTTCTTCTGTTTATCTGTTAATTCACTTTAGAAGTATATGTAATTGTGAAGCTGTGGACCTGTGGTATATCTTTGACAAACTTGCATACTTTCATGGTTAATGGTTTGGAATATATTTTGGTTCACGTCTCTTATGATTTGTGAAAGTGTGTGCTAACTATGATTTTCTTTTGACCATAGATGTCATTGGTTTTCTGCCTTGATTATAAAAAAAATCTTGACCTCATATAACATGTGCTCTGCATAATTTTCTGTGAAATAGTAGATATTTTTGCTACACCTGATCCTTCTACAATAGGTGAGACCACAAGAGCTTTACTAGAGACATTTGATCCACGGTCTGTTTTTAGCAGGAATTGCCATGGTAGTGGCAAGATCAAAAAGTAGTAATTGAACCAAAGGTAGTTTGGATGAAGATTGAAAAATGCAGTGCATTAGATTAGTCTATTTGTTTGTGAGATAAGACCAAATAAATTAATATATTAGTTTTTCAGAATTGAAGCATTCTGTTTATCTGTTTATTCACTTTAGTAGTATATATAAATGTGAAGTGGTATTTCTTTGACAAACTTGTATACTTGCATGGTTAATGGTTGGGAATATATCTTGGTTCACATTTCTTATGATTTGTGAAAGTGTGTCCTAAATATGATTTTAACTGACCAGAGTTGTCACTGGTTTTCTGCCTTGATTATGATGTGCTCCACATAATTTTCTGTGAAATAGTAGATAATTTTGCTACACCTGATCCTTCTGCGATAGGCGGGAGTGTTACTACACCTGAATCATGGTCTGTTTTGAGCAGGAATTGCCATGGTAGTGGCAAGATCAAAAGTAGTAATTGAACCAGAGATTGTTTGGATGAATATTGAAAAGAGGCAATGCATTAGATTAGTGTTTTTTGTTGGTGAGACAAGGCCTACTATTTTTTTTTTTAGTATTGATGAGTGACAGTATAGGAGGCTTATATATATATTAGAACATATCTGCCTGTTGACTCCATACTCATCCTTCTCACCCCTTTTGCATTTCATGCCAATTTGATGATCTTTCATAGTATGACAGATCTGAAAATCTATTTAAGCTCTTATAATTCCATCAGATGTTTGCAGGACGGTTAATGGCCTTTTGAAGACTGCTCTTGGTCCCGCGCCTGGTTCTACTACACCTTTGTCTCCTGTTAAGGATCTAACTTTTCGAGTTGAATCCGTTAAA
Source organism: Chenopodium quinoa (assembly GCF_001683475.1). Taxonomy (NCBI): domain Eukaryota; kingdom Viridiplantae; phylum Streptophyta; class Magnoliopsida; order Caryophyllales; family Amaranthaceae; genus Chenopodium; species Chenopodium quinoa. The sequence goes on from NW_018742244.1 coordinate 3,099,887, forward strand.
TGCCTAGTTAGAATTGTCAAGTCGATGGGAGTATGGATGGACCAGCAACTGAAAATTGGGGAGACTTCTTTGTCGAATAGATCCTCTGTGATGACTGGCTCAGTAGACATGCATTCTGCCCTGAATGGAGAAGAGGGAATGATTGCTGATTATGAACTTCATCCAGAATCAAATACTGAGTCATCTGATGCTGCAACATTTGAGCAACGCCGAGCTTATAAACTTGAAATTCAGGTTTTTTTATTCCCTTATACTTTGGTTTTTCTAATAGTGCTATAATATTTACTCTGTATTGTACTTAGGATGCTTATCTAGAAAGATGAAAGAAGGCATTAATAATTGTTTATCTAGCCAACAATTGCTTGAGTATTGAATGTTGTAACATCACATAATTTCTTGAACAAAGAAAACTGTTTGTTATCTTATTATATGGCAGACAATCCTTTCATATCAACGTCTAATCTAAATTTCAGCCGTTGAAAGCGATTGTCATTAGTAATGCCTTTTTCTGACTTCTATTTGAGCAGTTTCCATCTTTACTGCTCAATCAGGGTCATGTCTTTTTGGACTACTGCTTGCTGCTTCACATCTGTGGAGTCCAGATACATAGAAAAGTTACATAAATGAGCAGAGAGAACCTAGGATGAAGTGTAGTCGGAGAGAATAGGTCAGGTTGGTTTCAAGGGATTCACCTTTTCTTAGTGTGAAAGAGGGAATCTAATAGTGTCCAATCAAAGAGCTCAGGCCATCTTAATTAGGTTCAAGTTGAAGTAACCTGGTGAGGCAAGTGATACTTCCACAATTTTTTTATTATGAATTATCAATGTTATGAGAGTATTATTTTAAAAAAAGCTATGTCCTGAACCTTATGAACTAAACCTGTTCTATGGGAGTTTTGGGCTTAATATCGATATTTTAGCAACAAATCTAGAGTGTGTTTGGGGGATTGAAGGAAATGGAGGGAAAGAAAAGGAAGGGAAATGGAGGGATTGAATTTCTTTCATTTGGATAACAAATGAGGAAAGAAGGGAATTGGAGGGGAGAGAAAGAGGATAGAAGGGAATTAAAGGGGAGAGAATGGAGGATTAACTTGTAAGAAATTGATCTCGCTTACAATGGAGAAATTTGGAAGGGAAACTTATTATTCTTCCCTCCCCTCCCTTTCCCTTTCCCTTCTCGCTTCTTCCCCTTCCTCCCCTTCTTTTCCTTCCCTTCTCTTTATCCAAACAAACTGCTAATGAATCTCATTGTAGTGCTTCGTGTGTTGATCTTAGTGCTAATTCCTAGCATCTTTTTTGGAAAGGGAATGTTTGTGGGCTATTTATTTCAAGAATAGGCTGGATTCAACCAACTCTATCCTAGTCTTTTGCTTGCTGCAGTGGTTAGTTCTGTAATCGTAAGTCATCTAAGATCAACCTGGACAGGAGATCAGCAAATCCAGTTTGTATGATAATATTTTTTTCATTCTCTTCTACTTTTGCTCTTCACACCCTTTCCATGTTTCATTAGTCTATATCTTCCCCAATATTTTTTTTTTTTTTTTTTTTTTTTTGTTGTAAATACTGGTATATCCCTTTTAGCCATCTTGATTCCTGGCCCATTCATCAAATTAGTTTCCACTACTCTTTTAATTAAAAAAAATTATAATAAAATAAAAATGTGATTTCTACAAAATTTAATTTTAGCAGCTCCTTTATTTTTTCAAAGAAAAGAGGAAATTGATCTCCATCAATTAGAATGTTGTGATGTCTACATAATTGAATTGGCACAAGCATGAAACCACCCATTTTCTATACCCAATAACAGGAAAAAAAAAAAAAAAAAAAAAAGAGTTTAATTCTACTCCAACAACTACTCAAAGTCTTTCATACTTCTGATTTTAGTGATGTTAATGTAGAAAATGGGCAGCGTTTGTGATGTATTCCTTAAAATCCCTTGTTCAAGTTTACAGTTTTAAACGACCCAGACCACATGTCAATAGGAGATCTTTTTTCTTAATAATTCTCAAACTTGTGAGGATCATTAGTAACATTTAAAGTAACTTATGTTGTAGTGCCTTTTTTTTTAAATATTGGTTGGAGTGTCCTGCTACCTTAATTGAAATCCTGGATCTGCTTTTGAACAATGACCCTTTATCTGGACCAAATCCTAGACATCTTCATGAGATAGTTGAGTGTGTTACTAGGATACATAACTGTCTTTCAGCAGTACCTGTATCTGAGTTACATAGCTTGTGCACTAACAAGCTCTATTTTTTATGGATTACTCTCCTTTCCATGTGCAGAAAGGCATCACATTGTTTAACAGGAAGCCTTCCAAAGGTGTTGATTTTCTAATCAACACCAAAAAAGTTGGTGGTTCCCCTGAAGACGTAGCCTCTTTTCTGAAGAATACTTCTGGACTGAATCCAACTGTTATTGGGGACTACTTGGGAGAACGAGAGGATTTTCCATTAAAAGTTATGCATGCTTATGTTGATGGATTCAATTTTGAAAAAATGGATTTTGGTGAAGCTATTCGATATTTTCTGCGGGGTTTCAGATTGCCTGGAGAGGCTCAAAAGATAGATCGGATCATGGAGAAGTTTGCTGAGCGCTACTGTAAATGCAATCCAAACTCATTTAAAAGCGCAGATACAGCTTATGTCCTTGCTTATTCTGTTATTTTGCTTAACACCGATGCTCACAATAACATGGTCAAAGATAAGGTGAGCTTTGAGTTTGAAATGTGTGTTTTTTATTTGATATAAGGAGACTAATCTGCCATTAATCTTTCTGTGGGATGTTTGGTAATTCTTGAATTGTCCTCAATCCTCATCCCTTTATATAATTTAAGCTGGCACCACCAAATCTATTTTTCGTAACTGTTTTTTTTTTTTTTTTTTTTTGACAAAATATTCTTCAGATGACAAAAGCTGATTTTCTTCGGAACAATCGTGGAATTGATGATGGCAAGGACTTGCCTGAAGAGTATCTAGGTGCTATATATGATCAAATTGTGAAAAATGAAATCAAAATGAATGCTGAAACTTCTCAACCACAGAGCAAGCAGGTTAATGGGTTGAACAGGTTGTTGGGCTTGGATGGTATACTGAACTTGGTCATGGGGAAGCAGCCTGAAGAAAAGCCGTTGGGTACTAATGGCCTTCTTATCAAGAATATCCAGGAGCAGTTTAAGACAAAGTCTGGAAAATCAGAGTAAGTCCCATGTTATATAGCTTTTTCCTAAAAATATTAATGTTCCACATACTTACTACTACCTCTATTTGTAAGGAATTACGCCTCTTTTTATTGCTAGATGCCTAAAAAGCAGCAGATTTGAATGGATTGAGGTCATGATCAATGTTTGTGTCTCGTAGCATCATGAAAGCTGCAAATTTTAAAGCAACTCTTGAAATAGCCTAACAATTTTGCTCACATATTGCTCAAGTGAATGTAATCTTTTTATCATAGTTGGAGGAAGGAGATACATAGTGCCTTTCAATTGGCAGTCACATGAAAGGCTAATCATTCCCACATATGAAGTGCCATGAAGTGGCATTTACTTTGATGGTCTCCATTCACATTACTCGTTTTAAGGAATGGTTGAGTTTTGAACAAAACATCTCATCCATGCAGTTTGATGATAATGAGAATTTGTTAGTTTTCGTAACAGTCACACTATGTGCAAGGGGCTAAATTTATTTATTATTCTGAATTAAGCATTGAGGATAATGCATCCGTGATACGACAGTGATCGCAGTGTTGTCCACCCCTTGGTCCCCTCTCCTCCCCACCATCACTACCATTGCTTAGTTACCCCAAGACCACAAGCCAACTCTGTCCTGATAGACATAGCGCACAACATTTGATAGCAATTGGGGCAAATCATCACCACCATCTGTTGCTTAGCCTCCACCTTCATACACACACATCATCATCTCTCCAGCATGAATTTGTACACTGAACCCATGTATTACAGAAATATTAACTTCCTTCAAAAGATTTCTATAGAAATTTGCATTATACGGGTTAATCACTAGTGATTTTTCATAGCCTTTCAAATGTTTACTGGTGTTGCATTTTGACAGCAGGCAAGGCACGTAGCAAATAATTAGTATCAATCAATTATTTTTGATTAATAAAACTAGTTTGAGTTTTCAATGATCAAGTAAAGTGTGGTTTGTTTGTGTGTGTCCAGTAAATTATCACAAATTAAAAGCAATTTTGCATATTGTATCTTATCCTGTATCAAAAAGGTGTTAGTGTTAAAGGAAACATTACTTTGTTGCAGGTCTGTTTTTTATGCAGTTTCGGATGTTTCAATATTGAGGTTTATGGTAGAAGTTTGTTGGGGTCCTATGCTGGCTGCATTTAGTATGACACTTGATCAGAGTGATGACAAGTTAGCTACTTCAGAATGTTTGCAAGGCTTCCGATATGCTGTACATGTAACTGCAGTCCTAAGTATGCAGACCCAAAGAGATGCTTTTGTGACTTCTCTGGCCAAATTCACATATCTTCACTGTGCAGCAGATATGAAGCAAAAAAATATTGATGCTATGAAGGTAAACCTTTTAAAGTTATTCAGGAGAAGGGCCCACCATTTTTAATGTGAAGCTGCTTAGCTAGTTAATGGTGCTGTTCATGTAAACTGATAAAACTTATGCAAAAACAAAATAACCGAACATATCTTAATGGAGTTATGCTGTCTGTTCAGCTGTGGTACATACTTTCATTAATCAGTGATAATATTTATACTACGCGTTAATATAATAATGTGAAGCATTCAAGAACACATCCAAAACTGTGTGCAAAACATTAGTTTCTGCTTTCTTTTTATTTAGACAATGTAGTAACACCAGGAATCGGTTAAGCACAACAATATTGAAAAGATGCCTCTCTGAGCACTCTCATAGTGGACGTCGGCTTTCTTTCTAGTGCAAACAACGTATTACATGTATACATGTTTTACCTGCCATTTTCCTTCTGATGAAGTTGTGATGCTTATCCTTGCAGACCATAATGTCTATAGCTATTGAAGACGGGAATTACCTTCAAGAAGCATGGGAGCACATTCTAACATGCTTGTCTAGATTTGAACATTTGCAACTTTTGGGAGAAGGTGTTCCACCTGATGCGTCATTCTTGAGCATGTCTAATGCTGAACCTGAACAGAAATCTCTTAAATCTAGTGAATTGGCTTCTCTAAAGAAAAAAGGAGCTCTTCAAAATCCAGCTGTGGCAGCTGTCGTTCGAGGTGGATCCTATGACAGCAGTGCACTTGGTGCTAACCACCCCAAACTGGTCACCTCTGAACAGGTCACGAACTTCATTTCAAATTTGCACTTGCTTGATCAAATAGGGAGCTATGAGTTGAACCACATATTTGCGCATAGCCAAAGGATGAACAGTGAGGCAATAGTGGCCTTTGTGAGAGCTCTTTGCAAAGTTTCAATGGCTGAGTTGCAGTCTCCAACTGATCCTCGTGTGTTCAGCCTCACTAAGATAGTTGAAATTGCGTAAGTCTACGTTGCTCCTTAAATTTTCCGTCAGAGTTTTCTTTTTGGGTTGAAATGTGTTGGTGTCTAGAAATCTTTTTTTGTGCAGACCACATCTCGGGAGGTCCTTGAAGGTGTGTTGATGTCTAGAAATTTTGGCATGACATTAGAGGCACCTTCTTTTTCCTTATCCACTTGTTTTATGAAGTAGAGTATGGACCAATCCTAGTCCCACCAAGTGGTTGGTTCCACCTGTCGTCATAGTTGCACAAACATGAGTTATTTGAATCAAGCCTTAACAATGGGTTCTTTTTGCAGGCACTATAATATGAATCGCATCAGACTAGTGTGGTCTCGCATCTGGAATGTTCTTTCTGATTTCTTTGTGTCCGTTGGTCTGTCAGAAAATCTCTCAGTGGCAATTTTTGTCATGGATTCATTGAGGCAGCTTGCTATGAAATTCCTTGAGCGTGAGGAGTTGGCAAATTACAATTTCCAAAATGAATTTTTGAGGCCTTTTGTCATTGTAATGCAAAAGAGTAGCTCTGCTGAAATTAGGGAGCTAATAGTCCGTTGCATTTCTCAGATGGTCCTTAGCCGTGTCAGTAATGTGAAATCTGGATGGAAAAGTGTATTTCTGGTAATTTCCTGGATTATTACATTTTCTATCTCATATTATCTTATGATTACTAGTCTGGAAAAATTGTTCATGTATGTTATTAAGTAAACTTTATCTGTATATGATTCAACCTTACACCAACCCACCCAAGCCCTCACCCCTGAAAAAAGGAAGAAAAGAAACGATTTTATGACCATTTTGATTTGGGTAGACTATCTATATGCAGTTGTTTGTTGCTAAATGTTTTTCTTTTCTTAGGTTTTCACAACTGCTGCTGCTGATGAACGGAAGAGTATAGTGTTGCTGGCCTTTGAGACTATGGAAAAAATTGTTCGGGAATATTTCCCTCACATAACTGAGACTGAGTCTACAACTTTCACAGATTGTGTTAAATGCCTCATAACCTTCACGAAAAGCAAGTTTGATAGTGATGTTAGCTTCAATGCCATTGCATTTCTTCGGTTTTGTGCTCTTAAGCTTGCAGAAGGGGGATTGTTTTGCAATGAGGATAGCCAAGATGCCAATTCATATGATTTAAGTGACAGCGGGGAGACCTTTGATAGGCAACCTTTTACTAGTAAAGATGAAAATATTTCGTTTTGGATGCCTTTGCTTACAGGTAAAAACATTGTTTTATCTTTTAAACACTGTTTGTTATTTCTTGATGGGATTTAAACATGTTCTTAAATCTCGCCTGCTTGTATTTTGAACAAGTTTAGTTAATACTGTCAAATTTGATACATTATTTTTTCCTAGTTGCTTCTGCCATAAATTTCTCAGTTTGTTATTTAACCCTTTAAGCTTTGTTCTTTTCATCTTAAGAAAATAATCAGTTTAAAATAAGTTTAATCCAAGGTCATTTCACAACTGAAATAACCTCTGATAAATTATAATATGTTCAAAAAGGTTTATGAAAAAAAAATGAAGCCTAAAGTAGGATGACAAGCTAGTACTAGACAAGACTTTAAGCTTTATGTAATTATACATACTGATTATTCTCTGTTTTTTGTTATAAATAAACTCAAGGTTTATCAAGATTGACATCTGATCCAAGACCAGTCATCAGAAAGAGCTCTGTTGAAGTCCTATTTAACATCCTCATGGATCATGGCAGCCTTTTTTCACGTCCATTTTGGAGTGCTATCTTCAAATTTGTTGTTTTCCCTATCCTCAGCTGTAAAGATGATACAGATGAAACAGAGGTGAATGACGAAAAGTCACTTCAAACTACTAAAGACTCTTCTCATGGTACTCAATGGGACTCTGAAACTTCTTCAGTGGCAGCACAGCGCCTTGTTGATCTTTTTGTTACATTCTTCGCTGTCCTGAGATTTCAACTACCTAACGCTGTTACTGTACTGGCTGATTTCATTAAGAACCCAGGTCCTGGTCCTGCTAAAATTGGGATAGCTGCATTGGTACGTTTAACCAGTGAATTAGGAACCAGGCTTTCGGAAGATGATTGGAGAGGCATGTTAATGGCTATAAAAGATGCAGCTGCTTCAACTCTTCCTGGATTTTTAAGGGTCTTAAGGACTATGGATAACATAAATATTCCTGATGCCATGCAATCCTATCACGGTCTTGATTCTGACAATGAAATATCCAACAATGATCTGGAGGATGACGACCTGCAAACTGCTGCATATGTGGTTTCAAGAATGAAAGGTCATATTGCAGTTCAGTTGGTCATCATACAGGTTTGCTTTTCCCTCTCTCTTTAACCACCTATATATGTGTCCACTTTTCTTCTTTTTGGAAGCATAAATGCATTGCTTGTTGTCTCTCTGGGTGTCAAATTGTCAATGGGTTAATAAATGGCTTTGGTCCTCCAGTTGGGGGGAAGAAGCCTTGCTTATTTCTACCTCTCCTCACTGGGCATTTCATGTTCACTAGTTGAGCTGCCTGCAAGGCATTGACATACAGTGGTCATGTTCGAGTTCTAGAGGATTGATGGTTTTTAGCTTTTGAACCTTCTTCCTTGTTAGTAAACCTGATGTTTCCTGTTTAATTAATTCTATGAATAGAGTAAAAAAGATTGAACCCATTCTGTCAAATGTGGACTTTCTTCAAATCTGTAGTGTCGTGTATTGGATTTGTGACTTCGTGAGAGGGAGAAGTGGCTGGTTGCCAACAAGTCATTGAAATTGCCTTTTGTTATTTTATTAAAGAAAAAAAATATATATATACTTGAAAGCCTGCTACTGCAACCCACTAATTTGCTTTTCTATTGCAGCTTGTGACTGATCTATACAAGACTCATCATGATGGTCTCTCAGAAGCTAACCTCAAGATACTTCTAGAACTTTTTTCCATGATTTCATCTCATGCGAACCAACTAAGCTCTGAAGGTATCATACTGAGGAAGCTTCAGACAGTGTGCAATATGCTAGAGCTCACTGACCCACCTGTTGTTCATTTTGAAAATGAGTCTTACCAGAGTTATCTAGAATTTCTTAATGACTTAGTTTTGGAAAGACCAACGACTCCAAAAGATATTGATTTGGAAGCACAGCTTGTAGCCGTTTGTGAAAAAATATTAGTGATGTATGTGGAGTGTGCTGGGACTCACTTCAGCAAGCAAAAGCCTGCAGATGAGCCCGAGGCACATTGGATCCTTCCATTGCTTTCAGCAAAAAAGGAAGAACTTGCAGCACGGAGTACTTTGCTTTTATCAGCATTACGCACATTGACTCGGTTGGAGAAAGATTCGTTTAGAAGGTACATTTCACGTATATTTCCCTTGTTGGTTGGTCTTGTGAAAAGTGAACACAGCTCAAGAGAAGTATTACCTATTTTGAGTGACATGTTTCAAACTTGTATAGGACCAATAATTGTTGAGTCTTAATTTAGAATTTTTTTGGTATAAACGAGTCTGCCCAACCCCCACCCCTTCATTACACCCCCAAGGTCCCTGTCCGGGGCTTCTTTCACCACCACCGTCTTATGATAGCTTAAAGGTCACCAATACCAAAATTTTGTACCTAAATAGATTTTTGTAGAATGTGTTACAGATGTAAAAGCGAACATTTTAGAGTCCACATATTAGCCAGAATTTGTCCATGATCTTGTGATGCTTGTTAATTTTAATAATTGCCTCGTTTCTTTCATTGCTAAATGTATTCTTGAACTCTCTGTCGTTTGTTTTGAACTTTTAATTGATTGGACTGTAGAGCTGGCTACATATGCATAGAAATTTTCTTTTGATTCTTTTTCGTTCTTGATTATACCCTACTATGTGTCATCAAAGACTAGTTGTTACGTAATGGCTTTATGATTATATCCCAAACATGATCCCCACTTCCCCAGTGCTGGCAACTATGGCTATTATGCCATTTTCGTCGTACTTATCTCCAGGTTGCTGAGTTGCATTGTAACAATACTGACAGCTCAAAACACACATGAAAATTCAACCTTTGAAATAATTGAAATGAGTAATTGAGCAAGTACCTTTCCCAAGTTCATATGGCCCTTTGATTATGGTTGAAACCACTGTTATGAGTTATCAGCTGCGTTAATCATTTTGTCTTTGTATTATAACTACATTCCAAATGGCATATACTAGCTATAACTAGAACCTTAATAACATTAAAATATGACACTGTTCGTCCCACTGCTTGCTGTCTATGCTCTACATTAGACCTTTGTCATACCATACCGCCATTGCCGCGATTTGAATTTTTATACTGCTTAACATACTTTACTTTGATTATCTTTGGCAATTTATATTAACTTCGTATATAAATGATGAAAGATTGTATAACTTTTATTTGTAAATATGAAAGATATAATCGTCGAAGTAATATGTTATTAACGTAAAATTTTAAAACGTTACAACTAAAATAGAATAGAAGAAGTATTACAGAACTATATCAAAATCCCAATCATTTTTCTAGCGTTTTTTTGTCTCACTCTTTCACCATATTAATGCTTGAGAATCATTGAAGGAGCATGTTTACCCCACTAATTACTTTTAGATGGGCAATTTGTGGTAGAGGAAGTATTAAATACTGTTTCGGATCAACATATACCACTAATTTTTCAACGCTGTACTATCTAGGTTATGGTTGCACATCTTTATACTTTTTTTTTTTTTTTTTTTTTTTTTTTTTTTATCTCACCGTATCCTATTCAAATCATATTCAAAAACATTTTTGTTCCGAAATAATATTTTCATTAAATAGATCACTTTAATACAGGATTACGATATTGTTATATACAATCGGTTGTACCGTACACCCATTGGTATTTTATACTTATTTTGATGATTATTTTTCATTTAATCATCAAATGAAGAGCAAAAACTAACCTTGGATGTACGATATACTTGGGTGTATATAACAAATTCTACAAAGGTACTTTTTATTAATGTTTTCAAAAGGATGGCAACATTAGGTTGGTAACTTGATGTAGTGATTAGTGAAGAATGGGGATGTAAACTAAAACATTAGGTTGTAAATTAAAAACTCTCAAAAAGGATTTAAACCTTCTTATACTTGAATCCGAATGAGTTACAAGACTTACAACGGTATCCCTTATCACATATGAGACTATATCATACACAACCCTTAAATCTTTGTCGCTATGTCAAGATCTCACTAGTTCTCATACTTAAAATTTGAAATTACGAGAGTATAATATAATAAAAAAACGCTCAATTAAAACTCCCAAATTATTTTTTAAAAAAAAAGTTACTCCGTACCAAAGGAATCATTCAGTTTATCTTTCCTCTATTTCAATTCAATTTGGAATTTACTATATGATGCTACCGTCCAAGCACAGCACATGTATGTAGTCGATGCAGACCAAAAATCAAAGACTGTAACATAACACAGGTTACGACTTACGACACATTACTACTTATTTGAAGATCTACTTGTTGCACCGGACACTTGGCTGTTAGTCATCAACATTTCTCTGCCTACAGATCCAAGATTCCCTCAATTATAATATCTAGATTCTCTAGATCATGTTGAGTTTAAGTATATTTTTAAGTAGCTTAATTATAAGTTTAAGTTAGTATAATCATTTTCTAATAGCCATCATTAAGCATATTTCATATTTGACCTAAAATTCGCTCATTGAGGGCTCTTAAGTAAACGCTATATTTCTTATATAAAGTACTCCATCCGTTTCATAATTAGAAGCCTTATATTTATTACTCACAACCTTAGGCTTCTAATTATGAAACAGGGGGAATATATAATTCCAAGGTTTTTGTTTCGCAACCTTAGGACTTAATTAACTACTCCACATAAACAACTCTAATTTCTTTAAATGAAAAATATCAATAACTTTAATAATAATAATAATAAATAGTGAGAAATTACCATTAAAAATAATGTGGAACTATGAATGTTAACTATTATAGTTAGTTAAAGTCTTATACATCGGTGTATGGATGATATTCAATACCTGAGATCAAATCCTATTTATTGAGAATACAAAAAAAATAGTGTGACGTCGAGCATCCTAGGGCAATAACAAGGGGCTACTTCCTTGTAGCATAGGTGTCAGTGATGTGCCACGCCGCTAATTTTTATATCAAAGTATAAATTTTAATTAATGTCAAGTATAATGTATTCTACTACGTGATTGTTATTAGTCATTGGCATTAAACCTACATTTGGATCATCTATAATTAATTCTATTAAAAAATGGGTTAGAATTGGGACCTTGATGATCTAATCATAACCTAATAGATACGTAGCATATTCTAATTCAAATGTATGATAATAAAAGCATATCGCATCGAATCACTCCATGTACTCTATCGCTTGCTTAATCTATCATCCATAAATTTGATCAGTCATAATCAAACACTTACCATAATTTAAATTGTTACATGTTAATTAGTATTGATGTAAAATTTATCATATATTAATATCAATATTCTTCATATGGCAAGGAGGTTGAGATGTACCGCCATATTATAACATTATGTTTAATTAATAGTTTTTAATTAAATTTAGTGAAGTCTTAATTCACTAAGACATTGCAAATTACAAATGAAGGAGAGGATTCGATCTACTCGTCTAACTTATATCATAACATACTACCTCCGGTCCAAATTACTCGCATCTTTGAGGTATTATTTATGAGATATAAAATATTTCAAAGTTGCGAGGAATTTGGATCGGAGGTAGTACATAGCATTGTCATTAATTGATAGCGTGTTGAATAATTGGTACTGTATTCCGTATATGTTTTCAAGAATATCTCAATCACGTATTATTTCCAAACATTTCTGGACCACGTAAAACATGAAACTTGAGATATCTTTCATGTCATTTTTACAAAGTGGTATGTACATGTCCAAATCAGTTCGAGGGTATTGAGGAAAACGTGAATTTTGTCACTAAACTACTAAGAAAAACAGGAAACTGCATAAAAATCGTGAAAGATGTAATCGTACTGGTCAAAACTATAATTAGCAATAAATTTTATTTTTTTAAGGAAAAAAAAGGACAATTGTGATTAGAAGCTCCAAATGAATTTTGATTTTTCAAATAGAAATCGAGTATACAGTATGTCATAATCAACACGCTAATTCGCTCATTGTTATTTCAGTACGAATTTACGGGATTATTACATCATAATAATATTCCGAATTTGATCATCATTGAATATTAGACCTAATAGTGATAATAATGGAGTATCAATTTAATTTGGCTAATGTCAAAAATAAAATTAAAATACAAAGGAAATCAAATAGACATCAAAAATCAATTGAAATATATGTGAAAACAACAAGAATCAATATCAAGATTATTATTTTTTTATTGTTATTATTAATAATTGAAGAAAATCAACATTAAGATTTGAAACCAATGCCGTAAAAGATATGGTATAGGGAAAAAGGCCATAAGCTCAAATGTTAAGTCAATAATCCGCATAGATTTAGATAAAATGTTATAGAGGTAAAATAACAATGACAAGCATTTCGTTAATTAAAAAAATAGCTTAATTACCCTTAAAAAGAAAAACACATATTAGGTCAAATAAAGTGAGTAGGAGAACAACACATTTGACGCAAAATTGGTGGCAAGGTGGTATAGAAAGAGGTGCGGCGGTGGTGGTGGTGGTGATGCAATTGGTGTCTATAGGATAATAGAGAAGGCAAGGAGGGAAAGGTAATGGTTGGGACAAGGAGCAAAGATAAATCGAGGCTTTACAAGAATCGAGTTTGGCCGAGTTTTAGTTAATTTGAAATTGCTCGAGCAAAAATTCTTATTTGAACTTGACTCGTTAAAATTTGGTTTATTTGAGCTTTGTTCACATACATGCTCATCAGTTGCATTTTAAATTTGAGCTTGAGTTTGATTGAGTTTAAATGGAGCTAAATAAAATCAATTATTCTTAAGTACCCTGATCATCTATTTAATTTACTTAGACAAATTTTCATTCATAAGTAAGGAACATGGATACTAAAATAGATGCTAATTTATAAATTAAATCATCAGTTACTATATTCCTAGTTTGAACGATATTTAAATCAAGTTATAATCAAACATAAACAACCTTAATTACAAATTACAACAAACTTAAACGAGATGTTGTTCATCAACATTAATCGAATCAAACATGAAGTTATATGTTGTTCGAGTTATTAACTCAAACTCGGCCATAGATTTTTTGCTCCAAGACTGATCTCGTTCATTCACTACTCATGAGTAGTTCATGTAACATCAATTCATTTACACGCTGCCTAGATAGCTAGATGATTGATCTACAACTAATATTCAAATCGTCGTTTATAATAATAGAGACTTTTTCTTTAGGGACTTTCTTCGAACCACACTCTCTAATAACTCTCTTATCCTCATAAGATCGAAGAGCCAAGTTTATCTAAACTATAAGCAATCAAAATTGAACGTTACTCATAACTTTACAAGACTTGTTCTAAGCACACTCTCTGACTATCATGCAACAATGCAAGTAGATTAGCAAGTGATGATGACTAGTAAGACAAAAATATTTGTACCATCTTGAATAATTGCAACAAAATTTTAGTCATCAATTGATATTTAACACAAATCTAATCTAATCTCTAAGCCATTGTATTGGTTCCATTTTCCTTTAGTTTCTACTTTTAAGGGTTTATAGAATATTTTCTACTATATAAGTACACTATTGATTCATACTTATTTTCGTCACTACTATTTGACTCTTCTTTAGTATAGTGATACCATTGCACTTTGTCAATCAAATTTCTAGCCTTCGCCACATGATTTTGAATTTTGACCAACTTTCTCTTATGAAAAATCATTAACTTACATTAGATATCTAAGAAAAAGCCATCAATTTGTTTAATGTTTGATTATTATGCACTATATTTTGGTGAACACATTAGTGCGATTACGAATTTACGATGATGTTAATGGTGTGATTACTATACGATGATGTATGCTATATATAGAGTTTGATTTTTATGAATTTTCTAGTTCTACAAATAGAATTTTCTTATTCTACTAATAGAAAATTTACTAAGTTTGGACACGACAATACCTACAAATTAGATATGAACAAATTTCCATCTAAATTTGTCTACATTTCCTTGTGTATGTCAATGTAGTGTATGTGACTAAGCAAGTAAGAGGAAGTTTCTATGAGACATTTTTCAAACCATATAGTACATTAAGAATAAACCAAAACTATACTTCGTGTTACTTTAGCCGCCTATTTTTAATTACAATATATCTAAACTAATATATTAAATAAAAGACGTTTCTAAAAACGTCTCTATGCCACGTAGACGCCCTCACTACGTCATGTCATTAACTCAACTTCTATCTCCTTATTATCAGCTATATTAAGAATAATATATGGATGAGAAGGTTCGAATATTTGACCTTTTGGAAGAGGTGTTATTGTTTAACCAACTAGGCTAATAGCCAATTATGCTTTAATGTTGCACACTAAATAGTATCATACAATAAAGAATTGAAAATATATACTACATGCATACTATTAAATGCTTTTAAAAATTAACAGTTACACAACGATAAAAAGTAGTATCATGGAACAACGCTCAGGCTACTCACTAGTTTGAAATTAAATCCTGCGTGATATATTAATTGCTACTCCGTATGTTGTTAATGATAGAATAAATTAATTAAATTGTGAAACTGTCTTATTCAAGATTTTGCTTTAATACCTCCGTGTGTATAAGTGTAGCTAAAAATATTTAAATAGGTAACTAAACATATCCGGAGCAGAACTATATAAAACGACAAATGGGACAAACAATCGCACACAAACGAAGAACATCTCATGAAAATATAACGCTTGCATCATAAGGATTAATACTCGTATGTACTCTGTAGTATATATTTGTGTTTATGTAATTATATGATTTGATGTGCATCATTTAATTACTTAATTAATTGCTCCCTAAATCCTTAAGACATGGTAAATCCGATATGAATATTAAGCCAAAATATGGTGGTTAACCATTAATCAGCTTTGGCAGATATGTAATGAGTTGCTGAAAATGACACACTACTCTATAGACGTGTTTTTGATATTTGATCAACTACAAAATCTACAAGAATATTTCCCGCCATATAACGTAAGCGTGTGGAACCATGTACTCCGTATACTTGTATTACTTATATATAATTTATAATTTTATTTATTGTTGGGATATATAATTTTATATGAATAATGCATAATACTAATGTATTATATTTCGTAGTAAATAGGCTTCCTTTTGTCCACTAATTAAACGTAAATTGCATAAACATTATATATTAAGGATTTTAGGACACATTTAATTAAATATACATACAATAATAATATAGAGTCCAAAATGCCTGCTTAAATCATCATATATTTTATTGATATAATTTTCAAGATATTCTTGAGTGTAATGCCGGTATTTGTTTATCGATTGCAATAGATTGTTTTTATATGAAGTATAGTTCAAATGATAATTAATTAGCGAGTTTGCTTCTTTGACCATGTGTCTTTATACCCTTGGTTGTTGGAGGAAGAGATTAGGGCATGTAACCCCCAACCATTGAGTAGTAAAGAGATTACCCATATAGCATATGAAACTCTAATCTTTAATATGGAGTTATTATACTTGCTTGTTAGGATCTAAATAAACATTTTAATTCCTCTTGTTAGTCTTGTATCTTGTGACAACCAAACACGTATTAACAACAATACAAGATACATGTACATAATATGTAACGTAAAATTTCATATAAACAAACATTATATTCTTATTATATATAATCCGTGCATCATAATTTAATCAAGAAATATTATTATAGTCGTCATTTTCGTCAACATATTTTACTTTATAAATCTTCACTTCAATTCACATGAATTAAATTATATTGTTTGGGTGAAGAACATGGAAATTCAACTTCATAAGGGATAGATGATAAATGCTTCAACTTAAAATTAAAATACTCACATCAATCAAATTAAACAATAATCTCTAATCGATTCCGTACGTACTTGCTAAAAAATTATTCTCTCATAAACTAATATAACTGATCCTTAGATTATATACACAAGAATTCTTACTAATAATCTGTATTTTACTAAGGGGAGTACTAAATGCAGGACAATTTTACCTAAATGCAGAATAAGTTATTTTTAAAAAAAAAATTATATTCCAATTTTGTCCTTGTTTTAACTTAATCCTTTACACTTTTTTTAAATGATTAAAATTAAATCCTGTATACTCCTAACTTTATAATCATCTCAACTGTTTAATTTACAACCATATTCTAACGTATTCAATCTTGTATCCTATTTAATACGGAGTATTCAATACTATACAAATTCCTAGACAATAATGAAGTTTACTACGATATTTTTCTGAGGTATGAAAATTATGTGCTGTAATAGATGAACAATCGAACAACATAAAATTTCCATCTTATACGGCTAAGATTTTTGAAGGTCTCTAGCATCCCCTTATACAATTTCCGGGGGTCTCAAGTACCCCCCGGCTAGGATTTCCGGGGGTCTCCAATAGCCCCCGGCTATGATTTCCGGGGTCTTCAGTACCCCCCGGCTAAGATTTTCGGGGGTCTCTAGTACCCCCGAAAAACAAAGTCGGGGTAATTATAATGAAAAATTATAACAATTCAACTAAAAAATTAAATGAAAAAAAACCTAAGACCGGATGATTTATGAGCGGTGAACGACTTCTTTGTCTCTAGGGCTCAAATTGAAGAATTTAAGGGAAATGGTGGAATGAAATAAATTGCAAAAAAAAAAAAAAAAAAAAAAAAAAAAGGTGAATGAAATGAAAAAAATTGGCAAATATAATGAATTGCAAAATAAAAAATGTAAAAACAAAAAACCGGGTGAAATGGCAAATCAGTTTTTTCATTTTGAAAAAGGGTATTTCAGTCAATTTATTATTTTTATATCATTAATTAATTTCTGCATTTAGGTTATTTTGTAGTGCAACAAAAACCTGGTGAAATGCTTCAACTTAAAATTAAAATACTCACATCAATCAAATTAAACAATAATCTCTAATCTATTCCGTACGTACTTGCTAAAAAATTATTCTCTCATTAACAAATATAACTGATCCTTAGAGTATATACACAAGAATTCTTACTAATAATCCGTATTTATTATGAAGTCTCTTAAAATGTACTCATACATTTAAATTACCAGTATTATACTTTATTCATGATTATTACACAAATTCTACTTATATGTACAGGTTCTTTATTTTATGAGTCTATAAACTACTTTGTATTTTATGAGCATATGTTTACCATAATATGACAATTTTTATACCATAAGATGTGTCATTTTATGGAGTTTACCATTATATTGTGACAAGACCATTGGAGTCCAATTATACAGTAGTTCATTGTAGTGTGACTGTATGATCTTGAGTTTATGAATCAACTACTCGTATAATGTCTATATGCAACGGTTCTAGTCGTTAAAAAGGAAAGAGGACGAGACTATGATGTCTTTGTCTTTTTATATTTATATATATATTTTTACAACTTTCTATGTTTATTTAACTTGTCTGTTTTTTTTTTTTTTTTTTTTATTTATTTTCGAAAGAAGTCCGTCTTGAATCTTCTCATGTCTAAACGTCTAATTTCCAACAAAGTGCGCTTCACTAGTTCACTATTTCTTCCGCCCTTAACTTTAGAACATCACCAACCATGATCCAAATAATCTCGTAATCGATCCCACCACAAAATTTATATTTCTACAGTGTATACTAGTACTAGTGTAGATATATTGGAGTATAATATATAATTCTTTTGACAATTAAAAGAAGTAACCTACTTCGTATGAAGTATCATTTTAAACTTCTTTCGTTTGATAAATATTGCAATCAAAAGAGGTTACATTTTTCAAAGCATAACATAAATATTAAGTACTCTATTTTATATAATGGTAAAACTTAAATAATTATAAGATAGTTGATAAGATATATTGAGACAAATTTAACAAAACTCCACATAATTTTAATTTTCCTTGCTTACGTATGTTTCATAATATACTCGTATGTAGTTTAAAGAGATCAAAGTAGTATAACTTAAATAATGCATTAGTGCAAATGTTGCAATATTAAAAAAATAGAAGAAATACGATTATGTCTTTCATGGTGGCTTAGCTAGATTATTAGGGTTTATAGTAAGAGATAGCAAAAAAATTGAATCAATGATGTCACGAAAAGGATAAAGTAAAGAGCAAAACTTGAATTCAAATAAAATAAAATAGGGAAGAATTTAGAACAATTGAGATGGTACGACATAGTAATTTAATATATTATATACTCCATAGAAAACTACTCTTTACAGAGTAATTTAAAACAAAAATATGGTAAAAGTATACTACTCTTAGTTGTTACAAATTGAAAGTTAAAATTTCAACTTTTGATTATATTGCGCATTGTAGATTTGTAGGCGCGGGCTGCTGGCATGACCAAAGGCCTGTATAATTCGTTATTATTCTATGACAATATATTTTGGAGGGGTATATGCATGATGCGTCTTTTCATATACTAGTTGATGGGTATATGTGTAATTTCCTCACCAAACAGTAAAAACAAGTTGTAAACAGTAATTGGACAGCTCATCAAAAATACTGAATAAATGACCCTGATTTTTCAATATATTTACAAAAATGACATCAGATTAACAAAAATTTGTTTATTTGGCAGATTAACTTGTATTTTTCCATATATAACTACTCGTATCATCTTCTTGCCATAACAAATTGACAAAAACTGAAGTTTTGTCATATTTTTGTCATATTTGGTGTGCATGGAAATTTTGTCATAGTTGGTGTACGTGCATGGTAATTTTTTTCTTGGAGCTTAGATTTCAGTTGCACCAAGTAGCACATAAACGTTGGAGAGTTTGGACTAATTAATTATAAGATATATAGTAATATAGTATCAACTATCAAGTAATTTAAGTTAAGACTTGACTTTCTTAGTAATAAGATTCAATTTATAATTATATCTTTAAGATGTGGGGATTAGAATTTATCAAAGAATGGTTTTTAAAGGTGGGGGTTCCTATAATTTTTTTACTTTTGTTGTATATTACTCTTTAAACATTGAAAAATGCAAAACTTGGGGTTTGAAGTAATAAGGTGGGGGTTCCTAGCTAAAATGTAGATTAGTATAATTTGTTGTTAATCAATGAAAAATTAGAAACAATATCAATAATACATTAATAATAAGAATAGTTTAATAAGATCCAAGAGGACAAAGTATCATATATAAAAAATTATGTTTTATATATATATGGTTTGACTAGAATTTTTTATTTTTATTTTTTAAATACTCGTATATTATGAGAAGTATGTAGTATGTTTTCAAGGGAAAACACATGTGTAAATCAAGTTTAATACATTTTTTTATTAAAAGAGATGAAAATAAAAGAAAAATGATAATGGAAATGGAAATGGAAGGAAGAAGCTAATTAAGACAGATGGAACATGTATATGTGTAAGAAGTAGAGAGGAAATGTGCTTTTTCTTCTTTTAAAAGATAATAATACTGAATATATTGTTCATCCCTTGCAAAATGTAATACTTCAATTCATATTATTGTTCATCTTTAAATTAGATGGAGTGGAAGGGAATAGGGACGCGTAATCAATTAATTTACAACATATCACATCAAATCAAATAAAATAAAAATCTCCATCAATAAAAAATTAAAATTGCAACCATTGTACAATTCTTTATCTCATCTTTTATATGGTTGTTTCATACGGTCATACCCATCACTTTTTATCGAATTACACATATGATTAAACGTAGTCATGCATGGTCGCTCATGCATGTAATTAATTGTTAGAATTATTTCAATGTTTAGTTTATTTGCAAATATCAATTTCTTTTAGGTTAAAGTCATCAACAATTAAAGTTATCATTGGTTATACCAGAAAGTAGGTTTAATCGGTTAATTAATGCATTTCAACCATGTCTTCAACACATATACTCCCTCCGTTCCCGAAAGTTCGACTCACTTTGCATTTGCGTGGTCTCCAATGAATATCTTCGACTAGGTATAAGTAAAAATTATCAAAATTTCACATTTGAAAATTTTATAATAAGTAGAATCTAGTAAGATTTCATATACTAATTCATTTACTACGGTATGTTGTATAGGTCATAGAATGTGGTCAAAAAAAATTTATTTTGACCTTATGAATAGTGAGTCGGACTTTCAAAAACCGGAGTTATATATAAAATTAAAAAAAAATCTCAAAAATGATTTAGTTAAACAAATTTGAATTCACACTACCATAGTACCATGACTATCATCACATTAATGGACCAATAATTTTTTTTTTTTTTTGAAGAATTGATGGACCAATTTAGTTATTATACACACTACTAAGCACGTGCAAAAAATACAACATTAACAATTGGCACAATATTACCACCCTCGAGTCTCACGTGCCACTTCCCCCTTCTCCCTCGTTCTTCCTCCACCCATAAACCCCTATAAATTCTCCCCCTTTTTCTCTGTCTTCCCCCAAACTAAATGACTAAACTCATTTCTCCTTTTTTTTAATTTTCCTTCTTATTTCTAAATCAAAATAAATAAATAAACACATACGTAGTATATTCTCTAACTTCCTCAACCCCCACTTTTCCAATTTTACCCTTTTCTCGCTCCTTTTAATTTCCCGGTGATGGATGTTCGGCGACGACAACCACCACTGCCACCGGCGTCGGCGAATTTGAAACAACTTCGCCGGAAAACTTTCGCCGGAGACGAGTCGCCAAAAGCTTCCGACGCTTTACCTCTTCCTCTTTACATCACTAATGGCGTTTTTCTGACCCTATTTTTTGGGGTTGTTTACTTTCTTCTTCAACGATGGAGGGAGAAGATCAGAAATTCTACCCCTCTTCATGTTGTTTCTCTTTCCGAGATTTCTGCTATTGTTGCTTTCTTAGCTTCATTCATTTACCTTCTAGGGTTCTTCGGAATCGATTTTGTTCAATCGTTTATTTCACCCAGATCATCTTATGATGATGATGAGGAAGTTATTGAAGGAGTGAGTAATGAACAGCAGATTCTCAAAGAGGATAAGCGAATTCCTTGCGGAATTCCAATCTCTTTACCCGAGAAAAAATTGGAGGTTCATCAATTACCCAAAACCCTAGATCTTACCCCAGAAGACGAAGAAATTGTTCAATCTGTTGTTAAAGGTTCAACCCCTTCGTATTCATTGGAATCGAAGCTTGGTGATTGTTTCCGAGCTGCGAAGATTAGGAGAGAAGCGCTTCAGAGGACAACAGGACGATCCATTGTAGGGTTGCCATTAGACGGGTTCGATTATGAATCGATTTTAGGACAATGCTGCGAAATGCCGGTTGGATTTATCCAGATTCCGGTGGGAATTGCCGGGCCATTGTTGCTAGATGGGATTGAGTTTTCGGTACCGATGGCGACGACAGAGGGATGCTTGGTTGCGAGTACAAATCGAGGGTGTAAGGCAATTATGATGTCTGGTGGTGCAGCTAGTGTTATATTGAAGGATGGGATGACTAGAGCTCCTGTTGTTAGGTTTGGATCAGCTAGAAGAGCTGCTGACCTTAAGTTCTTTCTTGAAGATCCTGCTAATTTTGAGACCATTTCTCTTGTTTTCAACAAGTAAGTCTTTTCAATTTCAATTTCAATTTGATTTTTGGATTTTGATTTTGATTTTGTTTTTGCTTTGTTCATTTTTTTTTTCTTTGGGTAAATTTTGTTGCTTTTCATCTGATAATGATTGATAGGTTAGCTATCTAGTACTCCGTATTTATTTAGGAAATTCAAACTGTTTTGATGGTAAATTCTGAATAATGTTGACTATGCTGATGTTGATGTTTTTGTGGATTTTCAATTAAATTATGGGAAAATATCTTATTTTTATTTTACTATATCCTTATTTTTAAATCCAACCTTAGATTATGGAAGAAAGATTTAAACTTTGTGATTTCCATTTTATGGGATTATTAGCCAATTTTTGGGAAATGGGATCATTAATTTTTTGAATTTTGTATATGATGATCTTTGATTGTAACTTTGGGCTGATATTTGTGTTGTTTGTTGGGTAAAAATAGGTCAAGTAGATTTGCAAGGCTTCAGGAGGTTAAGTGTGCTATTGCTGGAAAGAACTTGTATGTTAGGTTTACTTGCAGAACTGGTGATGCCATGGGAATGAACATGGTTTCCAAAGGTGTTCAGAATGTGTTGGAGTATCTCCAGAGTGATTTCCCTGACATGGATGTTATTGGCATCTCTGGTGAGCTTATAATTTTTTCGCAACGAATTATTATCGTTTTTTCGCAACTAGTTAGACTTACAATTGTTTAGGGAACTTTAGTAGTAAAACTTAAGTTGAGAACCTTTTGCAAATGTATAGGAAACTATTGCTCAGACAAGAAGCCAGCTGCCGTAAACTGGATTGAAGGAAGAGGAAAATCTGTTGTTTGTGAGGCTGTCATCAAGGAAGACATTGTGAGGAAGGTCCTTAAGACCGATGTAGCTTCCCTTGTAGAGCTTAACATGCTCAAGAATCTTACTGGATCTGCTGTGGCGGGATCACTTGGTGGATTCAATGCTCATGCCGCCAACATCGTGTCTGCCATTTACATTGCCACTGGTCAAGATCCGGCACAAAATGTTGAGAGTTCTCAATGTATTACCATGATGGAAGCCGTTAATGGCGGCAAGGATCTACATATCTCTGTTAGCATGCCCTCTATTGAGGTAATTGAACTGCTTCATGAATCCATTTCTGTCTGTTTTATGCATATTGTTAAGCTATGTAACGTTATGATATTTCTGGTTGGTTTTCTGCTATTGGTTCTATCTATTACATTTAAAGGATATTCATTAAATGACTTTACACCAAACTCAACTACGGTGGTCCATTGATTTTACACCAATCCAAATTTGAAACTTCAGTCATTTCTAAAGATGTAAAACTCAACGCGTATGAGGTGAAACTATTCATGTGCTTGATTTGTCTAGATGCAAGCCACGCCATTAGTTGAGTTGTATGTTTTGGAGTATCGGTGGAATTCAAGTTTTAGTGCTCATAAAGGACCACCTTTCTTGAAAAGATTTTTTTGTTTGGGGTGGAATTTGAGTGATGGTAGGGCAACATTCTTTGTAAAAAGTATGAACGTTTGGTTTAGTTGTGGTTAATTTTCGAGTTTGCCAGACTGCATCACATGTGACAATGCCGACTTGCTAGTGCTATCAAAGTTTTGTGTGGCATCTTTGCGGGTCTACACCAAGATTTTCATTGCATGTGTCTATGGGTCCATTAATGTACTGTCGGTTTGGTCCTTCCATTTCAATTTAGTGAACCACGTTTCGATTTTTGTGGTAAAAATTTCTTGGTAATTTGCATCGTTGTTATGTATTTACCTTGGAACTTTCCTGATACTTACCATTTGTTACTGGTATCAGGTTGGAACAGTGGGAGGCGGTACCCAACTAGCTTCTCAATCAGCTTGCCTTAACTTGCTGGGAGTCAAGGGTGCAAACAGGGAGACTGCTGGAGGAAACGCTAGACTGTTGGCCACTGTTGTTGCCGGTTCTGTTCTTGCCGGGGAGCTCTCTTTGATGTCTGCAATTGCAGCCGGGCAACTTGTTAGAAGTCACATGAAATACAATCGATCAAGTAGAGATATGTCTAAAGTTGCCTCTTCCTAAAAAGGTTGCTTTGACATTATCAGAACCTTCAACCTCCTGATCTAGCCGAAAGATCAGTGAGAAAGACCGCATTGAGAGGTCAAAAATGGGAAAGAGAGAATGAAAGGAGGAGAGACCGCGAGTGATCAGCTTTAGCAATAGCTTTAGCAATCCTTGTAATAGATTAGAGATGTTTCCTCTTCTCTCTTTTCTTGCTTCTTGCAGATTTGTGTAAAATGGGGAGAAGGGATGTAAGCTTGTGTTGGGTTTCTTTTTTCTTTCTTTCTTTTTTTTTTTTTTTCTCGACAGATTACTGCATAGTTCATCATCTTTTATTTGAACTTTTAGTTTGCATGTGTTTCAGAAATAAGAAGAAATGTCTATAATTAATTTAATTACTACTCTATTTTTGTTATCTGTATATTCTTCCTTTCCTGCTATTCATTAAAGGCAGGGAAAATTCTGATTCAAATAGTAATAAACATTCATTCTCAACTCTGTTCTGGTCTATTCTACATTATTACTATTGGACTCTTAATTTTAAAAGTATTTATTAATTTCATTCAAATTATTTCTTTTAGAATATAACAAGAAATTATTATGAATATATATTTGAACGAAATAATATCAGTAATACTTGTATAACGTATCTTATTGTATGGTTCAAATTCAAAGCGATTTTCATTAATTGGTGAGCAATTATTAAAAAGGTTAATAATTCACTTTCACTACTAGACGTGCTGATATAAAAGTGTCAAACATATGTATTGACTATTGATATAATCTAACAAGACTATTTTAAAAGTGAGCACCAATAAATTACGACTTTACGAGAATATATAGAAAGGCATATGCCAGTGTTTTTAAACTTTTTTTTCCCGACTTTAAGTTTATCATGAGTTGTATAATTAGACAGAGAGACTTTAAATACGATTTTACGAGACTACGAATTCCAAAATAGTGATAGGATGGTGCACAAGCACAACTACTACTATTCATATTCTACAATCATTACAAATTGTATATCAATGCTAATAGTGATGTTTTTGTGACTTAATTGGAAAACAATCTTAAGGCTTCAACTCTTGGCTGTTACTTAGCTGGGGGAGTCGGTGTGATAGCATGAATCAAAAGTTTCAATAAAAAAACAAGGAAGAAATCAATAAAGTTTTGCTAATCACGTTACATTTATAGCAGGGATTCTCTGGCTAGAAGTTGTCATATTAGTGAGCTTAATCACAATAATTAGTTTTTTGTCCAGGGTGTCCCTAATGTGGGCCTAAATGTGATTATTTATGCTAATTTGACGCTAATCTTGATCTATAATTATCATTGGATGGCAAAAGAAAGGCATACACTTAGTGGGGTGGAATCATTCATATGGAAGAGGCTAGATCCATCTATGAGTTTTTATTTATTTTTTACAAAAATTATTATTATTCTATTGGAGCTACAAACTTAGTAGGTTACTACTTATATCATTTATCTAATGTGATACTAATTATACCATTACAAAGGTTATTAGGAACTAACTACTCGGTAAGTACTTTTTTATGGTAATAATAGTTTTAAAACTTAATAAGGTGGAATCATTCATAACCAAAGCTACAATTATTTTATATAGAAAACTATTTACGCAATTGGCCCTCATTTTGTGTCACTTTGATTACAATTTTGTTCAACTATGTAGTTTAATTGTATATTGCAGACGTGAATTGAATAATATGTCAATATGTTTAACTAGACTATAGTCCCATGAGAACGAGGCCATGATTGGGCAAACAAAAACCTAAATATATTAAAGAGAGAGGGTAATACATGCTTCATTTTGACTTAGTTTATTACACTAATTAATATATACATAAATAATATAATAATAAAAAAGATGTCAAAATTTCAAACTATCAACTTCAGTTATAAATATGATCGATTATGATGTATAAATAAACTCGTGTCTATATTGAGAAACATGCATGTGCAATTATAATGAGCTAACAACTCTTTAACATGAACTCTTTCATTGATTAGGGATTATTAATTAGGGACGAAAGAAGACTTTATTTCTTCTTCTTTGAAGTGAAGGAACAAAAGAAGTAAACCATGTGTTTTATGAATGAATGGATACTATCATTGACTTGAGAACTAAAGAAGGTACCCAATTTAACTACTCCATTATTAAGTCAATTATTGCCCAAACTCTTGTGAAGGATCTTGCTTATTCGCAATACGCAAGATAGTACCAATTCTGAAAAAGGCCCATTAGTGTTCATCAATGCCAATGAAAACGGCAATTAATTTTTTGACAACTGATATTAAACTAACTTAATTACGTATGCTCTTTTAGTCTCTACTATCTTTAAATTAGCGTGGTAAATAGGTAATCACACACAATTTGTGAGTAAAACGATTAGTACGAGTATTTTATAACTATATAAAGAAGTTACAATTTTGGGAAAATTCTTTAGTTTGTGTACATTATATACGACAGCTAAAAAAAATGTAAATTTATCGTATGATGTTTTTAAGTTTTAGCAAAACACGTAAAAGTCATAGTCAATTATCTCGAAGATGACAAATATAGGCATTTTATTAGAGGAAATTACCCCTAAAATTATGGAGTATAGTAAGGAAAATTGTGCAAGTGTGACACTATTGTTATCCTTTTTCAGCGATCACCAT
This sequence comes from Chenopodium quinoa, assembly GCF_001683475.1. Lineage (NCBI taxonomy): Eukaryota > Viridiplantae > Streptophyta > Magnoliopsida > Caryophyllales > Amaranthaceae > Chenopodium > Chenopodium quinoa. The sequence goes on from NW_018742244.1 coordinate 3,126,824, forward strand.
GCAAATTCTTCTCGCATGAAATAAGCCAAGACGAAAACCCAATTTACACTAACCAATTCTACAACAAAAACAATACGAATTACCAATTTTTATACGACCATGTATGTTGTATGTCCGAATAGTCATGTGTTACATCATGGGCCATTTGCTCCCAAAACGCATAAATATCATGTGTTTAGTTTATTCATGTGTTACATCATGGGCTTTTTTTTGGTCCCAAAAATATCATGTGTTACATCATGGGCTTTTCCACTTAATTCACAAAGAATTCTAAAGTTGTACAAGTTAGGAAGACTACAATAGTACGGAGTAAGGTGTATCGTAGTATATCCTAGGTGCATGTCCAAAAATTGTAAAGGAACAAACTTTGAGCACCTTTTGGCTAGCGTTTATGACGGAATTAGTCAATCCTTGTATTTATATTGTTTGGCAAGTTATGACAGTTGTACCACCTCTCCCCGGTATAGTTATTCTGTAGTTTAGTAAAGAGAGCTAAACTCTCTTGTTGTTTATATATCTTGTGATCTCGAGTCTGTTAGGAGCTAGTCTCCTTCTTTGGCCGTTGTAAAATAAAAAATTAAAAAAAAAGGGGTAATATATCTAAAAAAACCAATTGAATATAGCCATATAGGTATGATATAAAATTACTAGGAAAGATCTAGGACTATAAACTAAACGTTAGGTATTGCACATGAAAGGTCGTTAAAATAGAAAAAGGATTTTAAGAGGGACAAGGATGCATAAGACAATTTTAAGTAGATGATGGTAAGACTGATAACACAACACTTTCATTGATAAATTCTTGACTAATGTATATGAAGTACTAGTCGATAATAAAATGACTAGATGTGAACTATACTAACAAAGGGCTTTAAATCCTTAATTCCTAGTACAATTAACATAGAAAAATAGACCAATAATGAATTATATTTGTTTGTTTCAAACATATAAGACACATCACTCATCTACTAAAAAATTTCTGAGTTGTGTACAACGTCCTTTCAAAGGTTTATTTTGATGCTTCAATTAGAATGATAAATATTTTTTAAAAAAAAATTCAGATAAAATTATAGTCCCGGCGGGGCTCGAACCCGCGACCTTCGGCTCATAAGACCAACGCTCTAACCAACTGAGCTACGGGACTTGTTGTTGTGTGCTTAAGTAAAGTAATTGTATATAAATAATATTGTTATCAGCTTTGTTATAATGGACTATAAAAGGAAGACTTTATGCGCAAGCCCAAGCAGATTCCCAAGGTACAAAACCAAGTCTGGCAAAACCCCTGCAAAAGTGCAAAGCCCATCATATGTTTTCTCGCCTTTTTCTCTCTCCTACACCAACCATACCGTACTGTTTCACCAGAATTATAGCCATTTTTACGGAGTTTATGTTTTGTTCGATTATACTGTATTGTGTTAATTGCAACTTTTCCATAAAATACAATTATTAAGGTATACAATTATACCAGTATAACTCAATTCAATAAATATTGCAAGTTTTGCAATTATAATTAGATGGAGCAACCTAGTAAAATATTAAAAAGTTTCTCCGAACAAAATATATGACACTTCTATTACGGTGTATGTACATTATTCTATAAATGTACAATAAGAAATTTCTTGCTTTTAATGTAGGACGTTGAACTTTTAATCTTTACTCCCCCCGTCCCTAGAAAGAGGTATGTAATTTAGGGACGGAGGGAGTAACAATTAGGTTTTATTTAGTTATCAGAACTACAAGATAGTTTCAATTTCAAAATTATTTCACAATGGAGCCATACCTCTAAGTTGTAAAGTATTCTAATTTTTTCCTTCCAAATGTACAATAACTAATGCTTGTCACAATATATTTGAAGGTCAGATTTTAACTTTTTGGCTAATAGAGTTTTAAACACGAGTTGGCGAGTTGCATAAAATGCTAACTATTATAATATGAAAGTTGTTTATTGAGTTGCAATACCAACGGATTTTAATATATTTATCATTAAAAAATCAATTAAAACGACGCACCAAATCAAAAATCCCTGTTCACCTCACAAAAGAAACCCAAGATCATACAATAACACCCTCACTTGTGAGTATTGCAAAAAGCTAAGTATACAACTCGATCAAAAAGCTTCAACAATACGGAGTCTAATCCAGGTAACACATTTTTGGTAGTTTTCTTCTTTAGCTTAGAAATAACTAAAGAAAACGACCCTTTAAAAAGTGTAGTGGGAATATTAGATGTTCGTTTAAAGAGACAAAGGTCGTTTTATACTTTTATGAACATGCAGTTAAGTTTTCCTTGATGACCGTGTTATTTTTACAGCCTTTGATAAAATAAAATTAGATATTCGATGCTCCATTTTTTACCCATTTTATGTTGTTGGAGCCTCCACTAACCACATATTCTTGCTTCCATTTTTTGGGACAATCTTGTTCTTGCTGTTTTATTTTTCCTATAGTTCCAATGTTTTCTTTTAACTCATTTTGTCTGATGTATTTTACCACTGTTTTTTCTCTCTTTTTGTGTTATTATTGTTTTTAGAAATTCGGATTAAGCTATTTAGAGAATCGTCCTTACATTTTGGTAATCACCTAATTCATTGAGCAAACTGCTAGCTAAGTATACGAAACAAAAATTTTCATGCGATCCTACCATACTACGAGTAACGAAGTATATTTTTGAAGACGTCAGATTATTTGCTTAATTATATATTTATATACATCACCAAAAAAAAAAGCGTTAAATGTAGAATGCATTCAGATGTATGTGATATTCATTAAACCAAACAACGAAATCCATCAACATATGATACAAATGCATCGTGCATGGGCAGTCGTCGGGTGAACAATAGTAAATCGTACTTGTACTAAATTTGAAGCCTAAATTTACTTGTACTTTCAAACCCTAAATAATTAACTTGTACTTTCGAAGCCTTAATACTTGTGCTTTGTTGAAGCCTTAATTGAGGACAACACAATCATTTTTGGGCTAGTTGTGCACCAATTAAATCTATGATAAATGATATGCCTTAATGGATTAGATTAATTAATCTACAAATGCTATAACTAATGATATATTATATGGTCAATTTTCTTTTAGCGTAAGGCCACTAGCATGATGCGTCTAATTAATTACATATTCACTTGATTAAGTTACCTAATCAAACTAATGCTCATAATAGGTTAAGAACTAAGAACCTTTTGTCATCTTATCTTATTTTACTTGTTACCTTTCTCTAAGGTGTTCCACCTGCCTACCTTACACACAATATGAATTAGTTTATTGAGTTCGTGTAATCTTGAATTGTGGTTGGAAATAATTAAATTTATGTCGTAGATAAGGAGAATTAATTAGAGGCTATCACTTTCTATATATATATATAATATAACTAATATGATTGGCCTCTTTAGGCCCTGTTTGGTGGTAGCGTTTGAAGTAGTGGGTAGTTTTTTGACTAGTAAAAACACTAATAGAAAAAATTTAAGAGTGTTTGACAAGATAACGATTTTAGTAGTTATTAACAATAGAGGTAGTGTTTAGGTAACTATTCTCAAACGTTAAATATAGTAGCGTTTAGAAATAGCGGGTAGCGTTTGTGAAATTTTTATTACTTTTAAATCAATATTTACATGAATTTTGATAAATTTTTGTACTGCAACCGCTACTATTGCAAAACACTCATACTATCAACCGTTACTTTAACAGCTAACTCCGACTACTAATTACCCGCTACTCGCTACCTTAACAGTTACCCGCTACTTGACTGCTAATATGTATGTGTTGGTTCATTTCACTATTAAATTTGGAATCCTACTTAATTTTTGTGCTCCCGATAAGTTTTTTCATTACAATTGGCGACTAGTAATAATATTTTTGGAGTGGAATAATAATGTCCCGTAAAATTGTCAATCTATTGATTTTATTTTCTCACACTTCCTATTAATTTTATTCCTCGTGAATTTTAGTGTCAACTGAACAAATACTTAACACTGTAATAGTGTAAAAATAATACAGTACGACCATTAGTATAATTATTGTCAAGTGATAACACACAAAAAGGGTTTAACCAATCACTACAAGTAGTGAATGTAAGCCATCCTTAACTTGACATTAACGTAATTAAATAATTGAACAATCGGCTCACAATATTATTATGAAATTATATATTATTCTAGCGAATATTTTAAGTATATATGTGACAAAAGAGCTAAATCATGGTCACCTTTTTGGTGGCTCAAGAAAGGACACTTGTAATTTTGATTGGACATCATGTGACTTCCTTCTCGGCTTTCTGAGTTATGCATCTCCACTGTTATGATACAATTTCACCCATTTTGGCTTTCTTGTACGTCCAAGAGAGGGATAGTTTAAGTGATTAGAAACGTAGAGCTTTTTCTCCCAGTTTTTGAAGATATTAGAATTGATTCTCACCCCTTTTTTAGTTTGTGGTGGCTTTCTAAAAATAAATTTGCTTCGTCACTGTACCATATTTATCTTATAAGAGTAAGGAGTATATGTTCAAATGTTCAATGTTTTGGTAAAATCAAGCTTCTTTTGTTTGAAATTAGTTATCACATTACAACATTGTTGTTGTAATTTCGCTATTATTAAATTGTCCCGTACAATGTTGTAGATATTATATAGAAGTATATTCCTACAAATATATACTTTGTCATACTAATATGAGCGAGCTATTAAGATAATTTTTGTTAATTATGGTAAATATTGATATAAGTTTGATACAAAAACTTCTTTTAAAGTAAAATAAAATCTAGTTCCATTATTGTTCATCTAGCCCCATCCAGTTAAGCTAAGAAATTTTTGTGAAGGAATGAATCTGTTGATAGAGTGGTGCGTGTCAATGTGTCATGATGAACATCAAATATTATACGGAGTACGATTCAATTCCAAGCAGCTTAAAATACTAATCCCCAAACGCAAGAAGAAAAGCATAAGTTAAAGGTATGATTAAATTAATAGAGTAAAATATATATATAGAGTACATATTTAAATTGTGTAATTTTAACCTTACTATTAAGTGGGGAATAAATACAAAAGAATGTGATATTGTGGTCAATAGAGGAGACACTTGTAACTTAAGGGAGAAAAGCAAAGTACCATTGTATAAAATATAAATACATTTTAAGAAGCAACAAGTTGAGTCATTGTCCTCAATATTAAAGGGGCCAAATTTTGTATTTTTAACCTCATCCAAGTTAATCACTTTGTTCACTCTAATATTTCTTTGAAGTAAAATAGGGCAAGGTTGTTTGAGTTCAATAAATAATTTAATTAATTAAAATAATTAACTAGATATCCGTTAGTCCAAAAAAAAAAAAAAAAAAAAAAAAAAACACTGGAGATCCGGGTGGAAGGTCCTCCTTTAGTTGTGGAATTACCGGTACTTACGAAGTAATTAAAAACTTCATACTTAACTAAAGTTGACGCCGAATTATAATTAATTTGTTCATTTAATCATATATATAATACTTTGTACTTCACAATTCATAAACATATGTATACAAGCTCACAACATATTGCATAGTAACATGAAAATCTAAAAAATTTAATGTTTGACTTCATAAACTCCAATATTGACTTGCACAACTTAGAGTTAAGTATAACATTGGGGTCCAAGTTTTTTAATTTTTCACCTTTTGGAACCTCAGTTTTTTTTTTCACCTTTTGGGACCTATGGTCCAATTTCCGGCCAAAAGTAACTAAAGGTGAGTGAAAAAACATAGTCCCTTAGTTAAAAACTTAGTCCCTTCATTTATTACTCTCTCTCACATGTGGTTAATTACAAGGCTAAAGTTTGCTATTAATTTTTATATTTTCTCTCCTTTAACTTCAACACTAATTATTAAAAGGTTTTTCTTCTCTTCTAAAATTTAATGTTGTTCATGACGGTAGTGCACGTACAATAACATATTAACAATTAGAGAGGTTAGTAGCTTAGTATGGATCGATGGTGTACAACACAATTGTCATTAACTCATTATATACAATAATTAGAAAACATTATGAATGATAAACAATTGCAAGCACGCTAACTAAACACACAATAATAAACCAAAATAAACTTGTAAATATATTGTTAAAACAGTGAATTTCCCGTCAAAAAAAAGTATAGTTCAATTTATATACTTGTAATTATACGTAAACTTATGCTTCATATTCAAAGATGACAATATATATATATTATTAGGAAGTAACCCTTTTTAACTTGGTAATAATAGAAAAAAAAAAAAAGAAAAAAAAAAGAAAAAAAAAAAAAAAAAAAAACTTTAACTTATACATACGTAGTATATAGTTTATAGTCAGGTTATCATTTTTTAAATAGGTAATTAATTATAAGTCACATATCATGACTATCGGCCGCCGTCTATAGAGCTGCTGATTATTGATAATAGGTTATGCTATGCTTTTCCGTATTTGATATGTATATATTAGATATCAAGTTAAGCGAGGTGGTCAATTATATTAATGTTGAAGTCACACATAAAAAGTAAGTAATTAGTAGGTAAAAGTATACGAAATCTACAACATAGTTGAATCGAAATTGGTGCGATTTGTGGTTGTTGGAAGCGTTGTGGACGGTGGTTGGAGAACTTGGAGGTGGTGCTGCAATGGTTGGGTGATTTTGGGGAGGTGAAGGTCGTAGGGGTTGCTGGGAATAGTGAAGATGGCTGCCCAAATGCTGAAGGAGAAATTGCATTAAGTTTTAATTTTTTTAAAAGAAATTGCAATAAGGTTAAGGAATCAAAAGATTGCCATCGATTTTTTATAAATATTTTTATAAAATTTTATATTTAAAAAATTTATTAACGATTCGTTTGTGTTTTTTGGTTTGACAGTATTTATGTTGTATTTTTTTTTTTTTTCTGTTTTTATATATAAAAAAAGAAGGGATTATGTTTTTTTCCCTAAAATGAGTGCTAAGGGATTAAGTTTTTCTCAGGTGAGTTAAATGTGAGTTAACTTACCGGATTCTTAACTCTAGGTCCCAAAAGGTGAAAAAAAAAATCAGGTCCCAAAAGGTCAAAAATTTAAAAACTTAGACCCCAACTTTGTACTTAACTCGCATAACTTAGAATACCCCAAAAACTCTGCCATTTTCCTTGTATCTATTCCCTTCTTTTCTCATTTCTCCGAAAATAATTAACGTAAATTGAATTTAATACGGAGTACATATTTACGCCCTTATTTTTACCAGTCTTTTATATCTAAAAAAGATTCTATGAGTTTAATTTATTCGAAAAAATTAACGGTGCATGATTCTAGGAACTATGATGAGTATGATCACAATATAGATTATCAAAAAAAAAATGATCACAATATGGAGGCCATGTGCTTAGATAAAAATAAATTCTTTAAGAGCTTAATGGGCCATTTAATTTCTTTAATAATCTTAATTGTTTGTCCCAATTATATTTAGATGTCGTAATTATATGGCCTTTATGCTCTTATTAGAGCTCCACTAACATTTTGTTTCCTCGTGACTGAACAATGTTACGACATTGGCATTTAACAATTATTAATCCGATACAAAAATTAATAATGAAACTAAACCATAACCTTAAACACTAGAGAATGAGAGATAGATCAAGTGGTAAAATATAACGACAAACAAGGCCCACTTATCTCCAATGTCTGCGAACCAAGCTCCTCCAAACCCCCCTCAAATGGTTGATCAATTGATCAGATCTAATAAAAAACCAAAAAGAAAAATCACACAATACATTTTTGGTCAGGGCTCTGCTAATAGGGATAACTCTATGGAATGTGTCAATGGAGGAAATGGATCTGATGACTCCCCTGTGTCTGGGGGTCAGAACTTTCAGAATTTTCAAGCTAATCCTAAAGGCGCTGCTGCAACTCCGAGGTCCTTTCGGGACTTGTTAAGAGACACTCAAATAGCCAACCAGAGTGCTAATGAGGTTTGTGCTAATGAGGTTTGTATTGAGTTGGATGATGAGGAAGAAGTCTCGGATGATGATGAAGCACCAGAAGGTATAGTGGACTCTGAGCGATGCCCTGTAATTCTGCTAACAAAAGAGGAGAAGAAAGCAATGCGAAGGCCTTGGCGGAACACTCTTATAATAAGAATGTTCGATGGAAGCCTTGGATACATGGGTTTGATGAAAAAAAACTCAAGAGAAAATGGCAATTAAAAGGAGATATGAACCTCACTGACATTGGTTCTAAATATTTCATTGCAAGGTTTTCCAATGCAGATGATTACAATTATGTCTTGACCCAGGGTCCTTGGCTAATTGATGACAAATATCTCACAATTAGGAAATGGACGCCAAATTTCATCCCTGAGGAGGCATCTATCAGTGTTTTGACTGTCTGGGTTAGAATACTGAATCTGAGTGTTGAGTATTTTGACAAGGAATTTTTGAAAAAAATTGGTTCTAAGATTGGGAAGGTAGTCCGAGTGGATAAATCCACAGCTTCTGCTGAGAGAGGTCAATTCACTCGGCTGAGTGTAGAAATCGACCTTGCCAAACCTTTACTAGCAAAGTTCTGGCTAAAAGGAAAGATATGGAGAATTCAATACGAAGGAATAAAGATGGTTTGCTACAAGTGTGGAAGAATGGGTCATGATGCAGATCAATGTGCACCTACCACTTCGATTGACAACATGGTGGTGGATGAGGGGAACAAGCAGCTTGACAATACTGCCTGTGAAGTGCCTGCCCCCCCTCCAGTGATTAGGCCGGAGGAAAAAGATGAGTATGGTGATTGGATGTTAGTCAAGAAGCCTGGCCGGAGAAAAATTTCCAAACCGGATAAAGCAGGGCAAAACACTAGCAAGGGTATCAATGGAATTTCAATGGAGCAAGGTCAACGCAAAGATACTGCAACCGAGAATAATGGCAAGATTAGTGGAGGATCTCGGTTTACAGCGCTCAATGTGTAGGTCTCTCAAGAAGATATAGAAAGAGCAAATAATAAGGAAGTTGTTAACAATAATGAGATTAAGAATCCGGATGATGAATTCTCTGAAAACAGATCTCCAACTCAGCAAGATAAGTATATGGCAACTACCAATCTAGGGGATAATTCTCAAAATCCACTAGAGAATATACAAAATAATTTATCTTTTACTTATGGAAAAGATATTTTTAATCAACAAAAAAATCCTTCGGTTAACAAAAATAAAAACAAAAAAGATTCCCAGAATGCTAGCAAGTCAAAAGAACTTCCTTATTCCCCTTTGACTCCTATTACCAACTTGAAGGTGAATAAACAAGTAACCCATAAGCCTATTAGCCTCGGCAAAGAAAACCAACAGCCTAGTATCGCGTCCTACAAAAAAACAAATCCCTGAAGAAGCAACCCAAGAAGAACCACAAGAAGTTGTTAATGATGCAGCACCAAAGTCCACCACTAATGCTTCCCCCAATGCCGAATGTGATCAAATTATCAATTCCCCCGGAGAAGACACTATGTGTTGGACAACCAATGGAGATGCCCTATTTGGGCATAGCAAACCCCCTGATACATGTGATGGAGGTGAACATCGAGTCTTGGGAGGAACCAAGCCCGGAACCGATGGAACAAGTATGGACCTTGAAGGTGCCAGTTGAAGTTAACAGGGTTCTAAACCTTATTCGAGGTGCTTATGTAAGTTCCCTAAATAATATTCCTATGTCTATAGAAGATAGCATTCCTAATCTAGCTCCTAATAGCTCTCCCATAACTTGTATGGTATGGAACGTACAATGGGCGGGTAGTAAAGAATTTATCTATGCTTTGAAAGAAGTAATAAAGGTTAATAAGCCTAATGTTTTCGCTTTGGTTGAAACTCATATGGGAGGACAACAAGCGGAAAAAATAGCCTCAATTCTTGGTTATACAGGGCATACGAGAGTGGATGCTCATGGTTTTAGTGGTGGAATATGGGTATACTGGAAATCAGAACTATTATCAGTTGAGCCTATAGTTAAACATAGACAATGTATTACAATGGATATTAAAAGAGTGGGTGAGACCCCATGGTACTTCACTGCGGTTTATGCTAGTCCGGACCCGACCAAACGTAATGAATTATGGCAAGAATTACAAAATTTTGCTAATCAACATAGTAAACCCTGGCTATTAGCAGGGGATTTTAATGAGACCCGTTTTGCTTGGGAGAGAAGCTCGAGCTGCCATGAGACTACACGTAGAATGGCTCTTTTCAATGAATGGGTTCAAGATATGGAGTTGTTAGAAGTGGAGTTCAACGGCCCTTCCCATATGTGGGCTAGGGGGAATTCTATTTCAACTAGAACAAGTGCAAGGCTTGATAGGGCTTTGTGTAATGGTGAATGGAGCCTTAAATTTGCAAATGCTGCCTCAAAGAACCTTCCTGCTGTAAGGTCTGATCACTGCCCGGTTTTGATATCCCCTAATGGTTTTGCTCCTATCTCGAATATAAACAAACCATTTAGATTCCAGGCTGCTTGGATGACACACGAAAAATTTCGAGAATTTATCGAAGAGAAGTGGGATAAGGATGCGCCTTTGATCCCCCATTTACAAAAAATAGCAGCAGAGCTCCAAGACTGGAATCAGTCAGTCTTCCACAACATATTCAGAAAGAAACGCATCCTCCTTGCTCGAATAGCAGGGGTACAGAAATCCCTCTCTGAACAGAAATCAAGAGATATGATCAAACTGGAAGCAAAGCTGAGAAAAGAATTAGATGAGGTTCTTGAGCAAGAGGAACTGTTATGGTACCAAAAATCAAGGGTCGACTGGCTGCGAGAAGGGGATAAAAATACTACCTTTTTCCACCTAAGTACTATCACTCGGAGATGGAGAAATAAGATCAATGCAATCAAGGAAAAACCTGATGATGACTGGATTCATGATAAGGATAAAATTCAAAATACAATTGTGAATTATTTCCAACATTTGTTTAAGGCCAAGGGTGAACTTGAACATGGTATTCTTCCAACTGATATTTTCCCGGAGTTTACTACTAGGGACTGGAATGCTCTATCTCGTCCTTTTACTCGGTGTGAAATAGACAAAGTCATTGAAGAGATGGGGGCACTCAAGGCCCCCGGACCCGATGGTTTTCAAGTACTTTTCTTTCGTAAGCATTGGGATCTTGTTGCAAATAATGTTTATGAAGTTGCACTCAAAGTCTTAGCAGGCAAAGGCCTTCCTGATAATATTAACGACACCTTTATTGTCCTTATTCCTAAGGTGGATGCCCCGGAGCTTCCTTCTCAATTCCGGCCGATTAGTCTATGCAATGTTATTTACAAAATCATTACAAAGGCTATTGTCAACCGAATTAAACCAATGATGCCTCACCTTACTTCCTGTACCCAAACAAGCTTTGTCCCCGGAAGACAAATTACGGACAATATAGTGATTGTCCAAGAGGTTTTGCACACAATGAAGAATAAACAAGGTGCTACTGGTTTAATGGCAATAAAAATAGATTTCGAGAAGGCGTATGACAGGCTGCGTTTGGAGTTTATTCATGATACCCTACTCGAAATCAAATTCCCTCCGGTGATCATTGAAGTAATAATGGAATGCATCACTACCTCGTCAATGAAAGTCTTATGGAACGGGGAACCCACGCAATCTTTCAATCCGGGAAGAGGTGTTCGCCAAGGGGATCCCTTGTCTCCATACATTTTTGTTCTTTGTATGGAGAGACTTAACCAAGTCATCGAAGACTCAATCATAAAAAATGAATGGCGGACGATCCGAGCAAGCAGAAATGGTCCTAAATTGTCTAATATGTGCTTCGCAGATGATATTATATTATTCGCGGAGGCAAGCATCGATCAAGCTAAAATTATTCAAAAATGCTTGACTAGTTTCTGTGCAGCATCTGGGCAGAAGGTCAGTAATTCCAAGTCTCGTGTCTTCTTTTCTCAAAATATGGATGATGTCTTGAAGTCAGCTGTCTCAAATGCCTTGCAAATGGAATTGACAGAAGACTTGGGCATGTATCTAGGCATGCCCACCATTACAAGCAGAGTAACTAGGGACACTTTTTCCTATCTGTGTGAGAAGGTGGATAGGCGTTTGTCGGGTTGGAAGTCGAAGTACTTGTCTTTAGCTGGTCGTATTACCTTGGCCAAATCATCAATCTCGCCCATTAGCTCGTATGCTATGCAATCGGCAAAAATCCCAAGAATCATATGTGATGAACTTGATAAAAAGATGCGTCGTTTTATTTGGGGTGGTAACGAGGAAAAAAGAAAAATTCACCTGATTTCGTGGGAGACTTTGCAACTCTCCAAAGAGAAAGGTGGACTAGGAATGAGGTCTGTGAGGATGTAAATTCAGCATTCCTCACAAAATTGGGATGGCGTCTTCTCACCGAACCACACTCTTTATGGTCTAGTGTTGTTCGTGCTAAGTATTGTGAGGGGAGGTGTGACCTCGATATGTTTGAATCCAAGGCTAACATGTCAAATGTTTGGCGTGGAATCACTGAAAATGCAAAAATCATAAATAAGGGAGCTCGGGTAGCTGTTGGAAATGGTGTTCGTACTCTTTTTTGGGATCACCCTTGGGCAACCTCGAGGCCTCTTCGTGATCTTGTGATAAATACAATCCCTCAAGAGATAGATGGGGCAACGGTTGAAGAGATGTGGGACTCTATCAATGAATGGAAATGGGATCTCTTTGCGGATTTGCTTCCTGAGAAATGCATCAAGGAGATTCTAGCTCATCAAGTACGAGATGACCCCTCGATGGGTGACCTTTTGTATTGGGGGGGAAGCTTAAAAGGCAGATTTACAATTAAATCAGCTATAAAAATAATTCGTGGAGATGATGATGCCCCTGCTGATGGTAGCTGGGAGTTGGTGTGGAACCTTCGTGTGCAGCAAAGAGTAAAGGTGCTCCTGTGGCTCATTTTACATGACAGGCTAATGCACAATGTCAATCGATTCAAAAGAGACTTGACAAATGACCCTAAGTGCAAAGTGTGCCCGGAACATGATGAGACCATGGCTCATATGCTTCGTGACTGTAGAGCAGCAAGGGAAATTTGGAAGCAGGTTGGTGGCCCTGCGAATGCTGCTAACTTCAGATCAGGGGGACTTAAGGGATGGATTATTCATAATATAAAAGTGCAGGAAAGAAATGAAATGTCCCCCGAAATTTGGCCATCATACTTTGCACTAGCTATATGGTGGATTTGGAAGAGGAGGTGCAATGTAGCTTTTGATAAAGGGGATGAGAATCCGATTGACATAAGAACTTTCCTATTGGCAAGATTTGAAGAAACTTGGAGAGTTCTAGGTGATGGGGAGCAGAATCCAAATGCAAATTCTGGTCAGAGGGTTGAGGCTTTGATTTGATGGTTAGCTCCACCTGTGGGTTGGCTGGTGCTTAATACAGATGGAGCAGCGAAGGGGGCCCCTGGGCCAGCTGGAGGAGGTGGGCTTATCAGGGATTGCACAGGGAAGTTAGCCTATGCCTTCTCTCTAAGACTGGGTAATTGCAATGCTTTCATGGCTGAGGTTAAAGCTTTAGAGTATGGGCTAGAGTTGGCAGCTAGAATGGAGCCAAGATATATACAAATTCAACTTGATAGCCAAGCGTTAGTGCAAACCCTGAAAAACGAAAATCAGTATATAGGCGAAGCTGTTCATAGCATTGCAAAATGCAGGAAGATCCTAGAAGATAACAACTGGCATTTTGAAGTTCATCATATATACCGTGAAGCTAATAGAGCAGCCGATTGGTTAGCCAACCAAGGAGTTTTGCAGAACAACCGCATCGAGTTGATTCAAGTCCCCCCTTTAGCTTTAGGGAGAATTTTACATGATGATGTCGTAGGTGTGGCTTTGTCACGTTTTGTTCCCCCTTAATTTCTGTTTTTTTGTTTCTTTTTTTCCGAGGCTTTGCCCCTCGTATGCACCAAAAAAAAAAAAAAGAGATAGATCAAGTGGTTAGAGCTTCCCTCTCGATTTCAGGAGATCCTGTGATAAAAAATTAATACTTCTCGGATCGTGTCAATTGGACTCCCGAACCGAAGGGTATTAGGGACCATGGTGAACATTTCGGCAATTATTATTTCAGGGCGAAAAAAGTCTAAAAATTTCAAAACTAAATGCTAATATCCAAGCTTTTTGAGAAATTTTGGAGGTTTCGAGGTCCGGTATTGAAAAGCCTTGAGATTTTAGGGAATACATCTCAGGGTCATATAATGTCGTTTGGAACCATATATGATCATTATTTGTTGTCATAAATGTTCGTGGTAGGCTTGAATACGTTAATGAAATCGGTGCTAGTTGTAAATCGGTAAATTGACCGTTTAAAGGCAAATTGTATGGTTTCACCCACCCAATTAGACTCCCGGAGGATATTAAGGACCATGGTAAATATTTCGGCAATTTTTATTTCAGGGCGAAAAAAAGTCGAAAAATTCCAAAATTAAAGACTAATATGCACGCTTTTTGAGAAATTTTGGAGATTTCAAGGCCCGGTGTCGAAAAGCCTTGAAAATTTAAGGGATACATCTCGGGGTCATATAATGCCTTTTGGAATCAAATATAATCATATATGTTGTCATAAATGTTCGTGGTAAGCTTCATTTAATGAAATCAGTGCAAGTTGTATACCGGTAAATTGGTCATTCAAATTAAAGGCAAATTAGATGGTTCCATCCACCCAATTGGACTCCCGGAGGGTATTAGGTACCATGTTAAACAATTTGGCAATTTTTATTTCCTGGCTAAAAAAAAGTAAAAAAATTCCAAAATTGAAGGCTAATGTCCACATTTTTTGAGAAATTTTGGAGGTTTCGGGGCCCGATGTTGAAAAGTCTTGAAACTCTAGGGGATATCTAAGGGTCATATAATGCCGTTTGGAATCATATATGATCATTATTTGGTGTCATAAATGTTCGTGGTAGGCTTGAGTTAATGAAATCGGTGCAAGTTGTTAACCGGTGAATTGGTCGTTTAAAGGCAAATTGGATGGTTCCACCCACCCAATTGGACTTTCGGAGGGTATCAGGGACCATGGTAAAGATTTCGTCAATTTTTATTTCCAGGCGAAAAAAAGTCAAAAAATTCCCAAATTGAAGTCTAATATCCACCGTTTTTGAGAAATTTTGGAGGTTTCGAGGCCCGTTGACGAAAAGACTCGAGATTTTAGGGGATACATCTCGGGGTCATATAATGCCGTATGGAACCATATATAATCATTATTTGCTGTCATAAATGTTCGTGGAAGGCTTGAATTAATGAAATCGGTGTAAGTTGTAAATCGTAAATTGGCCGTTTAAAGGCAAATTGGTTGGTTCCACCTACCAATTGGACTGCCGGAGGGAATTAGGGACCATGGTAAACAATTTTCAGCAATTTTTATTTCCGGGAAAAAAGAGTAAAAAAAAATTGAAGGCTAATATCCACACTTTTTGAAAATTTTTGGAGTTTTCAGGGCCCGGTGTCTAAAAGTCTTGAAATTTTAGGGAATACATCTCGTGGGCATATAACGTCATTCATACCCATATATGATCATTATTTGTTGTCATAAATGTTCGTGGTAGGCTTGAGTTGATGGAATCGGTACAAGTTGTAAACTGGTAAATTGATCTTTAAAGAAAAATTGGATGGTTCCACTCACCCAATTGGACTCTCAGGGGTATTAGGGACCATGATATACATTTCGCCAATTTTCATTTATGTGCGAAAAAAAGTCATAAAATTCCAAAATTGAAGGTTAATATTCTATGTTGCATCCACATTTCAAACCAAAGAGTCTTTCATGTGAGGGGAAACATATTCTTGTTCCTCAATTGTGTGCTTAAACTTTTGGTTGAATTGATCCTCTAACACTTACAATTAAAAGAAAATAAAAAATTGTCAAGTATAAATTGATCTATTCATCTATAAGAATGTTTTAGGTTGATGTTTCTTAAATAACAGTAATGTCCACTTGACCACTTTTCTTTCCTTTTTCTTTTTAAAAAACAAAAAACCATTCCAAACTTGTAAAACTAGCAAAAAAAGAAATCTGGTAAATTAAAAAGGTATATATATATAGACAAGACATTATTCTTTTTAAGCAAAGTACTACTGTGGAATGATTTACATTTTTTTTAACTGTAATAAGAAAATTATAACGGTATAACCCCAATAGCAGAAAACCTGCAATAAACTAATTAAGTCTGCAACAGTAACAGTGAGAAGCATAGCTAGACATAAATGGTTGTGGAAGCAGTAATAATAAGGAAGAAGAATAATGGTAGTTGGCCAAGTTCCAATGTTTCTTATCATCCCCAAGCTTCACGTGTAATCTTTGTACTACAATCTATACCATCAAATTGCTTCATTATTTATTCATATTTAATTTCATATTTCTTTCCTTCTCTCTTATACTGGAGCGTATATATGTGTATTCTATAGTATGGAGTAATATTATACTTCATATTAGATTAAGAATTTATTGTGATTTACTAAATTGAGCAGAATTAAACTGATTAAAGCAGAACTGAATTGAACTGATTAGAGCTAAACTGAACTGAATAGAGCTGAACTGAACTGAAGAGCTAAAATGAATTGTTTATGAGAGGAGGAAATTAGAAGTTGAAATGAACTGAATTGAAATTAAGCTGAAGAGAATAAATCCTAATTTTACTGTTTATACACATTTCTTTTAATTTGACTATCTCTTATAATTTATATACGATTATAAAATCACATGTAAATTGCAAAATGCTTGATATTATAGTAAAAGAAACGGCGAAAGTATATAATTTAAGTAATTACATACCTTTTTAAACTTTAATTTCTACTTCTTAATATTCTAAGGAGTATTGTTTACAATAAATATTATACTATTAAATTCGTATATATCAAACTATTTTGATTAACTATCGATTTCTTCGTTTTCCTAGGATACTTCAACTTTTTTGGATTTGATTAGACATCTTGTTCCCTATATAGACAAAGCTAATTTTTTTTTTCCTTTTAATTTAACAAAACCCTAGTTGCACCCCCAATGGTGGACCTTATGACACAAATTAAACCACAACTATTGTCTTTGCTAAGAGTTGTTATCAATAGTGAGGTTTGATTGATTAATTAATAAAGACAGATAAATAAAGTCGATTAAAGAGAATAGAAAAATTATACTCCTAATATAAGGTTAACAAAATATTAAAGTGTAAGTGAATTTTAAACGAAAGTGAAAGATGAGAATTTTGTTCATGTACAATATCATTAAGGAACAAAAAGATTAATATAGAATTCATCATCTAAATAATTAATGCTAATAAGGTTTATTTTATTTTATTTTATTTTTAATTTAAGAAAAGCTTATAAGTATTAGATAATTTTTATTCCTTGGACTATTATTATTATTAGAGGTTTGTAGCTAGTTTAATTTGGCTACAAAGCCATGCATGCATGATCAATTATATATGTAGCCACTCGCCAGGCCACTAACAAATATTGAATTCAAGGCCTTAATTTATTTATAATTTACCTGGCTTTATTTTGACTTATTATATTTATATACTTCGTATAAAAATTCGTATGATAAGTTCATGAAAATAAAGCTCATATAAATCAGATAATTAATATGTCGTAATTTTCGTACTCCAAATTATGTAAGAAGATTTTGTCTCAATTACAAGAAATTAGGATACTCTTCTCTTAAAACCACACCCTAATTTATTAAATTTAAAATATTAATTTTTAAATACTATTTATAAATGGATTGATAACTTATATTGTTGTTGTATACTTGTATTTAGCAAGAGGTGCCTAAATTTTCTTGCAATAAAATTACATGCATATCAAGTTGACCTTTTTGCTTGTCAAAAAAAGAAAAAAAAAAAAGTTGACCATTTTTTGATGGATAAAATCTGGTTGCAGGAAAAACAAAAAATTATGGATAAATATCAAAATGCAAAGAAACAATCATCAAGTTTTGAACGCCAACCTTTATTTTGTCTCTTGTGAATTTCGCTTGTTTTGTTGCGCAGGTAGATAGATTAATAATTAATGTAGTATATGTGAAAGAATTCAGCAAATTTTTATATTTCATAAGATTTCTTAAATGTTCAATCAATAATTATTATTATTATTTTTTATTTTTGAATAGCGTTCAACCAATAAGTTGATTAGATGAATACGTACTCCATAACATTATTGTTCATATTGTTTTATGACTTATGAGATCTGACTACACAAAGGGTGTTCGAGCAGCTATTTTTATTTGTAGTTTGAAAGCAGTCCAATCAAGTTGTTATTGTTGACTATATATCAACGAACATTCATTTTTCTTACATGCAATGTGTAATGTATTATATATCCCAATTTGGAAGCCACCTGACGATTCCCTACTAATCTCCCATTAAGTTACCCTAGCTAGGCCGTTATGATAAGTAAAACTATTTTATTTAGACTCTTAATTTAATACGGAATATACAATATGATCATCGTTAAGTAATAACATTGCTTAGTTTAATTAAGAGTGGAAAAAAATAAAATAAAATAAAAAAACACTACAAAGTGTGTTTGAAAAAAACTCCATCAAGGTTCTTGGTAGTAATATAATATTAATGTTAAATTCTAATTATTTTTTTATCCATTATTTTCTCTGTTTTGTTACCATTCTTTAAATTTATGTCATATGCAGATTTATTCATGCAATCAGATTTAGAGAGTCAAATCAAAGCAAAGAATTTCAGAGTCACTAAAGAATTTCAAGCTTTGATCTTATCTTACTTTTTCTTTCCGGTGAATTTGTTTTCCTCTTCCTTATCATCTATTAGGATACTCTAGGTTACTCATATACTAACCTAAGGGGGTATGCTAGCCTAGTTTATTTACCTAGTACCAATTTAAAAAAAAGAAATACAATTGAGGAAATGGAACTGTATGTGGAAGTAGTGATCTTTATTTTTATTTTATTTTTTTTTAGTTTTGTAAAATAATTTAATAGGGCCAACAATTATTTATAATAAGTGAATTATTAATTCTTACAATACAAATAAGGATTACATTTACTGAACTGAGCTGAAATGAATATTTTATGAAAAAAGAAAATTAGGGCATGTTCTGAGTTGAGCTGAACTGAACTGAATTAAACTGAATCTGTTAGAACTGAACTGAGTTGAATTGAACTGAACTGAATATTTTATAAGAGAAGGAAATTAAGATAATTAATAAATGAACTGAACTTATTGGAGCTGAAAGTTGAAGAGAACAGGCCTTAAGGACTGAATTGAATTGAACTGAACTGAACTTATTGAAAGCTGAACTGAACTCAACTGAATTAAGTTAAAGTGAAATTAATTTGAAGTGAACAAACCCTAAATAATAGCCTAAATAATAGCTTATACCGAGTACATAGTCTCCATCACTCAAGTACACAACTTATTAAAACAAATAATAAAACATTTACTAAGAACCACTTGTCAAAAAATTAAAATTATATATATATAAAAAAAAACATTTAATTTACTAATACAAAGTCACCAACACGAGTAGCAAATTAGAAACAACACTAACAAGTGTAACATTTGTTTATGCCTATATTCTAGTTTAACAAAAGTACTAATTATAGTGTCACATAATATAATACTCCTTAATAATAATATTATAATAATATATTAAAGTGAGGTTCCATTATGAAAACTTGAAGCAAACCAATTAAACTCCTTTAGTAATAAAATATTATATCTCTATTTTCACCTCGTCAAAAAGCTCAAAAAGTTTCATACCGCCATAACCTTCTCAGTCAAGAAAGCATTTTTCTTTTCTGTATAGTAGTATTTAACGCCCCATTCAACCTCCTTCAACTCTCTCTCCTCTTTCTTGAAATTCATTATCTTTGAATTCCCAATTTTTTTCAATTCAAACACCCTTTTCCTCAATTCATAAGCCCCCATAATTTCCTGTTTCTTACACCAACTTTTCTCATTCAGACATTTCATCAAACACTTGGTAGACAACACACTTTTCTCAAATCTGGGCTTAAAAATGCTGGAGCTCCAAGTAGACACCACAAAATCTGAACCCGAACCCGCATCCACCAGCTCCGGCGGAGGAAACAGTAACAGTGGCGGCGGACGGAGGCCCAGAGGCCGGCCTGCGGGCTCAAAAAACAAGCCCAAACCACCCATTATCATAACCCGAGATAGCCCAAATGCTCTGAGATCCCACGTTCTAGAAGTTTCTCCGGGTTCAGATGTGGTAGAATCCGTGACCCATTTCGCAACCCGAAGAGGAAGAGGAGTTTGCGTGTTTTCCGGCACCGGAGCTGTCACCAATGTCAATCTCCGGCAACCAGCGGCGCCGGCGGGAAGTGTGATGACGTTACATGGAAGGTTCGAGATTCTTTCGATTACCGGGACCGCTTTACCACCGCCTGCCCCACCCGGGGCAGGTGGGCTGACCATATTCCTGGCAGGCGGGCAGGGGCAGGTGGTCGGCGGAAGTGTGGTGGGCCCGTTAATGGCTTCCGGGCCGGTGGTTTTAATGGCGGCTTCTTTTGCTAATGCTGTTTTTGATAGGTTACCATTGGAAGAAGGCGAGGAAAGAGAAATCGGAAATAATACTAATACTAATACTACTACTAATAATAGTAATAGTAATCCGGTGGCGCAATTGCAGCCACCGTTCAAACAAGTGCACAATCAGCAGCAGCCGACGGCTTCGCAGTTGTCGGGTGTTACGGGGAGTGTGGGACCCCTAGAAGGAGGAGGGAACTTCTCGAGTTTCGGTGGCGGGGGTGGTGGTGGTGGTGGAGATGGACAAGGTGGGAATGATGTATTTGGATGGAGGTCACAATATTAGGTTTTTAAGTTAATGGTTAACCGTAAGTTTCTAAGGCATTTCGTCGGATTATTGATGGTCAAAGGTGTGTCTCGAAGGTGGCCTGGCGGATGGTGGAAGTGATGGTGAACTCCCAAGCTGAGGTACAAATTTTGTGTACAAAAATGAATGACCAAAAACTTGTGCAATTTGTAGAACTAAGAAATAGTCACTCCATTTTTTATTTTTTTCTTTCAAAACCTTTTAATTTTCATGGAATTGTATTGTGCACAATTGCATGTAGTGAGGAGTGACTTTAATTTGGGGTGTTATTTTTATAATTATTATTTATTTTCGACTAATTCGTAGATTTTTTTTAAAAATGAATTATGGAAATTTGTTGATCATGCAAAGGTTTGGCCACTACGTATATTTTTATGTATTCCTTAAATTCTCCTTAAATATAATACAATCTCCTTAAATTCTAACTATATATAAATACTTTCTAGGTTCTACTGTAGTTGTGTTAATGGATCAATGAATAGGTGACATTAATTCCAACGGTTGGGCCAATATATATTATAGAACTCAGAATCAAACAAAAGATGTTTTTGTCATTAATTCATTAACTAGTAATTTAAGATGTTTCCTCTATGTAGACATTTTATGTCAATTTGAGTTAATTTATTGATTTACTTGCCCTATAATAATATTGAATACACTTGTATAAATAGATGTCTCCTAGACATTATTAGTGTTCGAGTTTTGTAGTATAGTTTTTTTTAGCTAAATTGAAGGTTTTGTCTTGTGTGTTTTGTTGTGTTGCTGTTTTCATTATACATATGAAGTTATGAACTTATTGTTAAAAAAAATGGTTGTTTTTGCTTGCATTTTGCATGCTTTATCTGCATTTATTTTATTTGTTACTAATCTTTAATTCTTGTGTCATTGTGTGTGATAATATGATTCATATAACATGGTTTCTCGAATCAAGTTCTTGGTTAGATTGATAGATGACAATTTGTTTTAAATCAAGTTCTTGGTTAGATTGAAAGATGACAATTTGTTTAATTAAGGAGTTTAAAGTATAAAACCCTTGACGACCTCAAATTCTTGTTTCCTCATCTTGTGTTGTTGGCTATGTTACTTATTATGTAGACGTTTTGAATTGCCTATTTTGTTCAGAGGAATGAAGGATGAATCATTTCTACCCTCATCAAAACATGATTTATCAATTCCTTTAAATCTACTGTAAGATTTTGTTTTGGATTTAGATGCTTTGTAATTTTACATCACTCTAGTAATTTAAGTTTTTTCTTGTTTTTAACTTTAATTTTGTGAATTTCCTCTTTACAAAGAAATACGAGCACCTTACAGTACCGATACATCATTCTACAATGATGTGACAACAATCTAAAAAAGAAAAGCATCGAGATCACTCAAACAACAGCCTCTCTCAAATTTATGCATAGATCAATTGGACAGAATTTCCTCCACCTAAAGAAACTCTCATTTTCCTGTCTAAACATTCCGAAAGAGATAGGTTCTATTATTTTCAATTCCTGTCATAGTCAATTTCTTTTCTTTTTCTTTCATGTCAAGGGAAGTAAAATTCATTTTCCATGATCTAATGATGAATTACCTCTTCTTTGCCTTTCTTTACTTATAGAGTAATACATATAGCTAGTTCAGTAGCTTAGGTCCCCTTTACATACATTTTTTTTTATTTAATTAACACACTATGAAGGAGATTGATCAATACTTAAAATATACAAATTGTTATAATTTAAAATTCAATATAAAGTAATTCACTAATACTCTTTTTTCGGGGAAATAATTAGTAATCAAAGTTGGTATTACAGTGAATTGTGATGTGATGGTGAGTTCTTGTCACTATAAGGTTGATTATAGGTAGTACGAAGTATGAAACAATGGAAGTGTTAAAATTAATTCTTTAATTTGTATGAAGTTGTTTTGATTTGTTTATTGTACTACTTAAAATTATTATTATTATTATTGAAACTTATCCGAATTTTTGTTTGAACTTGGACAATTATTATTGAATCTAATATAAAATTTGACAAAACTTACTAAAACTCATTTCAATTCCTCTATTTTTAGTAGAATTTGTGTGCTTTAAGTCGAGTACATGAAAGATGAAACCACTTCAAACTCTATTTGTTTAGGTTTATAATGTTCATAACAATGCTTTAAATTCAGCAAGGTTAATAACATTCATACCTAAGCTAAGCTAACTTGAAAGTGGTCAGTAGAAGTTTTTGAATTTTTAATTGGCCTAATAACTTTATATGATTGCTGGATTACTAGAAGCAAACTCTCAATGATCATTTTAATTATATGTTAATTAATTATATATCTAGCAACTTATATATTATGTGTAGTTTTGAACTTTTAATAGACAACAATCTATTGTTCAGAATACTCTGTACATACTTGTATATATAAATGAATATGATTGATCTCATTAAGTAAATAAGATTTCAAATTTCATTTCAACTTTGTTTATAAAATGAATTATTGAACTTGATATGACCTTATTGGCTTCAAACATAGATGATGCACTCTTATATTGTTATGTGTGTACTACTGCGTACTAATGTAAAGAACTAAAGACTAAAGAGAGCAAAAATCTACGTAAACTAAAGATTTTTGCTGATACACTTCAAACATAGATGAATAACAATTTATTATTTTACATGAGATGTGAGATTAAATTTCAGTTGCGACATTGTATTTCGTGACTCTCTTTAGAACAAAGCACAACCATGTTGTATACAAGTATACAAATAGAGCAAGTGAGAGATGTAACACATGCAAGTTATAGTTGCTTACATTAGGGCCTGTTAACATTTGTTGAATTGAGCTGAGCTGATTAGGGTTGAAGTGAATAGTGTTGAAATGAATATTTTATGAGAAAAGGAAATTAGGAGCTGAACTGAACTGAAATTAAGCTGAAGTGAACAGACTCTAACTTTTTTTTTTTTGAAAAGTTCCAAATTATCTAATAACAAAATTGTAAATAAATCAACATTTTAATAATTATAGCAACACACATGAGGCCCATTTGTAATAAAATATTGTTGATCTATTTACAATTTTACCACTTGATAAAAGCATAAAAGCATATTTTGTTTATGAAGAGGAATTATTATTATTATTATTATTATTATTATTATTATTATTATTATTATTTTCTTTTGAGGGGATTAGAAGCAAAAAGCAAAGTAGAAACCCTCATGATAGAAAAGTTTGTAATGAGAGAATATGTTGTAATTTTAAGAAGTACAATAGCGGAAAAGAAAAAAAAATTTAAAAAAGAGAAAAGCTTGAGACTTTAGAAGTAACTTAATTTGATCTTTCAAAAAAAAAAAAGTAACTAATTTGAGGATAGGGTGCAGGCTTAGCCCAATAGATTCTTTGATTGGGTCCTACATAATTGCTACCTTTTCTTTGTTCCAGTTTTAGGCCCACAACTATGCTTGTTCTGATCCATTTTCAAATCTTACTGCAACTTAAAGCAGAATAATAACGATATGACCATGAAATATCAAATGTGAGTTGCAGTTACAGATTTTATTGGTACAAGCTCAAGCAAAAGTGTAATTTAAAGTATAGTTCATCCGTTATAAGGAAATTGCAATTTTTGAATTTTGAATGACACATAGCACTAATTTAATTATTAATATAATTTGTAGGTAATTATGTATTTATAAAATTTGGCGTCATAAAATCAAATTTGTCATACCAAAGCAAAGTTATACACGCATCAGTCGTAATTGCAAGCTTTTATAATAGTGTTTTCAATAGGTGCCAAGTTTAGCACGGACTGAAAACCTCATAGCCATGAGGTAACAATTGTGAGATTTCTTACCGCTACACCACATACTACTTGGTTGTAACTCTTGAGAGTGGTAAGGCGCAAGTAGATAAGATATGCTCCAATTTTCCGTCTATGATAATGTTGACAAGGATAACCTTCTTTGAGCCTATGTCAAAAAAAAAAAAAAAAAAAAAAAAAGAAAAAAAGAAAGAAAGAGAGAGAGACTAGATCACAAGAATAAAGCTTGTGTGTGACTTTGCTTTTATTCTTCATGTTGTAAGGGGGTAATGCTATATCACACAACTACTAGTACTATAGAGAACTACTGATATTATAGGGTGGGGTTTGAAATATCCTTTGTTTATGATTAATTGTAATATTTTTTCTTTTTCATTTTCATTTGGTTATAATATTTTAAATATATACAAAT
Source organism: Chenopodium quinoa (assembly GCF_001683475.1). Classification (NCBI taxonomy): domain Eukaryota; kingdom Viridiplantae; phylum Streptophyta; class Magnoliopsida; order Caryophyllales; family Amaranthaceae; genus Chenopodium; species Chenopodium quinoa. Next base: position 3,151,833 of record NW_018742244.1, read on the forward strand.
TTTTTCTCTCTAAAGTCTCTATCATCATCAACTACTCTGCATAATATAGATTTTAAAATGCTCATTTTGATTCCCACTTCTCACAATCTCACCTTATAACTTTCACAAGACTATGTGTCAAATCTAGTGTTGTGATTAATCAAAAATAGAATGAATATCGGTAAAAAAAAATGCCTGACCTAATTTATTTTAACTTACTTCATAAATGGTCAATTCTAATCTTAGAGTAAGGTCTTTTCAAATATAAAGGGCCTGTTATCTTCAGATTATTTTCAGTTCACTTCATTTCTTAATTTTCTTCTCACATACAATATTCAGCTCAGTTCAATCAATCAGAACAGACCCTAAATAATGCTATAATTCTTGAATTTGGAATTTGGATCACTTAGTTTGTGGCAAGTCATTTTCAACAGCTCTAAAATTCTAAATTCATCAGTGGATCAGCCTGCACTACAAAAAGCCCAATCCAAAACATTAGACCACATTTTTTGTGTTCACTAAATATTTGCATATTCCACTTAAAATAAAAAAACCTTCCAGAAAATTAAAAACAATCAATGGTTGAGAATCAATTAATTTCATCAAAATTGAATCTGACGGTCATGATCAACTCTATGTTCACAATCAGATAAAGACTACCACATGAACTGATAAACTCTACCCACCATAACTTTCTCTCTCCTCCATTATCAAACCTTCAATCTTTTTTCTAATTTTTCCTCTAATCCCCTTCTTTAAACCCTTCATTTCAATTGAATTTAAAAAAAAAAGAAAAAACAATTTCCCCCCTTTTCAATCATTTTTTTTTTTACAATGAAAGGAAATCCCAGAAACCCTAAAACCCATTTCCATATTTAATTCAATCCCTAATTTTTCCCCCAATTTTTTGAAATGGAAAACCAGGTCTTAAATTTCGACATAGAATTAGGACCTGGGGCCACAATTTCCGACGACGCCATTGAAATCGACGAAAATGATATCCCGGAAACTCCATTTTTACACCCAACTACACATTTCTCATCCGCCATTGAAGGAGAATTGCTCGACCTTGAACCCTACGATGGCATGGAGTTCGAGTCCGAAGAAGCTGCAAAAGCCTTCTACAATTCGTACGCGCGTCGAATCGGGTTCAGCACCCGGGTCAGCTCGTCGCGCCGTTCGCGTAAAGATGGCGCAATTATACAGCGCTCCTTCGTTTGTGCGAAAGAGGGGTTTCGTAATTTGAATGAAAAAAGGACGAAAGATAGAGAAATTAAGCGTCCTAGGATGATTACAAGAGTTGGGTGTAAAGCAATGTTGTCTGTAAAAATTCAGGATTCTGGAAAATGGGTTGTTAGTGGGTTTTGTAAAGAGCATAATCATGAACTTGTTCCTCCTGATCAAGTGCATTGCTTGCGATCACATCGACAGATTTCGGGGCCGGCGAAAACGTTGATTGATACATTGCAGGCTGCTGGATTAGGGCCTAGAAGGATAATGTCAGCATTGATTAAGGAATATGGTGGGATTAGTAAAGTGGGGTTTACTGAAGTTGATTGTAGAAATTATATGAGGAACAATAAACAGAGGAGTATTGAGGGTGATTTTCAGCTTCTAATTGAGTATTTAAATCAAATGAAGTTGGAAAATTCGGGTTTTTATTTCGCGGTTCAAGGAGATGGTGATCATAATTCTTCAGGTAATGTTTTCTGGGCTGATAGTAGAGGTAGAATGAATTATAGTTATTTTGGTGATACTGTAACTTTTGATACTACATTTAGGTCTAATAGATATAGATTGCCTTTCGCGCCTTTTACTGGAATTAATCATCATGGTCATCCTGTGTTGTTTGGGTGTGCTTTTTTGATCAATGAATCTGAATCGTCGTTGGTTTGGTTGTTTAATACATGGTTGGATGCTATGTCGGGGAAGCATCCATTGTCGATAACTACTGATTATGATGCCACTATTAAGTCTGCTATAATGCAGGTTTTCCCTGGTACCCGGCACCGGTTTTGTAAATGGCATATCTTTAAGAAGTGCCAGGAGAAGCTGTCTCATGTTCTGCTTGAGCTTCCGGGGTTTGAGTCAGATTTTCATAAGTGTGTTAACTTGCCTGAGTCGGTTGATGAGTTTGAGTCTTGTTGGTTGTCGGTTTTGGATAGGTATGATCTTAGGGATAACGAGTGGCTTCAATTGATTTATTCTGCTAGGAGGCAGTGGGTTCCAGTGTATTTACGAGATGCATTTTTTGCTGAGATGTCAGTTACACAACGTAGTGATAGTATGAATTCGTACTTTGATGGGTATGTGAACGCGTCCACCAATCTTAGTCAGTTCTTTAAGCTTTATGAAAAGGCTCTTGAGAGTCGAAATGAAAAGGAAGTTAGAGCTGATTTTGAGACTATTAGTACTCCTCCTGCTCTTAAAACCCCTTCCCCGATGGAGAAACAAGTCTCTGGACTTTACACTAGAAAAGTATTCATGAGGTTTCAGGAAGAGTTGGTAGGGACTTTGACTTACATGGCGACAAAGACGGATGATGATGGGCAGGTTATAACATATCAAGTAGCAAAATATGGGGAGGATCATAAGGTATTCTGTGTGCGATTTAATGTCTTAGAGATGCGAGCAACTTGCAGTTGCCAGATGTTTGAGTTCTCAGGGCTTCTTTGCCGACATGCACTGGCAGTGTTTAGAGTGACTAATATTCTAACTCTGCCCTCACATTACATTTTGAAGAGATGGACAAGGAATGCCAAGAGTAGTGTTATGTTGGATAATCCGCATGGAAGTACTGTAACTAGTTATCTAGAGTCCCATACAGTCCGGTATAATTCCCTACGTCACGAAGCTTTTAAATTTGTTGATGAAGCGGCTAGTACTTCAGAGACATATGATGTGGCAATGGCTGCTCTAGAAGAGGCAGCAGAAAAGGTATCCCAGGCTTTAAAGAGCGTGCGAAAGAGTTCTATGGCAAATGGTCCTGTTAAGGACTTAATGAGAGGAGGATCAGGGAATAAATCCAGCCATGACAATGGGATGAGCCTGAGTCAGCAAGTTTCTGAGGTACATGAGAAACTCTCTGATCATTTAGATTACGATTTGCTCTTGCTTCTTGGTATATGACAAATCTGTGCTATGCTGTAACCCCCCCTCCTCTTTTTTAAAGCAATTTTGCTGCTATCTTTTTGTTATAAATATAGCTTGGATATATTCTGTGTGGATGTCATTCAAAAGGGAAAAGAATACTTGAGATTTTGAGATCGGTTAAGCTTTTCCAAAGATGACTGTCTCTAGGAATATATATACTAACCTACAGGATATCCTGTCTGTTCTGTTTGACTAGAGGACATAATACTTGATAATATCACTGAAGCTATGTATGTTTGCATAAGAAACTTTCAGTCAGGAGCAGAAAGTTGAAAACTGCTTTAAGCTGGCACTTCCATCACTTGGGGCCTGCTTTCAGTTTGATCTGTGGGAAACTGGGGTTCTTGGGTAACATTGCCTACTTGTGCAGCAACAGATTCTGTCATGTTTGGAATGAGATTCTTCTTTATGTGAAGAAGAGAGAGAGAGAGGGGGGGGGGGGGGTGGTACCTCAGTAAATTATTGCTCATTTGGTCTATAATAAAGTGCTCAGACTTCAGACTCTTCAGAGTACTGGTGCTCTTAAGTGGACTCAGGGTCTGATTGGCTAGAAAGTCTTCTTTGTAAGAAAAGAATCAAAATAATGGGCACTTCCAATCAACAATTTAGAGTCATTTTGACTTTTTAATACCTCGTTTAGGCTTTAGTTGATAAATTTTTGAGCCTGTAGTTCCGTCTCTTTTAGTTTTTAACCTATGTCAGGTTTCTGTGAGCTCCCCTGCCGTCTCTACAGTCAGTCAGAACATTGCTTATTTTAAAAATAAAAACTCTCATAAAGAATTAAGGAATTGTTTAGGTTACAGAATGGCTGTAACTTAAAAAAACAGCTTCTTGTGATCATAATTGGGCAGCGTTGTGGAAGTAAAATATATGCACCATCTTGGTCCTTTGCTTCATAGAGTTTGCAGCCTCTTAGACTTGGTATCTGAAACCTAATTATCGAGTCATTATAATGTAGTCTATTATGATCCAAAACCCCATTGTAAGTTGTTTGACTCCCTTTGTTTGACAATTAGTATTACATACATTCGAACTCTCCTTGACATGGACTATTGTTGAATTGAGTTGCTTACTTTGGGCTTATAAATGATATTTCAATCGGACAGAAGTATAGAAAAATTTACATGTAGCACTGTAACCTACCTTACACAAGTATGATTTTTAGGATATGAGTGTTGATGAGCTGTATTTAAACTTGTTACTTTTTTTTCCCCTAAATTGTAGTAAAAGAGAAGATGACAAGATTGTATAAACTGTATGATTGTGAGCTGTTTTATGGTAGTCTGATTTGGTGTAAATGGTGATAATTTAACCTTAAACTGTGAATCTTGGTTTTGTCACTTTTGCGGCTCTGTCTGATTGAACCATCCTCCCTCTTTTGAGATTTCCTCATCCAAGCTGAATTGCTGTTCTTGAATCATCTTAGAATTATTATAGCAATCTTGCTATAACAAAAATTGTAGAGGAGAAGCAGGAGTTGAGTATATGTTATAGATTTCCTTCAGTTGATTTTATTTAGGATACCAAATCAGCTCTGAGATTATAACTTTGGAGTTTGGACTGAATCTGCGATTACTGTTTGGGATTGGTTTGTCTTCATTGCTGTATTGGTTTAGTGTCATTTAACTTAAGGATGTTTGGTGTTTCCATTTGATTTCTTTATTCTCTTTTAGCGTTTTATTTTAATGCTGATAAAATTGACAAATTTGACTGTATTACCAACTAGTATACAAGTAAAATGGTTCAACACTCCTTTTATTTCACTAATTTTTTTTAGTCTTTGTGTCTTTCTTATAAGCAACTAAATGTGCTGGGAACTAAAATTTGATACATATATAGCAATAGGGCACAGTGGCACACTGTTAAAGCAATCAGAAATTGCTCGACTATCTAATTCGTTTGCTGCAATCTTTACTTAGGACTGCATGGACCAGAAAATCAGAGAACTCAGTGAGGAGCTAGAATCAGCTAACCGAAAGTGTGAAGTTTATCGAGCCAACTTGCTTTCAGTTTTGAAGGACATTGAGGATCACAAACAACTGCTAGCAGTAAAAGTTCATAATGTGAAGCTTAGCCTCAAGAATGCCATTTAAAAGATACCGTGCAGTTCCCTCGATGTACAATTGTACATTATAACTTTATAAGAGATTTTTTTGTTTAGCTCAATTACTCACAGGATTTTTTTCTCTTTTCTACATAAAACATTGTACATTGTGTGGATAGTAAAGAATTAGAGTTATGTAGGCCTTCGACATACATTGTAACAGTGTGTGTTTCCTAACATCAATATGTAATTAACAGATCACACCAGTAAGTCAGCTTTCTTCTGATATTCTCGGAATAATATTATTTTCCTGTAAGATTTACCCATCTTCAAAAATAATTTCTCTTCGTAAGTTATTCTCCTGATTTATTGTGACTGATCTATTCCGAGCTTCTTCATAAGTTTTAATTTTGCAGGTTGGCAAAGGTTGTGGCTTCATGCAGTTAAACTCTGACACTGCTATATGTCCTGTTTTTTTTTTTTTTTTTTTTTTTTTTTTTTTTTTTTTTTTTTTTTTTTGGTCTATAAGATTAGCTTTTGTTATTTTATTTTTATAGCCACATTAAATGGTACCTATTTATTTATTTATTTTTATTGGGCTTATGAGATACAATCGTACAAGAGTTAATGCTATATGACTGTAAATTATCCCTCAAAACAAAAAAAATGACTGAATTATGAGAGAAACATAAAACAAGGTCAAACTAGGTGAAAAACACAAATTTTAAGGTGATTTTTTATTTACTTATAAAAAAAAATCACCTTAAAATTTGTCATAAGAGGATTATAATTATTCTAATTTGTAAAAAGTTATACTTATATATTATAAACTTTTATCATTTTTTAATATAAATTTTATTCTTAAAAAACACGCATAATAATGTAAGATATTATGGCCTAAAAAAAAAAATGTAAGATATTATAATATAATCAAACTCAGAGATGAAAATATTTTTTTTCTTTTCAAAACAAGATTTAATTTTATGATAATTACTGGGATTTTTTTTTTGAAAGCATTGGGATTTTTTGTCATGCTTTATTAACAATTTTTATGATATATTATATGTTTGACGTTCCCTAAAAAAACAAAAAAATATTCGAATATATTATAAAAAAGATAATTTTATATCTCCAAGATAAAAATCAAAAAAAAAATATTATGTGTGCACTTACAATCAATAAAAGCTATAGCTTTACTTTTTATACTGGAAAAAATTCTGCATTGGCCTCTTATGATGATTGATTGATTGTAGAAGCATTGAATTAAAACACTACAATAAGCTGTTGAGCTTATTTTCATTCTCTAACTACAATGCCCCAGCGTTATAAGATCAAGATGATGTTAAAAAAAAGACAGTTTTCTACCAAATTCGAAGCGAACAAATTCGAATTGCTATGCAAATATGGTTCAGACTTGACCGAATTGGCTGAGAAGGTATTCTATATACAACATACAATATTTCCTGTTACATTAAAACTGATTTTTGCAATCATGGATTGAGGTTCGGAGAAAGTTGTCACATTCACTTCAGTAGAGTGATAGTTTATGTATATTTGTAGAATTGTACTATGATTGTTAGATACGAATCATACGATATATTGGGATAGTTTGACAACTAATTTTGAACCGAGTATGTTGTCACAATGTCATCGACCGTTTCGTGGTTTCGCAGGGTGAATTGAATCCTGTTATTGGCAGGGGAAGAGAAATTGAACTTGCTATGCAAATTTTATGCAAAAGGAGGAAAAACAGTCTTTGTTTTCTTGGGAGTCCTGGCATTGGACTTACTTCAATTGTTGAAGGCCTTGCGCAACGAATTGCTGCTGATTCGGCTCCTCTTCGATTCCTAGGGAAGAAGGTACGTTCCTATATACTCACTACAAGCTTAAATGCTAGCATTATTGTACAATACAATAATTAAAAGGTACAATTTATATACTGTATTGAGTAAAAGTAATGCTTCAAATCAAACGTTGGTTGTACAGGTTATAGCGATTCAGAAGAGAAATATTTTTTCGGGTTGTGAAGCTTCTTTGTCTGAGATTGAGCAAAGGATGACCGCGTTAATTGAAGAATTGAAACAAACTGATGGAATGGTCATTCTGTTTATGAATGAAGTTGATCTTCTTTTAAGAATAGGGGACAAGATTGATCAAGTAAGCCTTCGAAACTACTCTTTGAATTGGCTTTTGGTGTTAGAAATCTAATTTGTTATGAGTTAGTACGTTTGTGTGTAATTCTACGTGCAATACTCACTATACATTCATATATATAATCAAGTAGAAGATGTCACACAAACTCGTCGATGCATTTTTCGTTCCTCATATGACATTATACCAAACATACAGGTATAATGTATGCTCACATTAAGAATTAAGAATGTATAAATAAATCAGTGTGTAGGTGCCTTTACAAAGAAAGAGTACCAAACTTACATAGAGTCAAATACAACTTTAAGAGAACGTTTTCAGCCCGTCGACGTGCCAGAGCCAACAGTTGAGGAGACTCTCCAATGCTTGAAACTTTTACATGTAAAATATGCAGCACATCACAATGTTAAATACTCCAAGAAAGCTTTAGTTGCTGTCGCTCAGCTATCAAGACGTTCCCATAGGTAATGTTCTAAACGAGCTTGTGTACGTGCTTTTTAGTTGAAACATATTTACATTTTAAAGTGTGTACGAAATTAAACATGCCTAAATGAAATGTATCAACTAATACAGAACGAAAGAGCCTAAACAAGTAAACAGTTCTTTTAATTTGATTAATCTACTGCAGTGATGGTTTTGTGATCGACAAGGCAATTGACATGATGGACGAAGCAGGAGCTCGTGTGAGTCTTCAATTGACAAAAGCGGCATCAGACAAGAAAGTAAAGGTGACAAAGGAGCACATAACATCCCTAGATAAGTCAGCTAAGAAGCAAGTCGGAAAGTCTTTTATGCATAGAGTTAGCACCCTAGAGAAGCCTAATTCACTCCTCGAAATGGAAGCATGTCTTAGGAAGCATATCATAGGACAAGAAAAAGCAATTGAAACACTTAGCAGTGCCCTCCTTCGCGCTAAAGCAGGAATCAGGGATACTAAGCGGCCTATTGCAAGCTTCATTTTCACTGGCCCAACTGGTGTAGGAAAAACAGGACTAGCCAATGCTGTAGCCATCGAGTACTTTGGATCGTTGAAGCACATAATAAAGCTCGATATGAGTGAATACAAGGAACAACATTCTGTTTCAAAGCTTTTTGGTTCACCTCCTGGATATGTAAGTCATGGAGCTGGAGGTCAACTAACCAAAGCAGTCATGAATCAACCCGAGAGTGTAGTTGTGTTTGATGAGGTCGAAAAGGCTCATCCAGATATCTTCAACACGTTACTTCAAGTGCTCGAAGATGGTACTTTGACTGATGGTAAAGGTACCAAATTCAGTTTCACCAAGACACTCATTATTTTCACATCAAACATCGGTCACAACTTGTTCAACCAATCAAATTACGACTCAGAATGTGGTGGAGAACAAAACTATCAAGAGCTAAAGGAGCAAGTTATGGAAGAACTTAAGAAGTTTTTCAGGCTTGAACTATTGAATCGATTAGATGATATTGTAGTATTTCAACAAATTAGAAATCGCGATGACTTGATGAAGGTATTGGAGATAATGCTTGACAAATTATACGAAAGGCTGAAACGCAAAGACATAACTGTAGAGATAAAGGATAACGTGAAGAACAAGTTAATAGAAGAAGGGTATGATCCTATCTATGGAGTTCGCCCATTAAGGAGGTGCATTACCAGGCTAATCGAGGATGCCTTAGCTCAGTGGATTGTCGATGGAGATGTTAAGACCGGCGATTCGCTAGTCATTGATCTCGATAGTCATGGCAATGTCATTAAGCTCTAATTTTTTTTGCATTATCTACACAAACCCTTGTTTTAGAGACAGTCACAATATAACTTTTCATTATAAGGGTTATTATTTTTTTCTTTGTTGATTTCTTACCTTGTTTTTACAAAAAAAATTATTTTACGGTAACTTTTAGTATCTCATGATAAGTTATATTATATTATGATTTAGAGCTTATTCTGAGGTCTATAGTTTGAGCAAATGCAGATTGAGAGTACATCATCATTACTCGTATTTGTTTTGAATTGTTGTATATGATTTAAATTTTTAATTAGTACAGTAGTAGTAAAGTATGAAGTATAAGTTGTCCTTAATTAGCTTAATACCTCGAAAATTGTCACGAGTTTGTTTAGTTCATGTACTAGTGTACTACCAGTACCATTAACTGTTGTAAAATTATAACTTTAAATCTTTAATTTGCTCTAGCGTAAAACTGAAAGAACTAATGGCTCCAAAAAAAATAAGAAAATAAAAAAGATACATATGCTAGCTAGGTGCAAATATGCTAATAATCAGTGTGTTCTTTAGTTAAAGAACGTAGTACGTCTCTATTAGATACATATGGTATCAAGGAAAATACAAAGGAGGATTATGATTGACAAAAATAACTTAAAATGAAAGTGAAGAGATTCCTAGACATAAATTAAACAGGATCTTAAGAACTATAAATATTTTGTTGCAACCCCATTAGAAGATAAAATATATTAACTTCAAATAAAAGATAGTAACAAATTTTTATTGAACAAAGAATATCGAATACAAATGTATAATACAAATTAAATACCCTAGGGAGGGACTTACCTTCTAGGAAGGGCCTTCCCAATACCTAGGGTCTAGAACAACCATGTTTAACAATATATAACAATTAGAGTTAACAAAATCAAGTTAAGCAGACTGTCTGCTTTAAAATCCTCGAATCAGCTGGTCTTCAAAACAAAATTATTCATCCCATAACAGTAATAACTCTGATCGACATAACGGACATGTTCCTTTTCTCTTATGTATCCAACCAAGAAAGCAATTCTTGTGAAATACATGAGAACAAGGAAGCATCGCCACATCGTCCGACTTCCCAAACTCCTCTAAACATATTGAGCAATTCTCCTTAACCCCCGAATAACCATTACAAAACCGTACTCCACTTGCTTCTAGACGAAATTCTATGTCTTCTTCCTTGTCGATAATCTCCTCATCATCACCAATATCATCCAAGTACATAGGCTCCTCTTCCTCCTCCTCCTCCTCGTCTTCCTCCATCAACTCATCATAGTTGTACGCGTGATCATCACCATTCTCCTCCTCCACATGGTACACTTCGGCCTTGACGTGCATAACAAGTGACTTACGGCCACAATCACGAACATCATCGAGGAAAAGCTCACAACTTTGTACCACAACATCAACAATAGAATTCCAAGCATTACTATTAACATCATTATCCTTGAGGCAATTCACGACCACATCTTGTAATTCCCAATAAGGGGACTCTCTCTCGAACTCTAAAATTACATTCATTGTCTTCACGTTAACGTCGTCAAGGCCGTCTTCGTGGTACGACATGTTGATGGTAAAGAGAGCATCAACTGGTTTATGGTTATCACTAGTAGTTGTTTGGCTCCACCCAAGATGTAACTTCAACCCCTCGTTTTATCGATGAGGTTAAACACTCCATATTATTCATAATTAAGGTTTAAGGTAAGGCTTAGATCGATGTTATGAAAAAGTAAAGGCATTTTTTTTTTCAACGGAGGTTAAAGGCAATTATTTATAAACAAACAATATATAAGTGTGGCTGACTTGCCCCACAAGGTCACGCCTATTTTTTTTTTTAATTTTTAGATTATCTAATTATTTTTAGATTATCTAATTGATTATAGTAATGATTTGCCATCTATCTTATTACACTCATCCTAACCGACTATCTTTTTCTTTTCTTTTTTACAACTAATTTTGGAAATATATAATAAGAACGAAGATATTATGAGAAAGATATACAAAATCTATATAGGATTCTAACTTAACTTTGAAATATATTATAAACATAATTTTGGAAATTCCTTGCGTATAAAGAAAAGTTCTTTTTTAAGGGTTTGGCTTGAGAATTTTCTATACAAATAAATTACAGTTGAAATTTTTGTTATTCCTCAAAAGTGAAAACACCACAAATAGCTCTACTTTAATATTTCCATGACCAACCAAACCATGAATTCCCCTCTATTGTATTCAAGGTCAATTTCTGGATATGATGTGTTATCTTGGGCATTTGATGATTACTCTACTTCAACCTCAAACCCGAACCCAAACCACCAACTCGACGACGTCTTTACAATCCATATATGCTACAATGATAGCCGCATCCCTAACGGAGAAAAAATTGTTACACATGTGTTAGATAGAACTACTGATTTCGAAGATGAGCTTACGGAATGGGAAGTTAAGGAGTGGCTTGGAGAACTTTACGAGGATGAATATTCTGATGAATGTGTCTATGAAGCAATTGAACAAAGTTGTCAGAAACTTCTAGAAGATGTTGAAGCTAAAACGCGTACTTCTCTTGCATTGATTGTCAAGATAGCCAAGTTGGCTGAGACTATGGATATGGATATCGAGGAAGTTGGTAATAATAATAATAATGATTTCGAGGAAGATATGAATGAGGATTATGATATCGATGAAGAGCTTAAGATGGAAGTGAAGAGTTTCCTACGGAAAAGGGAGTTCCTAAGGCCTATGAATAAAGAAGGGTTTTCATCAAGTAAAGAATCAAGGGGTTGTTCGATTTGCTTGGAGGAGTTTGATAAGTCGGATGATGATTGTGAACAAGAAGGCGCGTTTCTTCCTTGTTCTCATGTTTTTCATGGGGAGTGTGTTGTTTCTTGGATTCTTGAGGGGAAGAATACTTGTCCATTGTGCCGATTTAAGTTTATGCCTTGTTATTTGGTCTTCGATGAAAATTAAGTTGTATTACGCCTCCTTGTGTATAAGGGTGGTGCTATTGATGTATATAAGAAAACGTTCCAATTTATTACTGAATATATGTTGTATCGATCTATTCCTTCACAAATTTTAAAATAACTCTGTTTTCTTTTTTAGCCATGTTTTAGGATTTCATTATAACTTAAGTTGTATGACAATATTGATAACTCATCAATGACATACGGTTGTATAATACTAATTGTATGAAACTTTATATTGTAGCTTTTGATGCGATTGTGAAAGACACGCTGATTGAGCCTATTGTAGAGTATATACTATCAATCCAAAATACATCAATTATTAGACAACCAAAAGTTGATTTATATTTACATCACAAGTCTAAGGTAAGAAATTTGTATTGAACAAAGAATATCGAGTACAATACAAAGACCCTAGGGAGGGACTTACCTTCTAGGAAGGGCCTTCCCAATGCCCGGGATCTTGAAAACTGGTTTATAATTAAAATCTTATTACAACTTTTTTTTTAAAAAAGTAATTATATTCCTGCAGGCTGCAACATAAGCTTGTTCTGTATACGATTGGAGAAAAATGGGTAGACCGGGAGGCATAGAGGTCAGCCTAGTCTGGTGATCTGAATACCTCACCAACGAACGTGTTAACATCAGATTGAGGGCCATAGCTATTGTAATCAATGCTCTTTACAACAGAGTCTGCTTGAATTTCTTTCTGAAGGAGCTGTAGCATATACAGAAATAAGTAAGACTACTTGATAACAAGAAAGCTGCTACATCAAGCAAAACAGAAGCTGCAAAAAGTTCGCGATCATTACCTTAAATGATTTTGCATCATGTTTTGCTTAGCTAAGTACTGGTGGAGCTAGCTTAGCAAAAAGCTAGATATAGGAGTCAGGATATTCTAAGCCATATGTACTAAACTAATAAAAATAACACCTTTTAATATAAATTTATAGTCTTCATATACTGCAACCCCCACATTTACTAACCTAATTCTAGCTGCAAATCACATTTAGGCTTCTTAAGATAACATATGGCAGAAAGTTCACCTAGTTTTCACAATGAATTTTTATAATTAAATCAAAACCAGCAACAATAACTCTATTATGAAGTATTAGGGAGCAAACATACACACAATCACACAAGATAAAAGTTGTTGCACAAAGGCGATACACATACAGATGTAGATGTATGGAACAATGAAAAACAACAATGTCTAATACTAGTACATAAACTGAAACAGAAAAGTGATCGAGTTGGATATATACCTGAAGGCCTTAGGTGACATAAAAAATGTCTATGCCGGCTGATAATAAGCAAGACAACAATTGACCAGCACAACTAGCAGATCGAGCAATTATGACCTGTTAGAAGTTAAAAATGGATCACAAATTACTGTATTATGACAAACTGTTTTTAAAGCAGAGAGCTTATAATAAATAATCAAAAATAGAATGAATTGATAGATTGGAGTGCACATACTCAGTTAATTGTAATGTTGGGGATGTGTTGAATGTTGGGCCAGTCCTTCCTGTCGGGTTGTTTACAACTTTCTTTTAATTCATTTGGACACTTAAAGATCTCAAGTTTCTGAAGGGAGGTGAGGTTCTGCATTGATTCAGGAATTGATTTAATGGCAGTGCAATCAATGATGGTCAGGGAACGGAGACAGTGATGAAGCGATTTCCAAGGCATGCCATCATCAGCGACCTGGTCTTCAGAGAAGCTAAGTTGATGATTGCGATCCAACACTAATGGCTCCAAGGCAGTGAGATGCTCCAAACCCCCTTTTCCGAGTCTCAGCAAATTTGGGCAATAAGAAATTCGAAGGCTTTGTAGGGTAGAACTGTACTTCCGAAATACATCCTCCAATTCTGATAAACTCTCCACCTTCTCATTGGATATTATGTGGAGGTAATTAAGAAATTGGGAGTTGTGCATTGACTTGAGAACACCCATGTCATTCAAGTCCAACTTTTCGAGGCTTGGACATGAAGGAAATGATGTTAACTTGGGGCAATGTAAGATAACCAATTTGGAGAGACGAGGAAATGTGAAGCTACTCCTCAAGATATGGTCATCATCACCCTCAACCAAATCCTCCTCCCTCCACCATCCTTTCAAACTTTTGAGTCTGCGAATTTCAAGAGTTTCAAGGGAGGGGAAGAAAGTAGTCAAGTCTTGACGGTCATTGCCGGTGTTGCTGCCTTTATTTTCTATGTACTCCAACTTCCACAATCTATCAAGAGAGAGATTTCAGAAAATGCAATTTACTCAACAGTGGAATTTGCACCAAGTTGCTACAAATTTTGAAATGAATGTTGACAAGGTGCTGGAAAAAAATAGCCCAATTATCTTGTTCTCTACCCCACCTTGGAATTGTAGTACCCTTGTAATACCTCAAGTCAAATTTCTTGAGATTTGAAGGTGGCTCAAGCTTTTCCATCACCCTTTCCCATTCTACACACCCATCATCATCATAAGAAAATTGTATTTCAACCTCAGTGAGATGTTTCATACCCTTCAAATATCCTCCTCCTCCTCCTCCATCATCATTCATGTAGTTTTTGCCGATTTTGATCTTAAATCCACCTATTAAGTTAGTTAGGGGTTTTAGATCTTTCAGGTCTCCCGCAAATCCTCCTCTGTAGCAACTCTCCTTTCCATACCCACCACAAACAATGGCAGCACCCGAAGGTTGGTCAACTTACCCATGCCTGATGGCATACTAGTTAACTTATAACACCTACTTAAATCAAAGTGCCTAAGACTTGTCAACATATCCATGCCTATAGGCATACAAGTTAAATTGTGACACTCACTTAAATCAAAGTCCGTCACATGGGCCAATAGGAGCCTGCCACGTGTCAAGCAATGATCCGTCCACTATGGACCAATTACGACACGACACGTGTCCTTCCCATGACGCCTGGGATATCCGGCCACCTAGGCCCAACTTCCGAGGGAAGCCCAATCAGCCCAAGGTTAACCTAAACCTAGATTGACACGTTTCCCAAGGTTATAAATACCTCCCTTAATCCTCATTAAGAGGGGGGACATGCTAAAAAACGCAGATTACACACATTAAACACTCTCACCTAGAGAGACCCAATCACTTTAATTTCCGCATTAATTACTCCTTAATCAAGTACTAACTTGACCGTCGGAGGCGGAACTCCCACCACCAGGAGTCTCCGTTGTTTTGCAGGTACAGGCGTCCGGTTCCAGTCTCGGAATTGTAACTCTCCCGCAGGACATCAGAAAACCCCGAAACATTTGGCGCCGTCTGTGGGGAGAGTACTTCTGAGATGACATCCACGTTTGTACCGACTCCTGAAGAGAGACGTCCCCTGGACGACCCTCTAGTTCAGTCGGACCACGATACTGAGAATGAATTTGAAGTTGAAGCTCACACAGCTTCAGACGGGACCCTAAGGGCCCGACGTACCCGTCATACCGAAAGGAGGGAACGGGAACATCTTCATACAGGAAGCGAGCCAGCAGGCGCACCGCCTGTTCGGCAACAACCGACTGATGGGTCTGCTCCCATCACAAGGAGTGAACTCATGACCTTCATGAGGGACTTCAAGGGAGAAATTCAAGAGTTGATCAACAAGAAGCCGCCTGCTCTGGACAAGGAGTAGTCGGCTAAGAAACCCTCCACTTCACAGAAGAGGAAGCCAGTTCAAGGGCGAGAGGCGACTCCTCATCCTAAATCTAGGAAGCGGGAGCCACCTGCCCTTGATTTCACAAAATACCGTTTTCCTACTCCAGGAAATAGGAAACCTGTTCGTCATATTCAGGCGGACGGGTCGAGGAAAACATACACAGACACTCGGCTATTGCTAGAGCAGAAGAAAAGTGACCGATTGTCAGAGTCGGCCTCCACTTCAAACTTCCAAGACAGTCTGCGAAATACCTCGATGAGGCATACTCAGTCGTATCATGAGAGTCAGTCAGGCGGCACCTCCCGTCAGTCCGGCTTTCATAGCGACCAGGCGGTACCAAACTTACCGTTTGTGCCGCAACAACAGTATTTTTTACAGCCACCTCCGTTTGGTGGACATGCAGCAAAAAACGTCCAACCTATGGACTGGCAGCTACGGTTGCTTAGACTTGGCGAACAGCCGTCGGCCTTCTCCAAGGAATTACTGAAGCCGCTCAGCCGGCCAAAGTGAAAAATGTACTAGTAGGCGCCTATGACGGCACTACTAACCCAGAAGACCATCTGATGGCATTCACCAACCTGATGTACCTTCAAGGGTTGGATGATCCCACTTGGTGCAAGTGTTTCCCAGCGACTCTCAAAGGAATCGCACAACAATGGTTCGGCAACCTGCCGACTGGTTGTGTAAATAGCTTCAAGACGCTTGCTTACTTATTCACCTCCAACTTCGCCATGAACATCCCTGCGAAGAAGACGACCCTTGATTTAGGAACAATTCAGCAGGGCGAGAAGGAGGGGCTTCGTTCTTACATCAGGCGGTTTAACCTGATGAGAATACAGATTCAAGGGTTACCGGATGAAGTAGCCTATACTGACTTTTTCAGAGGTCTCAAAGACGGGTCGACCTTCAAATTTGATTTGGTCCGAAAGAGGGTGGCGACTCTTCAAGAGGCCTTGATTGAAGCGGAAGCCTATATACAGGCGACTGATCTTTGTAGTACGGTAAAACAGTCGGATGGGAGAAGGTCCGACAAAAGAGACGGACGACAGAAACAGTCGTCAACCAAAGACGAGAAGAGAAAAGAGGTCTGGGCGGCTGATTCCTCTAAACAGCCGGCCCACAAAAAGAAAAAAGAATTCAAACCATACTCCCCAAAGTATGCGTTTAACAAGGATAGCCAATTTATCCTAAAGGAAATCAAGGGACGGATCTCAATTGAGAAGCCGGTCCCCATGAAGGGTTCTGCAAACAGTCGGAACCAAGAGAAATTCTGTGATTATCATGAAGATGTTGGTCATAAAACCAATGAATGCATCAGTCTCATGCGGTATCTGGACCGCTTGGCTGAGCAAGGTGATCTTGACACTTATGTCAAGACATCTACGGGGAACACTTCCTCAAAAAAGCAGTCGACCAAAAAGAATCAACAGGCCGACAGCTCCGATACAGATGATGCAGTCGTCTACACCATTGCAGGCGGCTTCTCAGGAGGCGGCCCCACTATTAGGGGCAACAAAGACAATATCAGACGGTTAGATGTAAATTCCGTTCACCAAGAACGGCCCTCCAAATATTCATTTCCTGAGATTATCATCACTGAAGAAGATCTAGGAGGGGTAAGAGGGCCGCATGACGACCCTATCGTTATTGAATGTAAAGTGGCCAACCAGAGAGTTGGCCGAATCCTCATAGATACCGGAAGCTCCTCAGATCTCATCAGTAGCAAATGTCTGTCGAAACTAAAATATCAGACTGATTGCATACATCCGGCATCCCACCCTTTAGTAGGGTTTGGAGGAGGAGTCGTCCACCCAGTGGGACGAGTGGATTTACCTATCCGCCTAGGCGAAAAAGGGGAAGGACGACACATGGTAGTCCGGTTCCTGGTAGTAGAAGAACTCTCGGCCTACAACATGATTCTGGGACGACCAACCCTGAATAATTCCAAGGCTGTTATAATCCCATCTCTTATGTTGCTCAAGTTTGAGAGGGATAATGGAACAGTCGGGTCCCTAAGGGGAGATCAGAAGATGGCCCGAGAGTGCTATCTCTCGGATGTCAAACTCACTGTTATGGCCACTGGGTCGAGTGGTGGAAAAATAGACCTTGACAATGTCAAGGAGAGTGCGCCTGTTCAAGAAGCAGGCGGCAAGAAGAGAAAGGCATCCCAGACAGGGGCCGCAAGAAAAGACAGAAAATAGCAATCATTGGCAGAGGAGCAGTCGGATGAATTCCGCCCTCAGCCGGCTGGTGAGCATACGAACCTGATCTTAGACGACTCGCGTCCTGACCGACTAGTCAAAGTTGGGACGGCTGCTCTGAGAGTCCTGGGTGACGACTTTCACAAACTATTGAAAGAATACAAGGACATCTTTGCCTTCGAAGTCCATGAAATGCCAGGCATTAGTCCTGATCTGGCGGTACATAAACTGGCCGTGGATCCGAATAAGAAGCCGGTAAGGCAGAAGAAGCGGAACCATGGCGAAGAAAGAAGTCAGGCGGCAGCCGCCGAAGTTAAAAAATTACTTGATGCAGGGTTCATTCGGCAATGTTACTTCCCAGACTGGGTTGCAAATGTGGTGCTTGTTAAAAATCCGAATGGCACCTGGCAAATGTGTGTAGACTACACAGACTTAAACAAGGCGTGCCCCAAAGACAGTTACCCTCTGCCTAAAATTGATAGCCTGGTCGACTCAACAGCCGGCCATGCTTTGATGAGCTTTATGGACGCCTACTCTGGTTTCCATCAAATTCCTTTATGGAAGAAAGATCAGGAGAAGACGACCTTCGTCACTGATCAGGGGTTATACTGTTACACGGTCATGCCGTTTGGTCTTAAGAATGCCCCGTCCACTTTCCAGCGAATGATAAACACTGTGTTCTTTGATAAAATTGGGAGAAATGTCGAGGCATATATTGATGATATGATTGTCAAGTCTAAACTTCAGAAAGATCATCTGTCGGACCTCCGAGAAACTTTCGCCACACTCAGGCGGCACCATGTCATGCTCAATCCCAAGAAATGTGTCTTTGGAGTTGAGTCTGGGAAATTTCTCGGATTTCTTATCAATCGGAGAGGAATAGAGGCGAACCTTGAGAAGGTGCAGGCGGTCATTGACATGTAGTCGCCTCGTACCATCCGAGAGGTTCAGAAGTTAACAGGTTGTCTGGCGGCCTTGGGAAGATTTCTAAGCCGATCAGGCGACAAATGCCTATACTTTTTCCAGGCAATTAAGAAAAAGGCAAGGTTTGAATGGGGGCCGGATGCTGAGGCGGCCTTCCAGAAATTGAAAGTTCACTTGCATTCCTTGCCGAGGCTGGTCAGCCCTTTGCCCAAAGAAGTACTCTACATGTACCTGGCCGTCTCTGATCATGCGTTAAGCGCTGTTCTCCTTGCTGAAAGAGACGGCTGTCAGCTCCCGGTCTATTTTGTCAGTCACGTACTGAAAAATGCCGAGTTGAGGTATCCCTTAGTGGAGAAATTTGGTCTTGCACTCTTCATGGCTGTTAAAAAATTGAAGCCCTACTTTTTGGCACATGCAGTCGTTGTGTATACAGACCAACCTATCAAGCGGCCACTGACCATCATGGAGTCGTCAGGCCGAATGATCAGATGGGCCATAGAAATACAGAGCCTCGAAGTTACTTTCGAGCCTAGAAAAGCAGTGAAGGGGCAAGCCTTTGCTGACTTTATTGTTGAGATGACTCGTCCTCCTGACTCTCAAGTTCCAGACCAAGTCTGGAAGGTATATGTGGATGGAAGCTCTACTTCAAATGGTTGTGGAGCAGGCGTCATATGTCAGTCGCCAGAGGGCGACAGGTACAAGTATGCTCTCCGCTTCAGTTTTCAGGCCTCAAACAATGAGGCAGAATATGAAGCTTTACTAGACGGAATCCGCATGTGCAAGGCGGTAGGAGCAAGAAAAATAGACGCCTGTTCCGATTCACAATTGATAGTGAGTCAGTACAATGGCGAATACGAAGCAACCCATCCGGCCATGATCAAGTATTTACAGGCGGTCCGACAAGCAGTCGGCTCCCTTGAGGATTTCCATCTGACCCAAGTGCCGAGATCAGAAAACAACCAGGCGGATGCACTTTCAAAATTAGCATCATCCGCCTCCTGTGATACTCCTCGAACTGTTTTTTGGGAAGTAATGGAGAGGAGAAGCATTGAGGAAGAACCTATTGGAATCTTAGACCGAAGCTCAACCTGGATGGATCCAATCAGGGCATATCTGACAAACGGTACCCTGCCGGATGATCATCAACAGGCGGCAGCACTGAAAAAACGATCAACCAGTTTTGAAATAATAAAGGGAGAACTTCACAAAAGGGGGTACCTTCAACCCTTCTTAAAGTGTGTTACTCCAGAAAAGGGACGAGAGATTCTAGACGATCTTCACTCTGGTTACTGTGCTTCCCATATAGGCGGTAGGACGCTTGCTCAACGGGCAAGGCGGCAGGGCTACTTTTGGCCAACTTTAGAAGCAGATGCAATGGAGATGGTGAAAAAATGTGACAAGTGCCAAAGGTTTGGCAAGCTAATTCACCGTCCGGCTACTGACCTCACTACCATTCATAGCCCACTACCGTTTGCTAAGTGGGGCATGGATATTTTGGGTCCATATACGCCTGCTACAGGCGGAAGGAGGTACATACTTGTTGCCGTCGACTACTTCACTAAATGGGTAGAGGCGGAGGCTGTAAAGGGAATCAAGACGAAGGATGTAATTTCATTCATTTGGAAAAATGTCATCACTCGGTTCGGGGCTCCCATGTCTATGGTTTTTGATAATGGTCCCCAATTTGAGACGCCTGTTCTCAAAAGCTGGTTGGGTGACCAAGGAATTGCACACTACTTTGCATCTGTCGGCCGTCCACAAGCAAACGGCTAGGTAGAAGCCTTTAATAAAATCATCTCAGACGGTCTTGTTTCGGGGTCTTCTGATGTCCTGCGGGAGAGTTACAATTCCGAGACTGGAACCGGACGCCTGTACCTGCAAAATAACGGAGACTCCTGAGAGCTCCGCCTCCAACGGTCAAGTTAGTACCTGATTAAGGAGTAATTAATGCGGAAATTAAAGTAATAAGGTCTCTCTAGGTGAGAGTGTTTAATGTTGGTAATCTGCTTTGTTAGCGAGATCAGCCGGTAATTAGTGTGTTCCGTAATGTTTCTGTTCTGTTCTTCAGGTGAGATTAATTGCTTGATCCCCTTTAATGAGGATTAATTAAGTATTTATAGTCTTGAGAAGCGTGCCACTCTCTAGGTTTAGGGTAAACCTAGGGCTGACCGGGCCTCTAAACAGGATTGGGCCTTGTTGGCCGGTTTTCCCATTTGGCATGGGTGGACACGTGGCGTGTCTCAATTGGTCCGTAGAGGACGTATCTGTGATTGACACGTGGCAGGCTCCTATTGGCCTACGTGAAGGACACGTGGCGGAACCTGGTTGGTCCACTTGTCAGACGGTGATTGGTGGATAAAAATCCCCTAATCATTTGCCCCTCACAGGTGGCACGTGACTGGTCACGTGTCACCTGTGACAGGTGCCGCACGGTGACAGGCGACGGCCTGCTACAGGTGTCACCTTGCAAATGGCCGAGAGATTTTCCCGCCCAAATTTTGAATTTGGAAGCGACCCTTCGCCTTCTCACTTTGCCTATATAAGGAAGTGCTGAATTCGGTCATTTTCACATTTGAGAACTTTGCGAGAACATTCGGACCCCTTAACTTGCTCTGACATTTCGGACCTTTTCTGCCTACCGCCTGTTCTGACAAGCCGACTGCACCGGATTTCCAGAACTTCATCAACCGTCACTCGTTCAGGTAACTCAGTTCTCTTACTCTTAATTTTCTTTTTATTTTTTGAAATGGCACCACGGAAGCACACGACACGACCTAAGTCAGTGATCAGCCGGTCACCGGGGACGGCTGAATCTAGGACTAGGAGTGCCGCCTGCCCTTTTCTGGACCCATCTTTGCCCTTTATACAAAGTCCGACTGTATCTGTGTCTATGCAGAACGTGATGGCCAGAACAAAAAAGACTGCTATGATCTCAAACTCGGACGGCTCCTCCCAAAGGGTGCTCATTAGTGAAACATCTGACCAGGCGCCAGATGTAGAAGTGAAACGAGGCGGCTGCCAAGCCGACAGTTCTGAGGGAGGGGTCAAGGTAGTCCCTTCCCATTTCACCGTTGATATGTCTACTTTTCCTCCTGCTCCTTCTAAGGGAGAGGAGGCGGGCCCCTCTGGGAGAGGGGAGGAGTCGTCCTCTTCGGACTCGTCAGAGGACGAGTCCGAGTCCAGCTCTTCTGGCCACGCTTCTCCAGGCTCAGAAGAAAGACACAGCCGCCTACAAGAGGCGAGGCTTTCTCATGCAGTTGAGAAGGGGGACAATTGGGCGGAGCCGTCCGCCTCTTACAGAGAGGAAAACACCCCCTACTACTGCACGGTACCCCGGGGCCGGATCGCAGCCATGCAAGACAAAGTGGAGAGCTTTATAGCTAACCACAGAATGGGCCCCGAATTTTTACTGTTCGTGCCGGATCCAGAAGACACTGTCGTCTGGCCGGCTGGTACCAGCTATGATGACGGCTGCTTTGGCTGCTATGTGGCGGCCATCAAAGCTGGACTGCGCTTCCCATTACATCCGGCTGTTCAGCGGATTTTAGATGGGTATGATTTGGGGTTATGGCAGTTAGCCCCCAACTCTTGGGTAAACGTACTCGGCTATGTGGCCGGGTGCGAAATGTACGGGGTGGAGCCAAGCTTTGAGGCTTTCGCCCACATGAACTATCTCAGCCGGACCCCTAAGTCGGGAGGTACCGGCTGGTATCAATTAACAAGCCATAGGGGTTACCTCATGACGAGAGGTAAGGCGAACAAATGGAAGGATTGGCGGAACACCTTCCTTATCATCGAGGGTTCAGACACGGAGCTGAACCAACGCTTTAACAAGTGGAATAGGGATCCGCCTCTTCTCGCAGGCGGCCGCAGCATGCCACCTGTTCCCCCAAAGGCTAAAAAAGAGATCCTAGACAAAGGACTCTTCAAAGTAGAGACTAGGGTGAACTCTACTTCAGGGGTACGAGAGCAAGTACCCCTAAACTGCGTCCCGAGCTTCAAGTGGCTCTATGACGAGTACTTTTTGGCCGCCTGTGGCCTCAGCAGTCGGTGCTCTAGAGGTAGCCGGCCTGACAAATACTCTGTTTTTTCACGCCTTGTTTACTTGGGATCTTTACTAACTTTGCTGTTTATTTTTTTTGCAGCTGACGCCATGAGTAAAATAACAGCATCCAAGACTGCGGCGGCCATGTTGCGGGCCTCTCTCATGCAACAGTCTTGTACCGACTCCCCCAACAAGGGGGCACCCTTGGTAGGCTTCGAAACTCTTCCTCTTTTAGGAGTTGTCTTATGCATATACTAACTCTTTATTTTTTTTTTATTATTTTTTTTTTTCAGTCAGGCACTCCAAGAGCTTCTTCCTCGCAACAGCCGGACCCCAAGGCCCGGAGGACGACTGTTGCAAGCTCTCCTGGGTCTTCCAGGAAAACAGTGGCGGCTGAGAAGCAGCCGGCCACTTCTTCTAAAACCCCGGCGGGGCCGCCTAGAAGTATGGACAATTACTTGTAAAAACTTTTACACTTGCTTCCTTCTTGACTAGGTCTAACTTGCTTTTTTACGCTTGATGCAGCCGGCCCTCAGGGGCTTGACTTGGTAGAGGTAGCCAAGTCCATGATCAAAGTAGTTCCTCCATCTGAAAGGGAGGCGGTCAGGGGTGCCGGCACCCTTGACCTTGATGGGATTGCAGGGGTCCTTGCTGAGGTATACTTTTTGAGTATTTGAATTCCAGGACGCCTGTTATCTTTTTTTTTTGGAAACTGACGCCTGTTTTTTTTTTTTTTATACTTAGGCCCTGCTCCGAGTTAACAGCCTTCGCAAGCCGCTTGATCGGAAAAAACAAAGAGGTAAAGGCTGCAAAAGCTATGGCCGCCTCTAACTGTGATAAGGCAATGTTTCAAATTGCCCAAAATGAAGTACTGACCATTGATATTCTTTATTATCAGGCGCAGGCTACCGCCGCTGTTCGGGCTCAGTTAGAGGCGGCCCAGAAGAAGAATGACGAGCTGGAGGCGACCATCACAAATCTTAAGGCCGAGCTGAAACCTCTTCGCCAAAAAATGTACTCTTACAAAGCCATGGAGAAATCCTTGGCCAGCGTAAAAGAACGCCTGGTGAGCCAAGAGAAGAGTCTTACCCAAGAGCTCTCGGAAAAGGCCGAGCAAGAGAAGAAAGAGCTCGTCCGGGAGATGATGGAAGACTCCGCTCAAATCCAGCGCATGAGCTGGGGCCGCCTGTTCCCCAATGCCGACTTTGCCTCTTGGGAAAGAACGTACCGCCAGTGTTTAGAAACATATAATCAAGAGATCCTGGCGGCTGCTGAAGAAGAGGCGTTAGGAGATGCGTTGGAGGAGGAGGAGGAGCCGGTTGTGGCGCTTGTGCCACTTGGGGGTGAGGCATCAAAAAAGGATGCAGCTGATGCCGAGTCCAGCAAGAAGAGTGCTGACCAGGCGGCAGCTGCTAATACTGAACTGCCCCCTTCTTAAGCTTAATGTATTTTTTCCACGGCCTGCGTGCCGTTTGCTTTGTATTTACCCGGCCAGGGGGCCGGGGCTTTGAATATTTTGCTGGTCTTTAATGACCGGCTTATTTTTAATGAGTTTTTGTTTTGCTTCAAATTTGTCTAAGTATTCCATATCTAATATCCCATTGTTCACTAGACCGACTGTTGTACATGGCCGAACGTTGCAGACAGGTACAAATAGTTAGTACGCCGCCTATGCCCTTGGACGACTGGTTGTCTGTTTCCAGGATAGACGATCAGTCGGCCATTTATTCAATCGGTATTCGAACTATTTTGTCTGGATCCTTTTTAGGCAGGCGTGCCTGTCTTTTTGTAATTTTAACCAAGTAGGAAA
The DNA here is from genome assembly GCF_001683475.1 of Chenopodium quinoa. Taxonomy (NCBI): domain Eukaryota; kingdom Viridiplantae; phylum Streptophyta; class Magnoliopsida; order Caryophyllales; family Amaranthaceae; genus Chenopodium; species Chenopodium quinoa. The sequence continues at coordinate 3,176,510 of NW_018742244.1, forward strand.
GTGGTCTGACCAAGTAAATAGAGTATTACCTAGTCGCCAAGGAATTAAGTGGTAGAGATAACAAGCGGCGGGTACCGGTTGTTTCCCTTTATTGCCAATGTTGGCTTTTAACTCATAATTTGTTAACCTAGCAAGAGTAGTGGTTGAGAGTCCCTGTTTGTTAAAAACAGGCTGACGACTCATACCTTTTAGGCTCCATACTAAGTTTGAGTGACTGTTAAGTTAACATAGGAGTTACTTAGTCTTCGTCACAATCTAGATTGAGTAGTAGAGGTACCAGGCCGGCTGATCCTCTTGATTTGCCAATGTTGGCTATTAACTCAATAGGTTACCTAGTAGGAATAGGGGTTTGAGTGCCCTTGTTTGTTAAAAACAAGCGGACGACTCAAACCTTTTAGGTTCCATACCAAATTTGAGGGAGTGACTATGAGTTAACGTTGGAGTTACTCAGTCGCCGTCACTTTTGCTTGAGAAGTAGAGGTACCAGGCGGCGTAGGCCGGCTAGACCCCTTGATTCGCCAATGTTTGTTGGCTATTAACTCAATAGGTACCCCCTGCATTTATCCCAAGTAATACAGGCGGTCATCTGACTCAGATGTCAACTGCTACCACTGGTTTGGTTAGTGATAGGGTTATCCTTGTCTCAAAAACGGCTACGTGGTTGCCCTTGGGGACAGTCGTATAGGTGCCGTGTAATTAGTTTATAGAACAATGTTCCACCCAAAAGGGAGCTGCTCTCTGCGACGAATTTCATCCGGAGGGATGCCGTTGGACGCCTGCTATGATGTTGGGACAGGTCGTATTAGTTTTGTAGATTTGATCATATGGCTTGGCGCCTGGTCTGATCATTCAGCCGGTGGCCTTGGTAAGTTCTTGGTGAACGTAGGTGCTAAGTAAAAGAAGGGTAGCCGCCTGTTAGGCACAGGGTCGGCCAGGCCCTAATCTTTTTAGCTAAGTATTGTGAGTAAAATACTCAATGGAGAGTAGCCGACTGTAAAGGTACAGACGGCATGCCCCTCGTAATACAAAATTGAATAGTAAGTGCAAACTTTATTAAGTAGCTCTTTACTTTACATCATTCAGAAGAAATATTTTTTAAGATTATCTACATTCCAAGTTCGAGGCAACGGTTGTCCGTCTGGTGTTTCCAGACGGTAGGTACCGTCCCTGACTTCCTCATAGATTCGGTAGGGTCCTTCCCAGTTGGGAGTTAGTTTGCCAGACTCATTAGCCCTACCAACTGCTTCCATTTTTCTAAGTACAAAGTCCCCTACTTTGAGTGGACGCCTGTGTACTTTTTTGTTGTATGATCTAGTCATTCTCAGGCGATAGATCTCATGGCGCAAAACAGCATTGCCCCTCTTTTCAGGAAGTGAGTCTAATGCCAGGCGCATGGCTTCCCAGTTTGCCTCTTCGTCATATAGCATTACTCGAAGAGTCGGCTCGTAGTGTTCTATTGGAAGAACAGCTTCCGCACCATAAGTTAGGAGGAATGGAGTTTCTCCAGTCGCCCCTTTTTCAGTCGTCCTAATGGCCCAGAGAACATGTGGTAGTTCATCCGCCCATAGGCCGCCTGCTCGTTCAATCTTTTTCTTGAGACCGTCTGAGATGATTTTATTAAAGGCTTCTACCTGGCCGTTTGCTTGTGGACGACCGAAAGATGCAAAGTAGTGTGCAATTCCTTGGTCACCCAACCAGCTTTTGAGAACAGGCGTCTCAAATTGGGGACCATTATCAAAAACCATAGACATGGGAACCCCGAACCGAGTGATGACATTTTTCCAAATGAATGAAATTACATCCTTCGTCTTGATTCCCTTTACCGCCTCCGCCTCTACCCATTTAGTGAAGTAGTCAACGGCAACAAGTATGTACCTTCTGCCGCCTGTAGCAGGCGTATATGGACCCAGAATGTCCATGCCCCACTTAGCAAACGGTAGTGGGCTGTGAATGGTAGTGAGGTCAGTAGCCGGACGGTGAATTAGTTTGCCAAACCTTTGGCACTTGTCACATTTTTTCACCATCTCCATTGCATCTGCTTCCAAAGTAGGCCAAAAGTAGCCCTGCCGCCTTGCCCTTTGAGCAAGCATCCTACCACCTATATGAGAAGCACAGTAACCAGAGTGAAGATCATCTAGTATCTCTCGTCCCTTTTCTGGAGTAACACACTTTAAGAAGGGTTGAAGGTACCCCCTCTTGTGAAGTTCTCCCTTAATCATTTCAAAACAGGTGGCTCGTTTTTTCAGTGCTGCCGCCTGTTGAGTATCATCCGGCAGTGTACCGTTTGTCAGATATGCCCTGATTGAATCCATCCAGGTTGAGCTTCTGTCTAGGATTCTAATAGGGCTTTCCTCGATGCTTCTCTTCTCCATTACTTTCCAAAAAACAGTTCGAGGAGTATCAGAGGAGGCGGATGATGCTAATTTTGACAGTGCATCTGCCTGGTTGTTTTCTGATCTCGGCACTTGGATCAGATGGAAATCCTCAAGGGAGCCGACTGCTTGTCGGACCGCCTGTAAATACTTGATCATGGCCGGATGGGTTGCTTCATATTCGCCATTGTACTGACTCACTATCAATTGTGAATCGGAACAGGCGTCTATTTTTCTTGCCCCTGCCGCCTTGCACATGCGGATCCCGGCTAGTAAAGCTTCATATTCTGCCTCATTGTTTGAAGCCTGAAAACTGAAGCGTAGAGCATACTCGAACCTGTCGCCCTCTGGAGACTGACATACGACGCCTGCTCCACAACCATTTGAAGTAGAGCTTCCGTCCACATATACCTTCCATACTTGGTCTGGAACTTGAGAGTCAGGAGGACGAGTCATCTCTACAATAAAGTCAGCAAAGGCTTGCCCCTTTACTGCTTTTCTAGGCTCGAAAGTAACTTCGAGGCTCTGTATTTCTATGGCCCATTTGATCATTCGGCCTGACGACTCCATGATGGTCAGCGACCGCTTGACAGGTTGGTCTGTATACACGACGACTGTATGTGCCAAAAAGTAGGGCTTCAATTTTTTAACAGCCATGAAGAGTGCAAGACCAAATTTCTCCACTAGGGGATACCTCAACTCGGCATTTTTCAGTACGTGACTGACAAAGTAGACCGGGAGCTGACAGTCGTCCCTTTCAGCAAGGAGAACAGCGCTTAACGCATGATCAGAGACGACCAGGTACATGTAGAGAACCTCTTTGGGCAAAGGGTTGACCAGCCTCGGCAAGGAATGCAAGTGAACTTTTAATTTCTGGAAGGCGGCCTCAGCATCCGGCCCCCATTCAAACCTTGCCTTTTTCTTAATTGCCTGGAAAAAGTATAGGCATTTGTCGCCTGATCGGCTTAGAAATCTTCCCATGGCCGCCAGACAACCCGTTAACTTCTGAACCTCTCGGATGGTACGAGGCGACTGCATGTCAATGACCGCCTGCACCTTCTCAGGGTTCGCTTCTATTCCTCTCTGATTGATAAGGAATCCGAGAAATTTCCCAGACTCAACTCCAAATACACATTTCTTGGGATTTAGCATGACATGGTGCCGCCTGAGTGTGGCGAAAGTTTCTCGGAGATCTGACAGATGATCTTTCTGAAGTTTAGTCTTGACAATCATATCATCAATATATGCCTCGACGTTTCTCCCAATCTGATCAAAGAACACTATGTTTATCATTCGTTGGAAGGTAGCCGGGGCATTCTTAAGACCAAACGGCATGACCGTGTAACAGTATAACCCCTGATCAGTGACGAAGGCCGTCTTCTCCTGATCTTTCTTCCATAAGGGAATTTGATGGAAACCAGAGTAGGCGTCCATAAAGCTCATCAAAGCATGGCCGGCTGTTGAGTCGACTAGGTTATCAATTTTAGGCAGAGGGTAACTGTCTTTGGGGCACGCCTTGTTTAAGTCTGTGTAGTCTACACACATTCGCCAGGTGCCATTCGGCTTTTTAACAAGCACCACATTTGCAACCCAGTCTGGGAAGTAACATTGCCGAATGAACCCTGCATCAAGTAATTTTTTAACTTCGGCGGCTGCCGCCTGACTTCTTTCTTCGCCATGGTTCCGCTTCTTTTGCCGTACCGGCTTCTTTTTCGGATCCACAGCGAGTTTATGTACCGCCAGATCAGGACTAATGCCTGGCATTTCATGGACTTCAAATGCAAAGATGTCCTTGTATTCTTTCAATAGGTTGTGAAAGTCGTCACCAAGGTTTCTCAGAGCAGCCGTCCCAACTTTGACTGTTCGGTCAGGACGTGAGTCGTCTAAGGTCAGGTCCGCATGCTCACCAGCCGGCTGAGGGCGGAACTCATCCAGCCGCTCCTCTGCCAATGATTGCTATTTTCTCGCTTTTCTTGCGGACTCTGTCTGGGACGTCTTTCTCTTTTTGCCGCCTGCTTCCTGAACAGGCGCATTCTCCTTGACATTGTCAAGGTCTGTTTTTTCTCCACTTGACCCAGTGGCCATAACAGTGGGCTTGACATCCGAGAGATAGCACTCTCGGGCCATCCTCTGATCTCCCCTTAGGGAGCCGACTGTTCCATTATCCCTCTCAAACTTGAGCAACATAAGAGACGGGATTATAACAGCCTTGGAATTATTCAGGGTTGGTCGACCCAGAATCATGTTGTAGGCCGAGAGTTCCTCTACTACTAGGAACCGGACTACCATGTGTCGTCCTTCCCCTTTTTTTCCCAGGCGAATGGGTAAATCTACTCGTTCCAGTGGGTGGACTCCTCCTCCTCCAAACCCTATTAAAGGGTGGGAGGCTGGATGTATGCAGTCCGTCTGATATTTCAGTTTCGAAAGACATTTGCTGCTGATGAGATCTGAGGAGCTCCCGGTATCTATGAGGATTCGGCCAACTCTCTGGTTGGCCACTTTACATTCAATAACGAGAGGGTCGTCATGCGGCCCCCTTACCCCTCCTAGATCCTCTTCAGTGATGACAATCTCAGGAAATGTATATTTGGACGGCCGTTCTTGGTGAACGGAATTTACATCTAACCGCCTTATATTATCTTTGTTGCCCCTAATAGTGGGGCCGCCTCCTGAGAAGCCGCCTGCAATGGTGTAGACGACTGCATCATCTGTATCGGAGCTGTCGGCCTGTTGATTCTTTTTGGCCGACAGCTTTCTTGAGGAAGTGTTCCTCGTAGATTTTTTGACATAAGTGTCAAGATCACCTTGCTCAGCCAGGCGGTCTAGGTACCGCATGAGACTGATGCAGTCATTGGTGTGATGACCAACGTCATCATGATAAGCACAGATTTTATCTTGGTTCCGGTTGTTTGCAGAACCCTTCATGGGGACCGGCTTCTCAATTGAGATCCGTCCCTTTATTTCTTTTAGGATAAACTGGTTATCCTTTTTAAACGCATACTTTGGGGAGTATGGTTTGAATTCTTTTTTCTTTTTCTGGGCCGGCTGTTTAGAGGAATCAGCTGCCCATACCTCTTTTCTTTTCTCATCTTTGTTTGACGACTGTTTCTGTCGTCCTTCTCTTTTGTCGAACCTTTTCCCATCCGACTGTTTTATCGTACACAGATCAGTCGCCTGTATATAGGCTTCTGCTTCAATCAAGGCCTCTTGAAGAGTCGCCACCCTTTTTCGAACCAAATCAAATTTGAAGGTAGACCCGTCTTTGAGACCTCTAAAAAAGTCGGTATAAGCTACCTCATCCGGTAACCCTTGAATCTGTATTCTCATCAGGTTGAACCGCCTGATGTAAGAACGAAGCCCCTCCTTCTCGCCCTGCTGAATTGTTCCCAAATCAAGGGTCGTTTTCTTCGCAGGGATGTTCATGGCGAAGTTGGAGGCAAATAAGTAAGCAAGCGTCCTGAAGCTATTTACACAACCAGTCGGCAGGTTGCCGAACCATTGCTGCGCGATTCCTTTGAGAGTCGCTGGGAAACACTTGCACCAAGTGGGATCATCCAACCCTTGAAGGTACATCAGGTTGGTGAATGCCATCAGATGGTCTTCTGGGTTAGTAGTGCCGTCATAGGCGCCTACTAGTATATTTTTCACTTTGGCCGGCTGAGCGGCTTCAGTAATTTCCTTGGAGAAGGCCGACGGCTGTTCTCCAAGTCTTAGCAACCGTAGCTGCCAGTCCATAGGTTGGACGTTTTTTGCTGCAGGTCCACCAAATGGAGGTGGCTGCATAAAATACTGTTGTTGCGGCACAAATGGTAAGTTTGGTACCGCCTGGGCACTATGAAAGCCGGACTGACGGGAGGTGCCGCCTGACTGACTCTCATGGTACGACTGAGTATGCCTCATCGAGGCATTTCGCAAACTGTCTTGAAAGTCTGAAGTAGAAGCCGACTCTGACAATCGGTCACTCTTCTTCTGCTCTAGCAGTAGCCGAGCATCTGTGAATGTTTGCTTTGACCCGTCCGCCTGAATATGACGAACCGGTTTCCTATTTCCTGTAGGATAACGGAATTTTGTGAAATCAAGGGCAGGTGGCTCCCGCTTCCTAGATTTAGGATGAGGAGTCGCCTCTCGCCCTTGAACTGGCTTCCTCTTCAGTGAAGTGGAGGGTTTCTTGGCCGACTGCTCCTTGACTGAAGCAGGCGGCTTCTTGTTGATCAACTCTTGAATCTCTCCCTTGAAGTCCCTCATGAAGGTCATGAGTTCGTTCCTTGTGATGGGAGCAGACCCATCAGTCGGCTGTTGTCGAGCAGGCGGTGCGCCTGCTGGCTCGCTTCCTGTTTGAAGATGCTCCCGTTCCCTCCTTTCGGTATGACGGGTACGTCGGGCCCTTAGGGTCCCGTCTGGAGCTGTATGAGTTTCAACTTCAAATTCACTTTCGGTGTCATGGTCCGACTGAACTTGAGGGTCGTTTAGGGGACGCCTCTCTTCAGGAGTCGGTACAGACTTGGATGCCATCTCTGAAGTACTCTCCCCACAGACGGCGCCAAATGTTTCGGGGTCTTCTGATGTCCTGCGGGAGAGTTACAATTCCGAGACTGGAACCGGACGCCTGTACCTGCAAAATAACGGAGACTCCTGAGAGCTCCGCCTCCAACGGTCAAGTTAGTACCTGATTAAGGAGTAATTAATGCGGAAATTAAAGTAATAAGGTCTCTCTAGGTGAGAGTGTTTAATGTTGGTAATCTGCTTTGTTAGCGAGATCAGCCGGTAATTAGTGTGTTCCGTAATGTTTCTGTTCTGTTCTTCAGGTGAGATTAATTGCTTGATCCCCTTTAATGAGGATTAATTAAGTATTTATAGTCTTGAGAAGCGTGCCACTCTCTAGGTTTAGGGTAAACCTAGGGCTGACCGGGCCTCTAAACAGGATTGGGCCTTGTTGGCCGGTTTTCCCATTTGGCATGGGTGGACACGTGGCGTGTCTCAATTGGTCTGTAGAGGACGTATCTGTGATTGACACGGGGCAGGCTCCTATTGGCTTACGTGAAGGACACGTGGCGGAACCTGGTTGGTCCACTTGTCAGACGGTGATTGGTGGATAAAAATCCCCTAATCAGGTCTCAAGAAAAAGATTGAACGAGCAGGCGGCCTGTGGGCGGATGAATTACCACATGTTCTCTGGGCCATTAGGACGACTGAAAAAGGGGCGACTGGAGAAACTCCATTCCTCCTAACATATGGTGCGGAAGCTGTTCTTCCAATAGAACACTACGAGCCGACTCTTCGAGTAATGCTATATGACGAAGAGGCAAACTGGGAAGCCATGCGCCTGGCATTAGACTCACTTCCTTAAAGGAGGGGCAATGCTGTCTTGCGCCATGAAATTTACCGCCTGAGAATGACTAGATCATACAACAAAAAAGTACACAGGCGTCCACTCAAAGTGGGGGGCTTTGTACTTAGAAAAATGGAAGCAGTTGGTAGGGCTAATGAGTCTGGCAAACTAACTCCCAACTGGGAAGGACCCTACCGAATCTTTGAAGAGGTCAGGGATACCTACCGTCTGGGAACACCAGACGGACAACCGTTGCCTCGAACTTGGAATGTAAATAGTCAAGGGCTACTTAATAAAAGTTTGCATACTTAATATTCAATTTTGTACTAAGAGAGGCACGCCTACTAACAAACAGTCGGCTACTCTCCATAGTTTTTATTCTTACTTAAGAGGGTCATGCCGCCTATACATTTACAGTCGGCTACTCTCCATTGAGTATTTTACTCTATCTTCAGAGGGGCATGCCGTTTGTACCTTTACAGTCGGCTACTCTCCATTGAGTATTTTATTCTATCAGAGGGGCATGCCGTCTGTACCTTTACAGTCGGCTACTCTCCATTGAGTATTTTACTCTATCATCAGAGGGGCATGCCGTCTGTACCTTTACAGTCGGCTACTCTCCATTGAGTATTTTACTCTATCATCAGAGGGGCATGCCGTCTGTACCTTTACAGTCGGCTACTCTCCATTGAGTATTTTACTCTATCATCAGAGGGGCATGCCGTCTGTACCTTTACAGTCGGCTACTCTCCATTGAGTATTTTACTCTATCTTCAGAGGGGCATGCCGTCTGTACCTTTATAGTCGGCTACTCTCCATTGAGTATTTTACTATATCTTTAGAGGGGCATGCCGCCTGTACCTTTATAGTCGGCTACTCTCCATTGAATATTTTACTCTATCACCATAGGGGCATGCCGTCTGGACATATAGTCGGCTACTCTCCATAGAAGAGGGCCGACTGGTTCCAAACACACAGCCACCCCCCTTATACTTAACTAAAAATGATCAGGGCCTGGCCGACCCTGTGCCTAAACAGGCGGCTACCCTCCTTTTACTTAGCACCTACGTTCACCAAGAACTAACCAAGGCCACAAGCCGAATGATCAGACCAGGCGCCAAGCCAACTGATCCAATCTTCAAAACTAATACGACCTGTCCCAACATCATAGCAGGCGTCCGGCGGCATCCCTCCGGATGAAATTCGTCGCAGAGAGCAGCTCCCTTTTGGGTGGAACATTGCTCTATAAACTAATTACACGGCACCTATACGACTGCCCCCAAGGGCAACCACGTAGCCGTTTTTGAGACAAGGATAACTCTATCACTAACCAAACCAGTGGTAGCAGTTGACATCTGAGTCAGATGACCGCCTGTATTACTTGGGATAAATGCAGGGGGTACCTCTTGAGTTAATAGCCAACAAACATTGGCGAATCAAAAGGTTCAGCCGGCCTCCGCCGCCTGGTACCTTTACTACTCAAGCAGGAGTGACGGCGACTGAGTAACTCCAAAGTTAACTTAGTCACTCTCTCAAACTTAGTATGGAGCCTAAAAGGTATGAGTCGTCCGCCTGTTTTTAGCAAACAGGGGCTCTCAACCACTACTCCTGCTAGGTTAACAACCTATGAGTTAAAAGCCAACAAACATTGGCGAATGAAGGGGAACAACCGGTACCAACCGCTTGATACCTCTACTACTCAGTTACTTGGCGACTAGGTAACAACCATGTTTACTTGGTCAAACCACTTTCCTACTTGGTTAATTTTACAAATGACAGGACCGCTTGCCTAAAGGGGATCCAGTCTTTAAAATGGTTCGAATACCGATTGGATAAATAGCCGACTGATCGTCTAGCCTGGAAACAGACAACCAGTCGTCCAGGGGCATAGGCGGCGTGACTAACTATCCGTACCTATCTGCAACTATCGGCCATGTAAAACAGTCGGTATAGTGTACAACTGGATATCAGAATATTCAATACTTGAACAAATTTGAAGCAAAACAAAAAAATTCATTAAAAAGAAGCCGGTCATTAAAGACCGGCAAAATATTCAGAGCCCCGGCCCCCTGGCCGGGTAAATACAAACAAACGGCACGCAGGCCATGGAAAGAAGACATAAAGCTTAAGAAGGGGGCAGATCTTCAATATTAGCAGCTGCCGCCTGGTCAGCACTCTTCTTGCTGGACTCGGCTTCAGCTGCATCCTTTGATGCATTACCCCCAAGCGGCACAAGCGCCACTACCGGATGTTTCTCCTCCAACGCATCCTCCAACGCCTCTTCCTCAGCAGCCGCCAGGATCTCTTGATTATATCTATCAGAACACTGGCGGTACGTTTTTTCCCATGAGGCAAAGTCGGCATTGGGGAAGAGGCGGCCCCAAGTCATGCGCTGGATTTGAGCAGAGTCTTCCATCATCTCCCGGACCAGCTCTTTCTTTTCTTACTCGGCCTTTTCCGAGAGCTCCTGAGTAAGACTCTTCTCCTGGGTCACCAGGCGTACCTTTACGCTCGCCAAGGATTTCTCCAAGGTTTCGTATGAGGACATCTTTTGGCGAAGAGGTCTCAGCTCGGCCTTGAGGTTGTTGATGGTCGCCTCCAGCTCGCTATTCCTCTTCTAGGCCGCCTCTAACTGAGCCTGGATAGCGGCGGTAGCCTGCGCCTGATAATAAAGAATATCAATGGTCAGAACTTCATTTTGGGCAATTTGAAACATTGCCTTATCACAGTCAGAGGCGGCCATAGCTTTTGTAGCCTTTACCTCTTTGTTCTTCCGGTCAAGCGGCTTGCGAAGGTCGTTCACTCGGAGCAGGGCCTAAGTAAAAAGGGGGAACAGGCGTCAGTTTCCAAACAAAAAGAAAACAGGCGTCCTGGAATTCAAATACTCAAAAATATGCTAAGTATACCTCAGCAAGGACCCCTGCAATCCCGTCTAGGTCAAGGGTGCCGACACCCCTGACCGCCTCCCTTTCAGCTGGAGGAACGGCCTTGATCATAGACTTGGCCACCTCGACCAAGTCAGGCTCCTGAAGGCCGGCTGCATCAAGCATAAACAAACGGATTAGACCTAGTAAAGAAGGGAGCAAGTCTAAAATTTACAAGGATAATTTCATACTTCTAGGTGGCCCAGCTGGAGTTTTAGAAGAAGTGGCCGGCTGTTTCTCAACCGCCTCATGTTTCCTGGCAGAACCAGGAGAGCTCGCAACAGTCGTCCTCCGGGCCTTGGGGTCCGGCTGTTGGGAAGAAGAAGCTCTTGGAGTGCCCGTCTAAAAAAGAAGAAAAGAGTCAGTATATGCATAACCACAACTCCAAAAAGAGGGTGAAAGGTTCGAAGCCCACCAAGGGTGCCCCCTTGTTGGGGGAGTCGGTTGAAGACTGTTGCATGATGGAGGCCCGCAACATGGTCGCCGCAGTCTTGGAGGCGGTAATTTTGCTCATGGTGTCCGCTGCAAAAACAAATAGCAAAGTTAATAAAAGTCATAACAAGAAATGCATGGAACAACAGAGTATTCGACAGGCCGGCTACCTCTTGAGCACCGACTGCTGAGGCCACAGGCGGCCAAAAAGTACTCGTCGTAGAGCCATTTGAAGCTCGGGACGCAGTGCAGGGGTACTTGCTCTCGTACCCCTGAAGTAGAGTTCACCCTCGACTCTAATTTGAAGAGTCCTTTATCTAGGATCTCTTTCTTAGCCTTGGGGGGAACAGGCGGCATGCTGCGGCCGCCTGCAAGAAGGGGCGGATTCCTGTTCCACCTGTTGAAGCGCTTGTTCAGCTCTGTGTCTGAACTCTCAATGATAAGGAAGGTGCACCGCCAGTCCTTCCATTTGTTTTCTTTACCTCTCGTCATGAGGTAGCCCCTGTGGCTCGTCAATTGATACCAGCCGGTACCGCCTGCCTTAGGGGTCCGGCTGAGGTAGTTCATGTGGGCGAAAGCCTCGAAGTTCGGCTCCACCCCGTGCAGTTCGCACCCGGCCACATAGCCGAGTACGTTAACCCAGGAGTTCGGGGCTAACTGCCATAACCCCAAATCATACCCATCCAAGATCCGCTGAACAGCCGGATGTAGTGGGAAGCGCAGCCCAGCCTTGATGGCCGCCTCGTAGCAGCCAAAGCAGCCGTCATCATAACTGGAACCAGCCAGCCATACGACTGTGTCTTCTGGATCCGGCACGAACACTAAAAAGCCGGGGCCCATTGTGTGGTTTGCGATAAAGCTCTCCACTTTCTCTTGCATGGCCGTGATCCGGCCCCGAGGTACCGTACAGTAGTAGGGGGTATTTTGCTCTCGGTGAGAGGCGGATGGCTCCGCCCAATCGTCCCCCTTCTCAACTGCGTGAGAAAGCCTCGCCTCTTGTAGGCGACTGTTTTTCTCTTCTGTGTCCAGGGAAGCATGGCCAGAAGAGCTAGATTCGGAATCGTCCTCTGACGAGTCCGAAGAGGACGACTCTTCCCCTCTCCCGGAGGGGCCCGCCTCCTCTCCTTTAAAAGGAGCAGGAGAGAATGTAGAATTGTCAACTGTAAAATGGGAAGGGGTCACTTTGACTCCTCCCTCAGAATTGCCGGCTTTCAAGCCGCTTTGTTTCACTTCCACATCTGGCGCCTGGTCAGATGTTTCACTAATCGGCACCCTGTGGGAGGAGCCGTCTGAGTTTGAGATCCTGGCGGTCTTTTTTGTTCTGGCCATCATGCTCTGCATAGACACAGATACAGTCGGACTTTGTATAAAGGGAAAAGATGGGTCCAGAAAAGGGCAGGCGGCACTCCTAGTCCTAGATTCAGCCGTCCCCGGTGACCGGCTGATCACTAACCTAGGTCGTGTCGTGTGCTTCCGTGATGCCATTTCAAAAAAGAATAAAGTAGAGAAAATTAAGAGTAAGAGGACCGACGGTTACCTGAACGAGTGACGATTGATGAAGTTTTGAAAATCCTTTGCAGTCGGCTTGTCAGAGCAGGCGGTAGGCAGAAAGGGTCCAAAATGTCAGAGCAAGTTCAGGGGTCCGAATGTTCACTCACAAAGTTTTCAAGTGTAAAAATGACCGAAGTCAACACCCCTTTATATAGGCGAAGTGAGAAGGCGAAGGGTCACTTCAAGAATTCAAAATTTTGGCGGGAGAATCTCTCGGCCTCTCGCCGAGTGACACCTGTAGCAGGCCGCCGCCTGTTACAGGGCGATACCTGTCACAGGTAACACGTGACCAGTCACGTGCCACCTGCGAGGGGCAAATGATTAGGGGATTTTTCCCACCAATCACCATCTGACAAGTGGACCAATCAGGTTCCGCCATGTGTCCGTCACATGGGCCAATAGGAGCCTGCCACGTGTCAATCAATGATCCGTCCACTATGGACCAATTACGACACGACACGTGTCCTTCCCATGACACCTGGGATATCCGGCCACCTAGGCCCAACTTCCGAGGGAAGCCCAATCAGCCCAAGGTTAACCTAAACCTAGATTGGCACGTTTCCCAAGGTTATAAATACCTCCCTTAATCCTCATTAAGAGGGGGGACATGCTAAAAAACGCAGATTACACACATTAAACACTCTCACCTAGAGAGACCCAATCACTTTAATTTCCGCATTAATTACTCCTTAATCAAGTACTAACTTGACCGTCGGAGGCGGAGCTCCCACCACCAGGAGTCTCCGTTGTTTTGCAGGTACAGGCGTCCGGTTCCAGTCTCGGAATTGTAACTCTCCCGCAGGACATCAGAAAACCCCGAAACACTTGTTAAGCTATAACAACCTCTTAAATCAAAGTGCCTAAGACTTGTCAATTTATCCATGCCTGAAGGCAAACAACTCAACTCATGACAATAACTTATATTCAAGTACCTAAGATTAGTCAATTTATCCATGAGTTAACTTTTTACAAGTATTTAAATCCAAATGCCTAAGATTTATCAATTCCTTAAAATTTTTTGGCAACTCCCTCAATTTTCCACCGCAATGATTTAAATCTAATGTATGCAAGTTATGTAGTCTACTAATAGAATCAGATAGTCCCTCTAAATTATAATTAAAAGAAAGGTCAAGACACCTTAAATGCAGTAGCTTACCAATTGAATCAGGAAACTGTACTATACCTGCACCCCGCAAAACCAACACCCTTACACACATCCAACTGTCAATCTGTGCATTCACCGGATAACCTAATTTACCCCTTGATATAAACGAACGTATGTTAGTCTTCAATGAGTAATTTTGTGAAAAGGCACCACGACCAAAATACACATGACGAATTTTATCTCCCAATTTGGCTGTATTATAGCTTACTACACCTAATTCCTCCCTCGCTACTTCTAGAGCAACATCATGCATCAAGTCATGGATTTTCACGGACCCAATTTCACCATATCTATCCTTCTTTACATCTTGAAAGAAACATCTCCGTACCAAAATTAGAAAATGCTCTGCTGCCGCATCTTCTATGCTTTGATCTCTGTCTAGAGACACAATATATCCTTGTGCCATCCAAAGGCTAATCAACTCCTTCCTACTGAGCATAAAATCTTTGGGAAATAGTGCACAATAGCTAAAACAATTCTTCAAAGAGGGTTTAAGGTTGTAGTAGCTAAGCTTTAGTATAGACATAATTTCATTATCACCTTTTCCAATTCCAACAAACCCGCTGTGGTAAAATGTCTGCCACTTATTTACAGGCTGCCCAAATAGAAGGCTTCCTACCGCCTTTATAGCAAGTGGGATGTTGTAGCATTTTTTAACAATCTTCTTCCCGATTTCAACTAATTCAAGATGACTTGCGTGCTCGTGTTCCCCTTTATCAAATGCTATAGACTCGAACAAGAGCCACGAATTCTCTTCAGATAAACCTTGTAGCTTGTGCGTATGTTTTTCTCCAATAATCTTTGCAGTCATCTCCGAACGTGTAGTCACCACAATCCGACTACCCTCTTGACCTAGCGTTAAGAACCTGCAAAGATTACGCCATTTCTCACAATCTTCATTCCATACATCATCAAGAACAAGCAAGTACTTCTTTCCTCTTAATTGTTCTTGAAATTGCTTTTGCACCAACTCCATTGAGGAGGTATCGTCAGGCCTTTTACCAGAAAGTAATTCTAGAATTTTACAAAGAATCACTTTGACATCAAACTGCTCCCCATCTTGATCAGAGACACAAACCCACAACCTTAACTTGGGATCCGGAAACTCTGCTTCAACTTCATTATCGTTACACACAAGTTGGGCAAGAGCAGTTTTACCCAACCCTCCAACTCCCACAATAGTCACAAAGCGAAAACTTTCCTGAACATCATTGGGACCTAACAACATGTCAATGACAGCCTTTTTATCATCCTCTCTCCCAATGATATCCCCTGCATCCACATAGGAGCAAGTTTCCTCCCTTCTTCTACAAATAGGCTTATAGTCAACACTAAGCCCAAATTTGTGATGGTTACTAACAATACTATCCAACTGCAATTTAATTTTCTTAACCTGACTAGACATTCTATAAGCTTGACTTACCTCCTTACCAGAAAAAAAGCGGCGTACCTTTTTAAGGAATTTATCATCCTTGTTGCCATCAAGCAACTTGAGCTCAGCAAGGATGAAAAACTCATCGAACAGATCATCAGCATCATAAATAGCAGCCTTGAGATCCTCGATATAGCCTCGTGTTTCGTAGGGGAGCTTCCGCTTGGAGTCGGCATCAAGGAGGACGTTCTTGATGGTAGAGACGGTTTTGATGAGGTCTTGGAGTTGAGATTTGTAACCCCACATGTCACAAATCTCTTCGATGATTGCAGACCCGGTAACTTTAATGAGCCTTTCAGCAAGGACGATTCCGAGTTCGGCCATTGGGATTTGGGAATAGAATTTCAATGAGATGTGATGAGAATAGAATGGGGAGATGGGATGAAGAAGTAGATTTATTGTCGAAATGAGGCTCCACTTTTGAATAGAAATCAATACCTTCCAGTTGGTTTCCATGAAATAGAATAGAAATGGACAAGAAAAAGCAAAGTTATGCAACAGTTTAATAATCATGTTTTACATTGTACCAACATCTGCATGTTCAAACTACTTTTTAATTAAAGTCTACCTTCCCTCCGACAATCAAGCTTGATTTTCACAACTTTGAACTTGGAAATAGCAGCTTAATTATGTGCTTTGCATCTGGTCAATTGTTCAAGTTTCGGCTCCACGCCTTCGTTTTCTACGTACAGTACTACTCGTAGTAAACTACAACTTGACCAGCTTCTATTGCATTGCTAGTAGTACTTAGCTGTTTAAGTGAAATGGATGCTCTTAGCTCTCAACTTCAACACTTATTCTATCGGCTTCATTAACAAATTGTACGTTAAAACTATTTTTATCCTAAGCTAAGGAGATGATTTACTCACCTCAATATAATAGGATAGTCGTGGGAACTTGTTAGATCCGTCTTAGTTTTTAGTTTTCAAATATGCAGTTTTCATAATGTTTTGTTATGCATTACCAATAATTGAGATATTTATTTTACAATGTTATACAAAAAAAATTAAGTTAGTCGTACTTCAGTCATTTCACGATAGTTACATCACGTTCACCTCCCACATTTGCTAATGAACTCGATTAACTATTAATTAAATGTAATTATAAAAAAAATCAGAAGAAAAGTACCAGTATATATTTTTTTTAATAATCTACTACATTGATTAACCCAAAAACAATAATTAGATAATGATTTTTACTGTTACATATTATATTAGCCATGCCGTGGTCAAAGTTAATATGAGAAAATAATATAGAAAATACTAATAATACAATTATTATTGAGAAATTTAGAAAGTAATAACCAACAAGAAATAAAAGTTAAACTAAACCATATACTCTGTATTAAGAAATAAACAAAGTATTAAGAAAAAATATGCTAATAATCAGTGTACGCTTAGCATGAAAGTGAAGAGATTACTGCACATAAATTAAACGGGATCTTAAGAACTATAAATATGTTGTTGCAACCCCATTATAATTGAAGATAAAATAGGAGTATTAACTTTAAATAAAAGGTAGTAACAAATTTTATTGAACAAAGAACATCGAGTACAAATGAACAATACAAATTAAATACCCTAGGGAGGGATTTACCTTCTAGGAAGGGCCTTCCCAATACCTAGGGTCTAGAACTCTAGAACAACCATGTTTAACAAAATATAACAATTAAGCTAATAAAATCAAGTTAAGCAGACTGCTTGCTTTAAAATCATCGAATCAGCTGGTCTTCAAAACAAAATTATATATCCCTTTGTTATTTGAAAGTACCCCAATTAACACGTAATAACTTCGATCGACATAACGGACATGTTTCTTTTTTCTTATATATCCAACCAAGAAAGCAATTCTTGTGATATACATGAGAGCAAGGAAGCATCGCCACATTGTCCGACTTCCCAAACTCCTCTAAACATATTGAGCAATTCTCCTTAGCCCTTGAATATCCATCATAAAACCCTACTCCACTTGCTTCTAGACAAAATTCTATGTATGTCTTCCTTCGAACCTCAATAATCTCCTCATTGTCGGTATCATCCAAGTACATAGGCTCCTCTTCCTCCTCCTCGAGACCAGGAACCTCCACTTCTTCCATCTCCATCGGCTCATCATCATAGTCGTCGTACGCGTGATCATCCCCACCCTCCTCGTCATCCACATGGTACACTTCGGCCTTGACGTACATAACAAGTGACTTACGGCCAGAATCGCGAACATCATCGAGCATGATCTCACAACTTTGTACCACAACATCAACAATATAATCCCAAGCATTAATTTCAACATCATTATCCTTGAGGCAATTCATGACGGCATCTTGCCATTCCCAATAAGTGGACTCTCTCTTCAACTCTAAACTCACATGTATTGTTTTCACGTTCACGTCGTCGAGGCCGTCTTCTTGGTACGATAGGTGAACGGTAAAGAGATCATCAACCGGCTTCTGGTCATCATTACTAGTAGTATTGTTTGGCTCCATCACCCAACATGTAACTTCTACCCCTCGTATTGTTGATGATGTTAAACACTCCATGTTATGCAAAATCAAGGTTAAAGTATTTTGATACTTTGTGTTATTATTACTTCAACATTCATACATAATAATTATATGTATAGAAAATATGTAAGTGGGTGGCTTACTCACCAAGCTAGCACTTCATTACCCACGCGGATATGCCTGATTTTTATTTTTTGAAAAAAATAAATAAAAATATCTTAATTTTCTTATTGGAAAGAAGCACTGTGATTTTCTTGAATTAGTGTACTACAAATCTTCCAAGGATTCCAAGTTTGACTTATCTATTTTATTATTACAAATAAATTCAAAAAGTTGCCATAAAAGAATGAGAATAGATAAGGGATCGAGTGAATATTATTGAGGAAAATAAAATTTTAATTTTTATCCTGATTCTTTTTAATTTACTTGTACATCATACAAGTATATCAATATATCATTCTTTGTAATTTACATGTAATTTGCAAATTATACAGCATTTAGGCTTCTTAAATAAGACATGGCAGAAAGTTCACCTAGTTTTCACAATGAATTTCCAGAACTTATTTGCAATCGAACCAGCAACAATGACTGCAATCTCGTCAGTCAGGTTTGCAAGCAAGTTTTACCTGGATTTCTTTAGTCCAGTCTACATTAGGAAGCAAACGTAAACACAATCAAATAGCGTGGATATTAGCCTTCAATTTAGGAGTTTTTTTGAATATTTTTTGCCCAGCAATAAAAATTGCCGAAATGTTTACCACGGTCTCTAATACCCTCCGGAAGTCCAATTGGGTTGGTGGAACTATCCAATTTGCCTTTAAACGACCAATTTACCAGTTTAGAACTTGCGCTGATTTCATTAACTCAATTCTACGACAAACATTTATGACAACATATAATGATCATATATGGTTCCAAACGGCATTATATGACCCCGAGATGTATCCCCTATAATCTAAAGGCTTTTCGACACCGGGCCCCGAAGCCTTCAAAATTTTTCAAAAAGCTTGGATATTAATTAGCCTTCAATTTTGGAGTTTTTTTTACTTTTTTCGCTCGAAAATAAAAATTGTTGAAATGTTTACCATGGTCCCTAATACCCTCCGGAAGCCCAATTGGGTGGGTGGAATCATCCTATTTGCCTTTAATAAACGGCCAATTTCCCGGTTTACAACTTGCACCAATTTAATTAACTCAAACCTACTACAAACATTTATGACAACATATAATGATCATATATAGTTCCAAACGACATTATGTGACCCCGAAATTTATCCTATAAAATCTCAAAACTTTTCGACACCGGGTCTCGAAATATCCCAAATTTCTCAAAAAGCATAGATTTCAATTTTGGAATTATTTAACTTTTTTTCGCCCGGAAATAATAATTGCCGAAATGTTTGCAAGGGTCCCTAATACCCTTCGGGAGTCCAATTGGGTGGGTGGAACCATCCAATTTGCATTTAAACGACCAATTTACCGGTTTAAAACTAGCACCGATTTCATTAACTCAAGCCTACCACAAACATTTATTAAAATAAATAATGGTCATATATGGTTCCAAACGGCATTATAAGACCCCGAGATATATCCCCTAAAATTTCAAGACTTTTCGACATCGTGCCCCGAAATCTCAAAAATTTCTCAAAAAGTTTGGATATTAGCCTTCAATTTTTGAATTTTTTGACTTTTTTTTGCCTGGAAATAAAAATTGCCGGAATTTATACCATGGTCCTTTATATCTTTTGGGAGTACAATTGGGGGTAGGTGGAACCATACAATTTCCCTTTAAACAACCAGTATACCGAATTACAACGTGCACCGATTTCATTAATTCAAGCCTACTATGAACATTTATGACAACATATAATGATCATATATGGTTCTAAACGGAATTATATGATCCCGAGATTTATCCCATAAAATCTCAAGTCTTTTCAACATCGGGCCCCAAAACTTCAAAAATTTGCCAAAAAGCGTGGATATTAGCCTTCAACTTTGTAATTTTTTGACTTTTATTCACCCGGAAATAAAAATTGCCGAAATGTTTACCATGGTCCCTAATACCCTCCGAGAGTCCAATTGGGTGGGTGGAACCATCCAATTGCCTTTAAACGAACAATTTACCGGTTTACAACTTGCACCGATTTCATTAACTAAAGCCTACCACGAACATTTATCAGAACAAATAATGATCATATATGGTTCCAAATGGCATTATATAACCCTAAAATATATCCCCTAGAATTTCAATACTTTTCGACACCGGGTCCCAAAACCTCAAAATTTCTCAAAAAGTGTGGATATTAACCTTCAATTTTGGAATTTTTCGACCTGAAATAAAAATTGGCGAAAGGTTTTCCATGGTCCTTATTACCCTTCGGGGGTCCAATTGGGTGGGTAGAACCTTCCAATTTGCCTTTAAACGACCAATTTACCGGTTTACAACTAGCACCGATTTCATTAACTCAAACCTACCACGAACATTTATAACATATAATGATCATATATGATTCCAAACATCATTATATGACCCCGAGATGTATTCCCTAAAATCTCAAGGATTTTTGACACCGTGA